>NW_022111317.1:5999803-6006473 GCF_000313985.2 Echinops telfairi
CATGTTGACCACCTGCCCTTACCCATGTTGACCAACAGGAAGGGATAGCAGGTCCTTCCTGTCGTTTTTCCCCCTGTGGTTGCAAAGGGGTTCACATTTTGCATATCTGGTTTGGGGAGTCTAAATCCACTTAGGCCTCGGCCATTTTGTGGCCCAGAACAGAGATAGAAGTGGACAAACCCCACCTTGTCCCCCTACTGCCGGGGGGCCGTGAGGGGCTTTTGTCCAGACCCCCATCTTCCAGTGAAGGGACAGGCCTTTGGGCTTTGGGGTTTGTGTTCCTTGTAGTGACACCCTTCCAGTTCCCGCTCATGCTGACCCTGTGCCTGTCAGGGTCCAATGGCTCCCCGGAGCCTTCAGGGGCGGATTGTGGGGGAGCAGATCGCCCGAGCTTTCTCCCACAGTGCCTCTGGGTGACGAGACCCTTGACTCTTTCCCTTAGCATCCCAGCACATGACCTGTCGATCCCACCCAGGGGGTCCCAGAAGGGTCTCGGGCCCTCAGGGTGAGAATCATCCCCTCCATCTTCTCAGAGCCTTTGGTCATTTAATTTTTCACATTTGGATTCTGGATGCGACAGGAATTTCCTTTTCATGCACAGTGGGAGGAAGGAATCTAGGCTCCCCCCCCCCTTTTTTTTGGACCGGTCAGCTGGCTCCGGGTCCCACTGACCTAAAGGGCCACCTCACTCGCTGCCCTGGAGTCCATGCTGACTCATAATGACCCTCTAGGACAGGGCAGGATGGCCCCTGTGAGTGTCTGAGACTCTAAGTCCTTTTGGGAGTAGAAAGCCCCATCTTTCTCCGGAGGAGCAGCAGGCTGCGGGTTTGAATGCTAACCTTGTGGCTTGCAGTCTAATGCATGAGCGCTCCTCCACCAGGCTCTAAATGGCCACCTGGAGTTCGTTAAAAACCCATTCATTTGGTTCCATTCCCATTCAGGGTACCCCCATAGCAAGAGCATTGCCCTTGAGCCCGTTCCAATGGTGGTGATCCTAGACACAGGATAGAACTACCCCTGTGGGTTTCTGAGACTGTAACTCTTTACAGAAGCACAGAGCCTCTTCTTTCTCCCTTGGTGTGGCTGGTGGTTTCGAACTGCCGGCCTTCCGGCTAACAGCCCAACATGTAGGTACCAGGGCTCAGTAAGGGGCCCCCAAGTACAATGGGTGGACATGTCCAGGCCACTCTTTCAGCAGGGTGCAGCCCTTTGAAAATTTGAGGACCCCAGCTTCCCACGGGGACCTCAGCCTCTCCCAGACTGCAGTGGTCCTGTGGCCCAGAGACTGTTGCCACAATAGACCATTGTATCTGCCAGGCCCCAGCGCCTGGCTCCCCAGGAGGGGGACCAGCCACCGCCTCCCAGGGCAGCCGAAGTTCAGGCCCCACCTCCTGCTTCATCCTGAAACTCCCTCTTTGTTTCTGGAACCAGTTGTTCCTTGCCCACTCCCCTAGGCATTTAAGACAATGCCGGCTAGATGTTAGCCGGTGTTTCCAGATGCTTGTCCCAGAGGGCTTTCCAGGAAGCACAGTCTTGTCGGAGCTGTGCGCCTTGCTGTTGTGTTTGTCGATGTTGTCTTCCCGGTGTCGCTGTCCACCTTCCCCTTGAGCATGCTCGCCCACCACATCCATGAACGTAGCACAGCCAGCCTCATTCCTTAGGTCAGCCGCAGAGCCTCCCATCCTGTGGCCGCAAGAGGCGGCGCCTACCTACCCCTCTCTGGCTGAGGGTCCGGCAGCCTGTTTGCTGTGTCTCCCCTCCTCTCTCTGCTGAGCTGCCGTGAACGCCCTTGTCCCGGAGCTCTCCAGCTCTCCGGCCAGCCTCTCTGTAGGCGAAATTCCTAGAAGTGGGATAATTGGAACACAAGATACTGCGCATTGTAAATTAGGAGAGAGACTGCCAAGCTGACCTCCGCAGACAAGGTTGTACCAGTTTGCAGTCCTCCCAGCAGAGTCCCGGTGCCCACTTGCCAAGTGTCCTTGCCAACACTGTACGCTATAATAAGCTGGGAGAGGTTTGCCAGTCTGATGGGCAAATGGGGTCCTGGTGAGATTTGCATTTCTCCACTGTTGGCGGGGGCGGGGTGGCTTTTCCCATTTCTATTCCTTCTGTGACTCACCTTGTGACTCACCTGTTCGTAGTCTCCGTCCCTCACGTGACCGGCTTGGGTGGGGGGGGGTGTTGCGCTCCTTGGTTTGCCAAATCTCTGTAAATAATGATCGTCACCCTTTCCTGCTGACCGTGTTTGACAATACTGTTCCTCCTCGTCTGTCGTTGATGTCTTCTTCCACATAAAATCGAACTCGTGGTGTCTTAATATGTCTGTCTCTTTCCCCTTTTTTGCCTTCTGCGATGTGTGTGCCTTGGCCAAAGGCTCTCCCACGAGCTGTTGCTGAGCCCTCTCCGTCCAGCTCACCGAGAGAGACACTGTGTGTGTCGCGGTAGAATTGTGTTCCCTGGGGTTTTGTGGCTAATTTTTTATTTTTGAGGCAGGGGTGGGGAGAGATTGTCAGACCTTTCTTTCCAGGGACCTCTGCGTAGACTTGAACCTCCACCTTTCCGTTAAGCAGCACCATTTGCACCAGCCAGGGACTTCCCGGGAAAGCCAGTGTCAGTAACCCCTCCCTCAAGGTGACAAAAATCTCCTCCTCTCCCTTCTCAGATCTTTTGGTCATTTGATCCGCTCCCATGCAGGTCTCCAGCTAGGCAAGAGCTCTGTTTTCATTGTGCCCAGTGGAAGGAAGGTCCCTGGGCTTAGCTGCCTGTTTGCAAGGGGCCAGTTGTCCCAGTGCCCTGCTGATTGTCCTCTGATGGGTGTCCAAATAGAACAGGTGGGAGTGTCTAGGCCAGTGAGAGAGCTTTGAGGTCCACCTTCCCATGGGGATCTGCACGACTACCTCCCACCTGCATTAAGTCACAGGACGGCTGAGTCCCCAGGCGCTGAGGGAGTGCAGGGAGCCCTAGCAGAGCCCAGGCAGGAGGTCTGGTGGCCAGTGCTCAGCTGCGAACCTCTCAGAGGTTCTGTGGCTCGCCAGGAGAATGAGGTGGCTGGCCCCGCCCATACAGAAGCAGCTCTACTCTGCCCGTCAGAATCCACTGGAGAGCAACTGACTGGGTTTGGTGTGGGGTTTATACCAGAGGAGACGATCGCCCCAGGAGACCGGCCAGGAAGTAGTCAAACTGGGATTTGAACTGACGTCTGTCTCCCTCCAGCGTCCATGTTCGAGCTGGCCCCCCAATAGGTCGCTAGGTCACCAGAGGGTCTGGTGGGTTTGTGTGTGAGCAGCGGGGTGGACCCAACTTTGCCCAGGCCCCAGAGCGACTCGGGGTTCCCACTGGTTTTTCCCCAGAGCACACTTTGGGAGACCGAGGCTGAGTCCAAGGGCGCCCAGCCCCTTCTAGTGGACACCCAGCTCATGTCAGGCGGCAGGGCAGGTAGCTCTTCTCTGAGCAGGGAGCCAAGGGAACGTGGCTTGCTGGAGATCCCAGAAGAGTCAGTGCAACTTCTCAGTCTGCTGGACTCCCAGGCTACTGCTCTTCGTCCCCCTGCAGCAGAGTAAAACAAGCCCACGCCCCCTGCCCGCTGCGACAGTCAGAGCCCTAGCACCCTCTAGGACAGAGGGGACCTGCCCCCATAGTGTGTCCGAGCCCATGTCTTTACGGACAGAATGCACAGGCCACATCTTTCCCGGGCACCCTCCAAAACCAGGAGTCCCACGGGGACTCATTATTTGGTGGGGGATTGCCCAGTGGCTCGGTGGGAGGGTCCCCGCTGAGGTTCCTCCTCCCGCGCAGGGACGGTTGCATCAGCCGAGAGGAGATGGTCTCCTACTTCTTGCGCTCCAGCTCCGTGCTGGGTGGCCGCATGGGCTTCGTGCACAACTTCCATGAGAGCAACTCCCTGAGGCCGGTCGCCTGCCGCCACTGCAAGGCCCTGGTGAGTTCCACCCCAAGGGTGGGGTCTTCCGTTGTGGCCCCACCCCTCCCTTGTCAGAGCCTTCCCTGCAGGCCGGCTTCCTGGGGAGGCCGGACCTCTCTCCTGCTGCTCCTCAGGGCCCTTTCCTCTGTTTCAGATCCTAGGCATCTACAAGCACGGCCTCAAATGCCGAGGTGAGGTGGCGTGGCAGGGCCTCTGGGCGGGCGGGCCAGGAAGGCTTGCTCAGGGCTTGTCCCTCTGGGTGGAGGTTGGTGTTTTGGGGGGGCGATTGCCCTGGAGTAAAGTTCTTCAGAGCAGGAGAAGCAAGTGGATGGGTGGCTTTAAAGAGGGTTTGTATTTTGGCGAGGCAGCTGCCCAGGGACAGAGAAGTCTAGAGAGGGCAGAGACTGGTGAGGAGTAGGCTGAAGAGAAGACTTTAAACCGGGACTCTTGTTTTGGTGGGGCAGCTGCTAGGGAGCAAACGGGAGGGAGCCGGTGCAGGTGTAGGTGTTCTGATCGCTGGCCCCTGCTCCCCAGCCTGTGGTGTGAACTGCCACAAACAGTGCAAGGACCGCCTGTCAGTCGAGTGCCGGCGCCGGGCCCAGAGCGTGAGCCTGGAGGGGTCTGCACCCTCCCCGTCCCCCACACACACCCACCACCGGGCCTTCAGCTTCTCCTTGCCAAGGCCTGGCAGGCGAGGCTCCCGGCCTCCAGGTAAGGGTGGGTCTCCTTCTGTGTTGGCCTGGGAGGGAGGGAGACAGGTGCAGCGGTAAAGATTCACTTGTCTACAGTGGGAAGTGGAAAAGTGGAGCCATCTCTTTTATTTGGGGGGGGGGCAGGAAAGGAGGGTGGGACTGATGCCCAAAGGCCACCAAGGTACCCTCTCCCTTTTGAGGCTAGGGAGGAGGGGAACTCGCATTTCTAAAGAAACAGGAACAGGAGAGGAACTTCAAAAGGTTCCAGCTGCACTTTTATTTTGTTAGGGGGATCAATGGCCGATTATAGAGGGAGTTAGTTGTCTGAGCCATTTGCCTGCTTTCGAGGCAGCTCTGAGAAGAGTCAAAGTAGCTGTCTGGAGGGGGGCTGGGGTCAGTTTGCTGAATGACAATCTGTTGGGAACAGTCTGAACTATGATTTTCACCCGCTCTGCTGGCCTGGGGGCCGGGTGGGGGGTTTGGGCTGTGGGGCCACAACCGTTTGGGCCTGGAAAAGCCCTCCCAAATGGAGGCAGGCACCGGGCCCAACTACTCAGAAACAGGAAGAACACCATTTACAGTGCGCCGTCCCGTGTGCTGGGATCCGAAATGTGACACACACACACACACACACACACACACACACACACACACACACTCCTGACATTTAAGCAAACGCACTGGCTCATCTGCGGCTGCAAAAAAGCTTCGGCAAAAGGCAAACTTAGAAAAGGAGCCTCCGAAAGTGGGCCATTTGGTCAGCCAGGGAATTGATTTTTGGTGGATGGATTCTCTTTCGGGTTGGGGCGGGTGGCTTCTGGTGGGTGTGGGGTGGGGAGGGCTGCTGAGGTGATCCGGGCCCAGGATTTGATTTCACCACTCTCCCCTGTCTGCAGAGATCCGGGAGGAAGAGGTACAATCGGTGGAGGATGGTGTGTTTGACATCCACTTATAATAAGCGGTGAGGCCTCCGGTGGGCAGGGAGGGTTGGGGAGAGCAGGGATGTGGGGATGCCTAGACCAGGAGGGGATGCTACCTTGTTGGGGAGGGTCTCCCTCACAACCTCTGTTTTTCCTTCCCAGCTGCAACTGGATCCAGGATGCATGCCTGCCTTGGAGAAATGGCTTGGACCAGAGCAGGGAGCCCGAGGGCGCTGGGGCAGGAGGTGGGGGTGGGGTGGGGGTGGCATGCAGCTGAGGGTAGGGCCAGGACTGAAGATGTCCGTAAGGTTGTACAGACTCTTGTGAATATTTGTATTTTCCAGATGGAATAAAAAGGCCCATGTAATTAACCTGGAAGCTGAGTCTAGACTCCTGGGGGGGCTGGGCTCCTGGGTGACCAGAGTTAGTTGTGGGCCCTTGGACTTGGGAGTTAGAAGCTGTGGAGGTTCTGAAACCTTGGTGCTGGTGCTGGTGCTGGGTGGCGTGGCGCCACTTCTGACTCAACCACTTTATGAAGGAAACCTGGCCCGGTCCTACGCCATCCTCGCCAGCCATGCTGTCTACGCCTGAGCCCATTGTTGCTGCCACCAGATCCATCATGTCCTGGAGGGTCTTCTTTCCCTCTGACACGCCGGGGGCTAGGGTCTTGGGAGAAACATAAGAATGGGGGTGGTGTTCCAGAGTCTTGAGATTCCAGAATCCCTGCACCCCAGAATTGCTGGGCTCCATGGTTATTTACACCTGTTGCCCTCAGCCTGTGACTGAAATTCTCTTGCTTGACAGGTGGTCTTTCATGCCTGCTTGAACACCTCCAGTGAACAGTGGGGTGGTGGGGGAAGAGGGAAGCCTAGAGTGCTGCCCGGGGTAGGGAGGGGCTAGCAGTGGGCTCCTGCCAGGCTTTCAGGTCCCTGGGTGGGGGCTACACTCCAGGGTTGGCAACGTCCTGGCTGGTGCTGCGTCCAGCCGTAAGGACAGCGACTTCCAGAGGAAATGCATATTGATCCTGTTCTCTGCCTCGCCTCCAGTGGCCTCTCCAAACCCAGTCCTTCCCTCCTGAGCCTGCAGGCTGAGGTTTGGGGGCCACCGCTGCCTGAGGAAGGCTAAGGCACCTCCTAAAG
>NW_022111317.1:6007394-6008552 GCF_000313985.2 Echinops telfairi
CTTGTGAGGAGGGGGCCTTCTGGAGGGTACTGGGCTTCAGGTGTTCCAAACCTAGGGCCTTAGGGGAGGCAGCCTGTGGCTGGGGGGAGGGGCAGGTAGGTGAGGCATGGCCAGATGACCTTTCCTGCCCTTGATGGACAAAGGTTGCCCAGACTGGGGGTTGGGACAGGACACAGGTGCCCCACTTCCCTCCCCAGCCCTGCTCCTTCCCCCACCCCCCCAGGCCCATCTGAGGGGCTGAGACAGAGCAGTCATGCAGCTATACCCTGCTGCCTGAGAGGTGCAAGAGGTGGTGTGGGTGTGCTGCTGGATGATGGGGTCAGAGAGCCCATTGCTCCCATCCATACCCCTGACCAGCAGTGGCCTTGGTTGGGGTTGGTCTGGGGGTCTCTCCAAGGTCAGAGTGGGCCTCAAGTCCAGACCTTGCACAAGGCCACTCCTTGGAAGCACCCAGCAGCCTGGACTCTCCCGTCACCCTCTCACAGGTTGGGGTGGCAGGTCTCTCCAATGATGGGTGGGTGTCCTAGATCGATCACCAACTCGGTAACTCCTAGTTCTGTGTGAGGCGTCCCAGGGGGCACAGTGATCCTGACCCATGTCACCCTCCCCCAATGTGGCCTCCTCTGAATAGGTGCCTAAGTGTGTCCTTAACACAGCATGCACTTTCTGAGAGGAGGATTTTTGCATGTGGGCCCATGTGTCCCTTTGACAATGCCTGTGTGTACACGGATGGGGTGCAGAGCAGTGCGTGTGTCCCCATGTGCAGACACAGAGTGCACTAGAGTTTGCACGGGAGCGTTGTGTCTGGCTAAGTGAGCCAGCTGGGTAGATACAGACCTGCCACGGATACCAGGGTCCTGGGAGAGAAGGCACCATGAGTCTGACATACCATGCACACACACACACACACAGCCTTACAATGTCCAACTCTGAAGTATGCACACTAGGAACCGGGTCCCTTTTCATTGCTACCCCAATTCATCACTGAGCAGCCGCTAAAGACAGACACCCCTCCCCCCCCTGCCCCAGTACCCCAGTACCCCAGTGCCGGGCTCACGGAGCCTGCCTCAGGCCTCGCGGAAAGGAAAACAGAAAAGGGGCCGCTGTCCACTTCCCTTCAGGGGTCCAGCCAGTGTGCGTGCAGGTCCCCAAACCTCC
>NW_022111317.1:6009735-6017348 GCF_000313985.2 Echinops telfairi
TGGGGGGTCGGAGGCTCCCTGTGGAGGGGGCACTGGGAGGGGAGTCGAGTGGGAGGATCGATGGGGGAGGGGACGGAGAAGGAAGGATGGGCACCCAGAGGGCCCATAGGGGGGCTTTAGAGGGGGGCCCCCCAGTCTGGGCTCACCCCGGGGGCTGGAGGCAGGGTTGGAGCAGGGGGGCTGGGGCACCTTGTGCTCTGAGAGGGCTGCAGGGGAGACACCGGCGAGGGACCAGGCTTCGTGGGAGGGGAAGGCGCCGGCAGAGGGGCTAGCGGAGCCGGGGCCAGGCCAGGGCCAGCGCTGGGGGCACCGCGGAGCCCTAGCTCGCCTGGTGGGGGCGGGGTGGGGGGCAAGGGGAGCCAAGGGAAGCAGAGGTTATGGGGAGGGAGCCGAGGGCAGTGAGTGCAGTGCCGGGGGAGAGGGAACCGGAGCTGGGGAGCAGGAGAGGAGCAGAACCGTGGTGGTGGTGGTGGTAGTGGTGGAGGAGCGGCTGGGGGCACCAGGAGTGGGAGCCTAGGAGGTGGCAGGAGGGGCTGTGCCCGGGTGGGGATGCGCTGGGGGCGGCGACAGGGTTGTGGTCCTAGAGTGCTGCAGGGAAGAGGCCGGCGCCAGGGGCCTGCCCCTCACCTCTGGAAGATGCAGCCTCCTCCCTGCTGCGGGAGGAGCCCTCTGCCCTGGACTCCTTGAGCTGGCCTCTGAGCCCTTGAACCCTTGATGGGTTCTTGGGGACGAAACTGGCTTTGGGGGGAGGCAGTTGGCCCTTTTGCTCTCCAGCTCCACCTGAGGCTGGGGGGACTGGCCAGCAGGGAGGGTGCTCATTTCCTGGCAACTGGAGGTGAAGTGGAGCTGCCCCCTCGGTCTTGGAGCATTGGCATCTCGGCTGGGGGTGGTCTTCTGTCCTCTTGATGGCCTTGGTGACTTCTGGGCAAACATCCCCTCCCCCATTTTTGTGCGTGTGGGGTGAGGACTTGTTTGTTTCTGCAGTTTCTCTGGCCCACCTTCCTGGGGTCCAGGTACTGTGTGTGTGTCTGTGGGGGTGGACTTTAGGGTGAGAAGGAGGAAGAGGAGGGTGAGGGGAGGAAGAGAAGAGGGAGGGGGCTGGTCTGTAACGCAGGTGCTCCCTCTGAGTCTCTGCTCCCTAACTCCCCCAGCTTCCCGTGCTACCTCCGGAGGATCTTTGAGAGTGCAGGGGAGAGGGGCCCAGGGCCCAGGGACCCTTGATTGCTGCAGGCAGAGGCTGGGAGTCACCGCAGTGCTGGGGACGTCTCTCCCCGGGGCCTGAGCTTCTACCAGCTTCTCAGCTTCAGTGGGGGCTGAATCCACATGAGGATTCCTGGGGTGGAGGGTGCTGCTGGTTCCCGAGAGGCTGTTGGGGGAGGTTCTTTTCCTTCCAGGGTCTGAACCTGTCCACCTGCACCCTCCCATCCCACGTTTGCCTGTGACACAGACACCCTGACACGGATCCTGGGACACCCACCCAGACGCACACCTACACAGGCACACACCTGCGTACACAATACACCTCTTGGCAGCCCCACCACCCACACTCCCCGCCCAGCGAGGCTGCCACCTCACTGCCTGGCTCCGCGGCTTCCCCACGGGCACCCAGCTCTCCAGCACACACTTGGCCCTGCCTGCTGGCCCCAGCGCCTCTCAGGCCCACACAGCCCCACCCCCAGCTTCACAGACTTTCATGCTCCGGACACCCCCTCCCTGCCCAGGCAGGCATTCCCACCTGTGATCCTGGACTCACCGCCCCCCCAACACACATGATGGAATCCCACGTGCTGGTGGCTCAGGCTTTTGTGTGTGTGTATGCGCGCGCGCGTGTGCGCGCGCGCATGATGCCCACACACTGTCTCCATTTCATTCACTCTGGCACTCGTGTACCCCCAGGAAGTCCCTTGCCCCTGGCTCTCCCTCCCTCCTGACCTTCTCCCGTGTTTCCTGGCCAAGCCCAGGCACACCTGGCCTCTTCCAGGACTTTCCCATCAAGCCTGGAGAGCCCTGCAGACACTCGGCCCATTCATCTTCGGCTCCACACCCAGCCCCCACAGGGATGCCCCAGTGTGCATGCATGCTACCCACTCCATCTGTCTGCAGACTCTCCCACCCCAGCCCTCTCCACCCCCATGGCCTCACTCAACAAAGGACCCAGAGAAGCCCCCCAGGGAGAGGGAGCCCGCTTTCCCAAGGGTCAGGACAGGGATGTGTGTGAGGGGGTGGGTGGGTGGGGGAGGCCCGCTCCCCGGAGCCTCAGCTTCTGCATCTGTAGAATGGGGAGCTTCCAACGACGACGACGACGACGACTGCTATAGTGAAGACTAGGGTGTTGGACGGGGGATAATGCTGCTCCCAGTAGCAGCTTCGTTTGCTGTGCACCCACTGTGCGCCGGGTTTGGTGTGAGTGCTCAGGGAAATGTTGTCAGTGCACAGACAGCCCCCAGCACGTGGCTCCTATTTTTATCATCATTGTCATAACTCCCCCCCACACACACACCCCAACACCTGTCATGGCACCTTTAGAAACATTCTCGGGCAGCTCATGCTTACTCACCACATGCCCCCTCTGAATCACGGGGGTGTACCCATCCAGGCCGGTCCCCCAGCTGTGCCCGCCCCCATGCTCCCAGGCACCTGTACTGTAGCCCCCATGCCAGCAAGTCATTCATTCACACCTCAGGCCCCAGCCCCACACACCTGGCAATCAGCCCTGGCCCTGTGCAGACACCTGCTGGGGTGCCGGGCAGGGAACCTACAGACTCCTACCCACCCACTCCCAGCCCAAGCTGTGTGTGTGTATGTGTGGGTGGGGAGCTCCCACTGGTCTGCAGCCCCTTGTGCCCCTTCCTGTAGCCCTTGGCTGGAGGGCCTCCTGGCAGAGTGGAGGAGGGCACGAAGGCTGCAGGGTCAGAGGGAACCAAGTTCAAGTCTCAGCGCTGCGACACAGGAGTGTCACAACCTTGGGCGGGCCCCTCTTCCTGTCTGGGCACCAGTTTTCCTCATCTTTACAAGGGCGTGGTGCCAGCACCTGCCTTCCTCATGTCTCTCCCAAGCCCCTGTGACAATGGAACTGGCAGGCATGGGGTTTTGCAAACCGGTGTGCAGAGGCTCGGGGCTCCCCAAGTTATGATGCGTGCTGTGCGCATGTTTCGGCAAGTTCTTTCTGCTGGGCAGTTTCAACCCGATTGCTGTGATCTCTCCTTTTCCTAGAAGGAAAGGAGGCACAGAGAGGTTAACTTACTCACCCAAGGTCACACAGACAGGAGATGGGGGTGGGGGGCCGGCATTTGAACACAGGTCTTGGAGACTGGCTCTCACCCCATGGCACTGTCTTGGTTTTGTTTGCCAGTTACTGAGCTTGGAGCTGGATGTGGACATGGCTGGGTGTCCCCTGGTCCCTTCTGGGTCAGCAAGGGTCTGGGAGGAAGGAGTTAGAATGGGAGGTGGGACTGTGTTCAGTCTGTCAATCCTGCCTGAGGTTTCAGAGAGGCGAAAGGACCCTCCAGAAACACAGCCTAGCCACTGACAGGGACCTCAGACGCCGAGGCACCCTCTGTCTCGCCCTATGTCCCTCCCTGAGCACCCTCCTCCTCAGCCTCACCCGCATACCTCAGGCACGGAGCTCACTGCCCAGACACAGCAGCCCACATCCCTGTTGGCATTGCCGGTTGGCAGTGCCAGCAAGTTTCTCTTCTGCTCGAGCCAATGCTCACCCCCTGTATCACGCTCTTCCCCCACCTGTCCACGGCTGCCTTCTGGGACCACCAGAATGTGTGTAAACCCAGTTCCCCCTCCCTGGTGTCTGGGGGAGGCCCCTGCTGTCACACTCCCAGCTGGCGTGAGAGGGAGCTGGCGTGAGAGAGCCAGAGGGAGGCCTGGTGGTTCCCAGGGCTGTGTGTGTGTGTGTGTGTGTATGTGTGTGTGTGTGTGGTAAGTGTGACCAGAGAGGGCTGGGGCTGTGTCCCTAGTTGGCCAGGGCCCCTCCGAGAGCCAGGCAGCAAGATTAGGCACAGGCATAGCCCTTGGGCCGGGGCAGGATCCTGCAGGGTGGACCTGGCCCAAGCATGCAATTTGCATCCGTTTGACCTCAGTTCTCCTCTTACTCGGCTGGCTGTGTGGCCTTGGCTCGGTCACTGTCCCTCTCTGGAACTCAGAACCAATGATGCGGGGCAGGGGGAGCGGGGAGGGGAGAGACGCTGTCAACTCTCAGCCCCAGCAGGCAGCCTCGCCTGCAAAGGCCACAGGAGAGCAGGGGAGCTCTGCGCCCCAGATACCACCACCCGAGGGCTTGTGGGCAGGGCCGAGTGGGAGAGAGGCCATCAGCTTTGGGCCCGCAGGCTCCCTCCCTGCACGGCGACCTTGGGCAAATGCACTTGTCACTCTCAGTCTGTTCCCTTGACCATGAGCCCGGGCGACAGCCACTGTCTGACACACGGGCCTCCTCGCTGTGGGCACACAAGGAGCCTTGCCCAGCTTAGCAGGGCCCATGGAGGAGGCCCTGAGGGCAGTCCAGTCACCCCAAGCCCTCCCTGCTCCTGCACCTCCACTGCCCATGATGCAGCACCCCACTGTAGGGAGGGGCCAGCTCCCTAGAGGCACAGTGCCCTGGTCGTGGGTACTGCCAGGGGCTGAATGGGTCTTGGGGAGCAGTGCTTGGCCCCTGCTGTAGGGGCTTCCACTGCAGAGAGCGTTGCATGGGCCTGATGGGTGTGTGTGTGGGCATTGGCCACCCCATCTCCAGGGTGCACCATTTCCTTGGTGTAATTGTGCAAGGACAAAACTGTTGTTGAGGGCAGAAAGCTGAGTGTCAGCAGCTGAGGAAGGATGGGGGTGCAGTTAGCAGGAACCCCGAGTGCCCTGGGAGGAGGGTGGCCTGGAGACTGGATCAGGGGAAGCCTGGGTCCTGTGTCAGGGAGGGAGGAATGTGGCAGCTACCAGGGAATGGTGGGTGTGTGTATAGAGGAACTGGGCATGCACTCAGCTCATTTTGGGGCTGGCCATCTTTGCCTTGTACCTGTAGTTGTCCGGCAAGTCCTTCTGTGGCCTCTGGAGAGCAGCAAGCAGACCTGGGGGAGGTGGGGGTGTCCTCCTAGCCCGCTCTCAGCCCCTGTGCCCCCAACCCCCCACCTGCACGGAGCCAGGCTGGCCTGTGCTGCAGAGCTGCGGGTTGTGGGCAGAATGAGTAATGAGCCCAGAGGGGCCGCAGCCCTGCCCTCCCCCTCCTCCCTGTTCCCGCCACCTCTGCCCCCACCCCCACCTCTGCCCCCACGTCCGCCCACAGGTCTGTGTGCCCTGCCCTTCCCTCTTCTCCCTTCACGTCTCATCACACGTCCACAGACCTGTAGCACCACCCCCTCCTGGGCTCCCATCCACATCACCCCCTCTCGCACCAGGTGGGCTCCGGACCAGTCTACCCACCCCCCTCCCCCACCGTCTGGGATGGAAGGGGGACCCTGCCTCTCCTCTACTTCTTTGCCATGGCGCTCTGCCATCTCCCTCGAGGTCTGGGGTATGTGTGTGTGTGAGTGTGACGGGGACCAGGCAGGGGACCAACCCCGCCTGAGCCCCGGCCAGTGGACAGCAGCACGCAGCGCCATTCCCTTGCCAGCGGAAATCGATAGCTAATTAATTCCCTCCCCAAAATAGTGGCCGGAGGTGGGGGTGGGGGCCGGGAGAGACCAAGACCCCAGGGGGAAGGGAGGGCAAGAGGGAGGTCAGTCAGTCATGTCTGCTACCAGGCTGGAGCTTCTGCTGGGGGCCTTAGTGGAGGACCCCTTTCGGAGAGGAGGGGACTGCTGCTTCCCCTTGCCCCCACCCCCACCCTATGCCTGAGGGGTACCCCTCCTCTGTCCTGGGGTAGGGCAGGATGCATGTGTCCGTGTGTGTGTGTGTGTGTGTGTGTGTGTGTGTTGGGGGGGACGACTAGGGTCTCAATCAGGCCGGGAGCAGGTGCTGCATTTAATTTGATTGGCTAATTAGCCCGCGCATGTTAATTATCCCCATTACCCAATGAGGAGAGGCCGTGGAAAGGCTATATATAACCCGACTGTGTTTGTGAGGTGGGGGTGGCCACCCTCAGGAGTTCCTGTTGGGGCCTGTGGGAAGGGGCTGCTGTGGGGTGGGGACAGCCATCTGATGGAAGGGACTAAGGGCTGGGCATTGAAAGTGTCTTAGAGGTGGCAGCCCCAAACACTGACCTGGGTCCCCAACACTGCCCGCTGCTCCCCCTGCTCCTGGCCTTCTCTCCTCTCCCACCCCACTCTTCTGCTGGTCTCCCCTCTCTGGGCTGCACCTGTGGCACCTCTTCCTCCACTCCTTCCAAGCTGGAGCCAGATGACGTGTCCCAGCTCCCCACCGACTGCCCGTGTGACCTTGGGCCAGTCCCAAGCTTTGCGCCCTGGGCTTCCCCCATGGCTAATGGCTATAATGGGACTCCTCTAAGTGATTAAGTTAAATGACATTTGTACGAGTGCCCAGCACCCGGGGCCCTGACAAATGCTGCTTGAGTGTGGGATTCCATTTTCTTCCATCTTCTTTCGTTCTCCATCGCGCCGCCTCTCCTCCATCACTCTGTCCCTTCTCCAGCAAGTCCTCTCGGCCCCTTGTTCCCACAGCCCCTCCCACCCCCTCTCGCTCCCCTCGGTCCCAAACTTCCGCCCCTCCCTGCTTCTCTCCCAGGCATCTCCCCACCTCCTTCCACCCCTCTCGCCCTCCCCAAAATAAAATCAATGCAATATTCAGGAGGGTTGTTGGATATAAATAATTACGACTCGGGAGTTTAACGAGATGCAAATTCCCCTCCCCGGCGTGGGGTATAAATTGCTCTCTGACAGCCCGTTACAAGGGTAATCATTTCAGAAAGGCAATTTTATGCAAATGAGCCTGCCTGCCTCCTGGTGGCTCCCCCAGCCCTGGGTGAAGGTGTTGGTGTTGGTGGGGTGGGGGGAGACTGCGGATGGAAGGGGACCTGGGCTATGAGGCCAGGACTGAGGCCGGATGACAGATCCCGAGGCTTCCAAGCTCTAGGGCTGAGGAGCAGTGGGCCTGGGGCCCAGGAATGGGGGGCCGGGAGAAAAGTGTGCTTTTGGAGGGACTGGGACACTCCCCTGGGCGGGTGAGCGGACTGGGGGCCCGGATGCCTGGGTCCTGGCCGGCCTCTCTCTCGCCATCCCCTTCCCAGCCTCGTTACCGGGTGATGCCGTTGACGAATTGGCATTTAATTAATCCCGATGAATTATTTAGCAACTTCATTATCCAGCATCAGGGGCTGATGAGAGCCGAACGCTGCTCCGAGTTTGGGGTGGCTCAGAGAAGGGGCTGGGGTCAGCAGCTGCCAGGAGGGGCTGTTGGGTTTCTGGACCGGAGCTGGCTCCGGAGGGAGGGAGGGTCAGAGCCGCCCGACTGGGTTCCCACCGAGCTCTAAAAGGTGGCCCTGGATGTGAAGGAGTGTCACCTTCCCCCTCACCTGTCTGCCTCTCCACCCCGGGGCCGACCTCAGGGCCGCTGTCCGTGGTGCTGGCGCCCGCTCGTCGCGCCCACAGAGCCCCCAGGGAGCTCAGTCGGGCACCTGCACGCGTGAGGGATGGGGCTCCACAGCACGGCCTGCCCCC
>NW_022111317.1:6017611-6020468 GCF_000313985.2 Echinops telfairi
AGGGACCCCCCCGCTCCGCCGATCTCCCAGTTATGTGTGGTGGGCATATGGCTCTGCGGGTCCTTTGGGAGCTGCCCCTGTCTTCTCCGAGCGGGGGGCCCACCCATGGACCCAGAAATGCCCTGGAGTTCGGCGGCGGCCCGGGGCAGTGGGCGCGGTACGCGCGCTGGGCGGGCGCGGCCAGCAGCGGCTAGCTCAGCTTCAGCCTGCGCACCAACGCCACGCGCGCGCTGCTGCTCTACCTGGACGACGGCGGCGACTGCGACTTCCTGGAGCTGCTGCTGGTGGACGGGCGCCTGCGGCTGCGCTTCACGCTCTCGTGCGCCGAGCCGGCCACGCTGCAGCTGGACACGCCGGTGGCCGACGACCGCTGGCACATGGTGCTGCTGACCCGCGACGCGCGCCGCACGGCGCTGGCGGTGGACGGCGAGGCCCGCGCCGCCGAGGTGCGATCCAAGCGGCGCGAGATGCAGGTGGCCAGCGACCTGTTCGTGGGCGGCGTCCCGCCCGACGTGCGCCTCTCGGCGCTGACGCTCAGCACCGTCAAGTACGAGCCGCCCTTCCGCGGGCTGCTGGCCAACCTGAAGCTGGGCGAGCGGCCCCCCGCGCTGCTGGGCAGCCAGGGCCTGCGGGGCGCCGCCGCTGACCCGCTGTGCGCCCCCGCGCGCAACCCCTGCGCCAACGGAGGCCTCTGCACCGTGCTGGCCCCTGGCGAGGTGGGCTGTGACTGCAGCCACACGGGCTTCGGCGGCAGGTTTTGCAACGAAGGTGAGCCAGGTCTGCGGGGGCGCCAGGGGCCCTGTGGGGAGGTGAGCTTTAGGTGGGAGGCCTGTGCGAGCCCTCTCCTCCCCTCAGTAAAGGACAATGGGTGGGCCATGGGGGCGTGGCCAGCTTGCTCGGGGTGGGTTGGTCTGATGGCCAGGGTGGGGGATCATAGGCGCTCCTGGGCCGAAGCAGAGCAAGCAGACGACGTTCAGTGAGTTCTGGTCAGAGTGGACTGACTGGTCAGGGCGACCAAGTTAGGGTGCGAAGGGGCCAGAGGCCTGGGTGGTGGAATGGGGTTTCCGGGCTCCTGTGAGCTGGCTAGCCCCTGAAGGTACAGGAGAAGCTTGTTTGATGGGGCACCGATCGAGGGGCTTGCTGGGGCTCGGGATCCTGGAGCCGATCCTGGACCATGGGCTTGGGGGGCTGTGGCAGACAGAGGACTGAGGGGCCCTCCGCACCTAGCGCTGAGGCAGGCGTGTAGCTGAGAGAGAGAGAGAAAGAGAGAGAGAGGTGCTGTGAGCAGACCAGGCTGGGGTGTCAGTAGGTGGGGAGAGGAAACATAAAGGGGCTTGTGTCACTCTGGTCCTGCAGGGGGCGGTGTCCCACCTCAGGGAGGGCCTAGGTGGGGCAGCGCCTTGGGCCCTTGCCCCTGGCAGGTGTGTTCTGAGCATGTTCACACTGACATCCTTCCCTCCCCTCAGCATCCTCTGGTTCTGTGGGTGTGCACACGCACACACCTCCGTACAGGGCCCCTCACTCTGTGGAGTACTCCATCACGCACCTGAGGAGGAAGATGGATGGGCCTGGGGTGCATTTCTGCGGTGGTTCGTTCCAGGTGTGGCCTCTAGCTACATAGCGCCGTGTGTACAGAGTTGGCCTGACACCTTCTCACTTTTTCTCCAAGGAGCGCAGGTGCTCCTTAAACTGTGAAGTGGTGTTGGGGTGTGCATGGGGACCCGAGGCTGGCAGTGTGGGTACTCCTGGTAACCGGGACTGCTTGGGTGGCAGTGTTTATAGAGAGAAGGTCATCGCCTGGTGCAGGGAGCTGTTTCTGAACATGGTGGAGTGTGCTCATGTGCAGGAGCCCGGAGGCTGGGGCTGCAGGGGCCACACACCTCACCCAGACCTCTTGAGACTCTAGAGGTGGGGGGTCTTTCTCTCCACGTCTTAACTTGCTTCTCTGATTCCTATTCACAAGCACCCCCTCAACTCTCCCCCCAGGGTGAACTCCCTTCTCATTGGATGAGAGGGACCTTTGAACCACAGAGGGGGGACATGAAGTTGTCTGAGGGGTCACGGTGGCCACTTTGAGTCTTTGCATTCTTTCCCAGAGAGGGGTCACTGCCAAGCGCTCGCCAGGCAAGTGTGGCCGGAGATGTGGCCTCGTCCACTGTTGGCTGGGTGTCTGCGTTAGAGCTGGGAGAGATGACTGCTGGTGTTCCTGGACTCTGTGTGTGTGTGTGTGTGTGTATGTGTGTGTGTGTGTGGTAAGTGTGACCAGAGAGGGCTGGGGCTGTGTCCCTAGTTGGCCAGGGCCCCTCCGAGAGCCAGGCAGCAAGATTAGGCACAGGCATAGCCCTTGGGCCGGGGCAGGATCCTGCAGGGTGGACCTGGCCCAAGCATGCAATTTGCATCCGTTTGACCTCAGTTCTCCTCTTACTCGGCTGGCTGTGTGGCCTTGGCTCGGTCACTGTCCCTCTCTGGAACTCAGAACCAATGATGCGGGGCAGGGGGAGCGGGGAGGGGAGAGACGCTGTCAACTCTCAGCCCCAGCAGGCAGCCTCGCCTGCAAAGGCCACAGGAGAGCAGGGGAGCTCTGCGCCCCAGATACCACCACCCGAGGGCTTGTGGGCAGGGCCGAGTGGGAGAGAGGCCATCAGCTTTGGGCCCGCAGGCTCCCTCCCTGCACGGCGACCTTGGGCAAATGCACTTGTCACTCTCAGTCTGTTCCCTTGACCATGAGCCCGGGCGACAGCCACTGTCTGACACACGGGCCTCCTCGCTGTGGGCACACAAGGAGCCTTGCCCAGCTTAGCAGGGCCCATGGAGGAGGCCCTGAGGGCAGTCCAGTCACCCCAAGCCCTCCCTGCTC
>NW_022111317.1:6020842-6025500 GCF_000313985.2 Echinops telfairi
CGATCTCCCAGTTATGTGTGGTGGGCATATGGCTCTGCGGGTCCTTTGGGAGCTGCCCCTGTCTTCTCCGAGCGGGGGGGCCCACCCATGGACCCAGAAATGCCCGTGCTGCTTTTCCTCTGGGCGTCTGGCCACAGGTATTAAGGACAGAGGTGGGTGTGAGTTAACCGCTGCCAGGTGGCGGCTGACCTTCCTCCTGCCACTTGTGCGTGTCAAGAAGGGTCTGAAAGGCCATCCAGGGTTTAAACGGGTGTGCAGGGGTGGTGGGGAGACACAGGGTCCAAGGGGCGCCCAGGTGTGTAGGGTGGGAAGTCCGGTGTGCATCTGGCTTGGGAGAGAGGAGGGAAACCAGGGTCATGGGCATGAGTGTCTGCAGGGCAACAGGCACAGGTGTCTCGCAGGGGTTTCACATGAGTGCTGGTGATTTTGTTCAGCGGTTGTTTGCAAGGGCTCCCTTTGGGGTAGGCCTTGGTTGGGGGCTGACGGGAAGGCTGGAGATGAGGAAGAAGACCCCCTGCGGCCCAAGAGTTGACTGTCCAGCTGAGACCGCACCCAACCCACTGCTTCCCATTCCCCCAGTTGTAGTTCAGAACTGCCTCCCAGGGTTTACCAGCCCTTGGAAGTCTTGGCAGGAGCAGATGGGGGCCTTTTTGGCCTCGAGCAGCTAGTGGGTTTGAACTATCGACCTTTCTGTTTGGGAGCCAGTGCTCAACCGCTGCGCCACCAGGGCTCCTCGTCTTTGGTGAAATCCACCGCCATCGAGTCGAATGCTCCTTGGGGTGTCGCAGGCTGCAAAGCATCATGGGAGCAGGCGGTCTCAGCATCTGGTGGTCTGGAACTGCCGACCTTTCCTGTAGCAGGCTCTCAGTGCTGTCTCTCCCCACCCCCCACCCCCTGCGTTGGAGAAATGAGAATAAAAGCCGTCAGTGAGGTGGTTACCAGCAGCCAGAGCCCCGCCCCGGGTAGCGACCTGGGACTTAAGAAGGTTGCCCTGGTTCCTTTAGCTGTAAAACGGGAATAATAACAATATCTAAGTATCTTACAGGTTTGTGGTGAGAATTAAAAGAGCGAATTCGCGTGCTTAGAACAGGGCCTGTTGCATCTTAAGAGCTCAAGGAAGACTAACAGAACAGCCCGGGACAGAGGGCGGTGTGTGCCCAGAGAGATGCGGGCAGACAGCTGGGGGGACTAGGGCTTCAGCCCCAGCCTCCTGGAGCACGAACTTGAGCTTAAACCTGTCTTCTCCTCCCTGGTCAGTGCCTTCGGGCTACGCAGCCTCTAGAAGAAGTATTTCTTCTCTGTGAACTGGGGCGCAGCCTTGTGGTCACACAGGCTTGTGGCGAGGGTGCGATGTGTGTGCGGTGCACAGTAAGCGGGCAGTAAATGGCCCTTGTTATTGCAAGCATCCCGGCAGTGCACCTCATGCACAGCCCTCGTCTGGCGGTCAGCGGAAGCTTGCGTGTGTCGGCCGGCCGTGCTGAGCAGGCTTCAGCCGGGCTTTGGGACTAAGACAGGCTAGGAGGAAAGGCCTGGCAGTCAGTCGCCTCTCCAAGAGCAGCCGGCAAACCCTCAGGGTCACCCCCGTGTTGCCTGTCGCTGATTGTGGGGACGCTGCTGGGCCGGCAGCACTGAGCTCCTTTGAGGCTGGCTTTGCCATGAGGAATGGGACGGGGACGATGTGGTGGCAGCCAGCTACAGCCCCGTTCCAAGCACAGGGTCCCTGGTGCAGAGGAGAGGGAAGGCTGGAGGGCGAGCGATGATGGGATGGCCGGAAGGAAGGCTGCGTTGAATGATGGGGAGGAAGCCTGAGCGTACATGGGAGCACCAGGAGAACAGACAGATCCGTCTGCCAGAGGGGTCTCTAGGGGCGAGGATGGTGAGACTTCACGGCACGTGCTTGAGACACGTTCTCAGGAGAGCCCCGTATCTGGAAATGGACGTCAGGCTTGGCAGTGCAGAGGGACGTAGAAGTAGAGGACGCCCCTTCGTGAGATGGACGGACGCGGTGGCTGTAAGAACAGGCTTCAGCGGGACCACTCTGGGAGGCTGGTGCCGGCTGGGCAGGAGTCTGTCCTGCTGCGGGTATGGTCGCTGGGAGGCAGCACCCACTGGGCAGGACCTCACACACAGGCAGACAGAGCGCACACAGTGGGGCTCAGTAAGGGGGCCGTTGAAGGTGGGCTGTTTAAGATTAGCTTTGAAAATGCACGAGGGCCCTGGGTTTGGGAGAGACTGGTCAAATAAAAGGAAAACTGCCTGCCATCGAGACAATGCCGGCTCACAGTGACCCGGCGGGACAAGGTAGAACTGCCCCTGGTTTTTTTTTAAAAGTTTTTTTAATTTTTAATTTTTTGAAAACCATCTTATTGAGGGCTCTCACAGCTCTTGTAACAATCCCTGTATCGATTGCATCAAGCACACGTGCACGTGTGTTGCCATCAACACTTTCTAGACATTTGTGTTCTGTTGAGCCCTTGCTGTTAGTTGCTCGTCCCCTCCCCCCTCGTGGCCCCTCTTGATACATCGAACATTATTATTATTCTCTTCATATCTTACACCGACCGCTGTCTCCCTTCCCCCCACCTGGTTTCTGTGGTTGCCCCTTGTGGGCTTTTAACTCTTGACGGGATTAGAAAGCCTGGCCTTCCTCCCAAGGAGCATCTGGTGGTTTCGAACGGCTGATCTTGTGGATCGCAGCCCGATGCGTAACCGCGATGCCACCAGAGCTCTGTTTCCAAAGGGCTTGATACAAAGAAGAAGGATGGGTCACATTTGCAGCAGGGTGCGGAGAACAGGGACGTCATGTGGGAGAAAGAGAGAGAAGCCAGGGCGGGCAGGTCTGAGAGAAAGGATTCATGAACATCCATTGGGTGCTCACTGTAGCCAGAACACCGCAGTGACTGATCAGGGGCTGATCAGGGGCGAGCAGGGAGGGAGGTGTGAATGGACCCCAGGGGGCAGAGTGGGGAGGTGCAGCGTTCCCTGGGGAGATGGTTGTGATAGCCGCAGAGAGAGATGGAGGCCCGGAGCCTTGGTTGTCTAGGGGGTGCTTCTGGGGTGGCAGCAGTGGAGGTAGCGGTGGTTGGGGGGACGCTCCCTTCTGGAGGTGGAGGGAGAAGAGGTGCTGACATGTGGAGACTGACGGCTGGTAGAAGGCCCACCTGTGGCCGTCGGGTCAATTCTGACGCCCAGGGGGCCAGTAGGACAGAGTAGTTTGTGAGGCTGAACATCTTTCTGGAAGCAGGAAAGCCTCCTCTTTCTCCTGCAGCAGGGCTGGGGGATTCGAACTGCTGACTGTGAGGTTAGCGGTACTAGGCCGGTGGGGCTCCTGCAGGGGGTGGAGGCAGGCAGGAAACCAGGAGGGAAACAGATCCTGCTGTGGCCCCAGTTGCCTGGGCAGCAAGGCCCACGCAGCGAAGATTTGGGAGACCAGTCTTTGTCTTGAAGGCAAGGGGGAAGATGGAGCTTGGCAGCCTTGGGTCTGGAGGTATTGGGGGTCCTGGGGGCTCTTGGGTCTGGAGAGGCTGGGGGTCTGGAACCTGGGGGTTCGGGATCAGGGACCCAGGGAGAAAGTGGAGAGAAATGAAAGCTGGACTGCTGAGGGGCATGCGGTCAGGAGGGGGAGGTGGGGGAAGAGGAGGGGAAGAAAGTGGGGGGAGGCAGGGAGGAGGAAGAAGAGGGGGAGGGGGAGGGGAAGAAGGGGAGCAGTCATGGATACTGTGAAGGGGAATTCAGAACAAAAGGAGAATGGGGACCGTCCATTGAGGGCAAACAGTGGGGTTGGCAGCTACTTAGCGTTTGCTGGGAGCCTGGGATGTTTGGGAGGCCCTGAGATGGCTGAGGGAGCCCTTGTGGCCTCGTGGTCATGCACTGGGCTGCGATCCTCAAGGTCGGCAGTTCGAAAGCATCAGCTACTCTGAAACCCGCCGGGGCAGTTCTACCCCGCCCTATCGGGTCATTATGAGCCCACTCAATGGCAGTGAGTTTGGTTGGGTTTGGTTTGGGCAGGTGAAGGGTTAATGCACTCAGCTGCTAGCTGCAGGTTCAAGTCCACCCAGGGGCCCCTTGGGAGCAAGGCCTGTGGATCTCGGCCAAGATCTCCTCTGATGCCCAAGGCCACCCGGAGTGCTGTGCTCGGAGCTTCTCATGTGTCCTCATGATCACAGAGCGCAGGGCATTGTCTCCATTGGACAGAGGACAAGCCAAGGCTCACGGCCCAAGGCAGAGCCGGGATCCTGACCCTGAACCACTGCCCCATGCAAGGGAGAGGTGCTTAGCGCAGCCCACTGCCCGCCGTGGGGGGCTTCCCCGGCGTACTCAGGGATGGGGCTTTATCAGAAACCTGCTGCTGTGTGTTGCTGGGAGGTGGCACCCGGTGGGGCCCAGAGCAGAGCGACCCTGGGTACGGCAGGAGGAAATGCTGCCCATCCGCATGGTGGTCATGTTTGGATCCCTTGTCCAGCCATGTGCCCATCTGTGTCATCGAGGGTCTTCTTGGCTGGTCGTGTACTTTACCAGGTGTGAGGTCCTTCTCCGGGAGCGGGTCCCTCCAGTCACCAGAAAAACACATCTTGGTTTTATGTAGTTTTCTTTCTTTTTTAAAAATCATTGTATTGGGGGCTCGTATAATTCTTATCACAATCCATCCATCCATCCAT
>NW_022111317.1:6026787-6028074 GCF_000313985.2 Echinops telfairi
TCTCCTGGGTCCCGTCTCCAGCCTCACGTGTATAGGAGTCTAATGGAAACACTGGCCTGGGGGTTTTATGATTCTCCGTCACATCTTTGCTTTCCAACACTTGAGAGAGGTCTTGTGCAGCACCTTGACCCAAGGGAGGACGTCGCTTGATCGCTTGACTGCTGCTTCCATGAGCATTGGTTGTGGATCCAAGCAAGACGAAATCGTTGACAACGGCAACCTTTTCTCCCGCCACGAGCCACCCCTAATCCTTAGAGCCACAGCCCCCCGTTAGCCAGGAAGGCACTCCTGTCTCTCTCAGCACTTGTCCTGGAGCCCCCCCAAAATGCCTCCACCGGGTTAAGGGGGTGGAGTTCATTATATCACAAGACTCCACAGAATGGAATTATCGCCCATGAGAATCTTTCTAAACTCCTTGGCCTTCCTCCCTAAGCACCATGCCGAGATGCCCCCAAACCTTTCTTTATGAGTCAGGGGGGTGTGGGGAGCCCACCGGACCATCATGCTCGGCGGCCCTATGCTTGAGATTTGTCCCTGCACAGAAAGACGACCCCCCTCCTGACCCGGGCTGCTGGGCTGGTGGACCCCCTGGTCAGCGACCTGTAGTTTCCCATGGGGGTCCTTGGAGGAGTGGCTGGCTGATAGCCCCCCCTCCCAGTCCCCACTCCCTCTGGGTGTCTGAGGATACAGAGGTCAGCATTCCCAAGCACAGAGCTGCCGGTGCCTCGACCTAAACACTCAGCAGCTGACCAGAAAGCCACTGTTCGAACCCACCAGCCGCTCTGTGGGAGCCAGAGGGGACAGCCTGCTCCCACAAAGGTGCAGCCCTCAGGGGCACTTCTGCCTCACCCTGTGGGTGGCCAGCGGTCAGCGTGAGTGTGACAGGCGTCGAGGACCTGCCCCGTTGTCCTTGGGTGGTGCCGACAGTGAAAGCGCTTGGCTGCCATGAAAGGTTGGCGGCTTGAGCCTGCCTCCAGGTGCCTCAGAAGAAAGGCCAGGTGATCTCGAGACTTGAAAGACATTTGCCGTCCAGCGCCCGATGGGGACAGGTGGAGGGGTGTGGAGTGGATTACGGTGGATGACTGAGAACTGGACGAGTAAGATTGTTTGGGTGCAGTCTGATCACCCTGACGCACGTGGGGTGGCCCAAGGTCAGAGGCGGCTTGACATAGAGGGACTTGGTGTGAGAGTGAGGCTGGGTCGAGGGGATGCCCTGTACGAGGTGGGCAGGTGCGATGCCCAGGTGTGATGTCTCTTTGGCCCACCTCCCCTACCCCTCTCTTGGCC
>NW_022111317.1:6031475-6036679 GCF_000313985.2 Echinops telfairi
TGGAGAGATGAATGAGGCGGCGTGCTCACTCTGGGAGATCACACAGCCCGGTCAGGAAGCAGACGTGTAAACACCATGACAATATAGATTTGATAAGCGGGGTAACAGGGGGAGGCTTCTCTGTAGAGCTGCCACCAAAGAAGGGCGATAAGCTGTGCTTCGGCGCTGAATGCAGCTGTGAGTGGAGGAGGCCGGCCCTGGGTCTTTAAGGAAGAGCCCACAGCTCAGGCACCCCAGGGCCTGGTCCCTGGGGGGGCAGGGAGGACACTTCCAGTGGAGGCAGCATCTCAGGGGTGAAGGGGGGTGTGGGGAACCACGTGCTCATTCAGATAAGATTTCCCTGAGCAGATGGGACCTTCCCATGGCTGATGCAGATGTCCACTTGCTGACCATTGGCTGGTGGCCGGGAGCCGCCCGCCCCACAGAGCGTGGGAAGACAGACTTGGAGACCTGCTTCCAGAGGTCTCGGCCGTTGCAAACCTCTGGGGGTGCTGCTCAGCTCTGCACCCAGGAGTTGGGACCAGCCTCAGCTGGCTTTCTGATTTATTTATTTACATTTATGTCGTTCCCTAGTTATCTCAGGTTTTAGTTATTTATTTTAATAAGTCATTTTATTGGGGGCTTGTAAAGCTCTTACAGCAATCCGTGCATCCACGGTACCAAGCACATGTGTCCATGTGTTGCCATCATTTCCAAAGCACTTTCTTTTTCTACTTGAGCCCTTGATATTGGCTTCTCTCTCCCTCCTCCCCCCTCCCCCCCTCGTGAACCCTTGATAATTTATAAATTATTTTTATTTTCACATTTTACACCGTCCGCTGTCTCCCTTTGGCTTTCCGATTTAAATCTGATTAGGAGTGTTGGCAGGAGGAGAGAATTGGGGAGGAGAGACTTAAAAAAATTTAATTAAGATACATTCAAAACCAGAATTGATTTCTTTGTGCTGTTTTAGGCATACGGAGCTATTGAACGGAAAACCCAGCGGGGGTGGGTGGGAGGACACTCCCTCCTCTCCCCACTGCCCAGCTTCTCTGATTACTGGCCCCCTGCTGGGCCTGGCTGGCATGTACCAGCAGACACTCCCACGCTGATGCCCTAAGACCAAGGGAAACCCACAGCTGTGTGGCATACAGTTCTGGGGGCTTCCACACAGGCACGGGGTCGCCTGTCTACCTTTCAGGGACAATCCGAACCATTCTGCTGCCCTCGGCATGCCTGTGACCCACCTGTTCCCACTCCGGGGCACTGGGCTCTCCTGGTGGGTCTCGGGGCTCCCATCCACTGCCGAGAAAGGTTACAAAGTTCAGGGGTCACCGGGCTGCAGCTTCCAGAGTCCTCTGGCTGTAGAGGCACCTGGGGACAC
This sequence comes from Echinops telfairi, assembly GCF_000313985.2. Classification (NCBI taxonomy): domain Eukaryota; kingdom Metazoa; phylum Chordata; class Mammalia; order Afrosoricida; family Tenrecidae; genus Echinops; species Echinops telfairi. Next base: position 6,032,839 of record NW_022111317.1, read on the forward strand.
TTAGTTCCTCCGTCAACAAATGGGACCTGCCTGTGACATGTGGTTGGTCAGTGACTCTGAGCTGGTCGGTCACCTGGGGGAGGGGGAGATGCCCAGGAGGCTCTGGGATGAGCTTCTCAGAGGGATGATCAAGAGGGATGGTATAGAAGGTAGAAGGTCGTGAGAGCCCTGCAGAGAGCCGAGGGAAAGTTCTGAGGCTGTGTGTCCGCGCGCACGTGTGTAGTAGCATGGGGATATTCAGTAGGTCTGTCTGGTGACGTGAGGGCAGTGAGTTTGTTTCTTGTATCTGGGACCCGGGGACTCATCGTGAGCCCAGAGGACGGGGTTGGACCGCCCCCTTTGAGTTTCTGAAACGGAAACTGTTTGTGAGAATAGAGAGCAGAGTCTGCATTGACCGGTGGCAGGGAGCTTGGGGTTGTTTGTACCTCATGAGAGAAAGAGGTTTTCTGTTCCTGCAGAGTTACGGTCTCAGAAACCCACAGAGGCAGCTCTATCCTGCCCTGGAGGGTTGATCTGATTTGGAGTCCACTCAAGGGCAGTGAACTTGAGTTTGAAGGGGCCCTGGGGGCGCTGTTGAGTAAGCGTTGGCGCGTGCTAACTGCGAGGTGGGTGGTTTAAATCCACCAGCCAGCCCGGAGGCAGAACAACGAGGCTGTCTGCTCCCATAGAGCCTTACAGCCACAGGAATCCTGTGCCCTGCGTTAGGATTGACTCCCTGGCAGCGGGTTTGGGTTGGGGATCTGGTCCGGGGGTGCAAGTAGTTAAGCGCTCACTGAAATGCTGCGACTTGAACTCCCCCAGAGGTGCCTTGGACAAAAGGAACCTGCTTTGGGCGGACTGAGGTGTGCCTGACCCAAGCCACGTGTTTTCCATCGCCTCCTGTGCTTGTGGACGTTGGGCATTGAATCAGGAAGAATCGATGTGTCTGAATGATGGGGCTGGCGGAGACTATGGAAAGTAGCCCAGGCTGCCCGAAGAGCAAGCAGACCCGTCTCGGAAGAAGTACGGGCCAGAACGCTCCTTAGAGGCCAGGACGGCGAGGCTCCGTCTCACAGACGGTAGACTTCCTGCTCAGTGGAGTAGAGGGGCGGTGAAAAAGAAGACCTTTTGACACCGTGGCTGGCACAGTGGGACCACCCACGCGGGCAGTTGTGACGACCGCGCAGTGCTTCATTCGGGTGCACGGGTCGCTGTGAGCCGGAACCCACTCATGGGCAACCGCAACATCTACTTTTGAAAGGTCACAAGGCCTTGTAAACGTCATGGCGTGTATGTGTGTATGTGTGTGTGTGTGTGGGTGGGTGGGGGGCGGCTGCAGTTCTACTTGGCAACACATGGGTCACCAGGGACTTAATGGACGTGATGGCAACAGGCGTTTGTTTTTGTGTCTGGTGCCTGTGCCCGGAGGAGTGCTGGCTGGGGCGGGCAGGGAGACCAGTCAGCAGGAGGCTCTTGTGGTGGGTCACCCGGGTGTGGGTGGGCATGAGGACCTCACCGGCGGCGGTGGACAAAGGCGGTGGACAAAGGCGAGACTGACTCTGCTCCTGGGACTGTCCCCTGTCCCCTTTTCTGCGCCTTTTGCTTGCCAAGTGTAGCAGCCACGGGAAAACAGACGGAGGGCACGTGTATGGCCCGGCCGCCCCGGGGATGTGGCCCTGTCTTCTCTACCCACCCCACCCCTCAGCCTTCATGGGTGAAACCATTTTTCTTAGTTTTTAAAAAAACAGTGTTTGGGACGTGCTGTCAGGAGCGAGCAGCCCTGGAGAAGGACGTCATGCTGGATCAAGTCGAGGGGCAGCAAAAAGGATGGCCCTCAGCCGCATGGATGGCACAGTGGCTGCCACAGTGGGCTCAGGCACAGGGACCGTGGTGAAGATGGCGCAGGACCGGGCAGTGTGCGGTTCTGCTGTGCATAAGGTCGTCCGGGGCGGAACCGACAGGATGCCGCCTACCAATAGCCGTGTCCAGCAGAATCTGTCCTTAGGAGTTCAACGACCTTTAGGACAGAATCGCTTCTGATTTCTTCCCCGTGTGGGCTGTCTGGCAGTCGTTTCCCTGCGTTAGTCTTCGTTTAGGTCTTACTGGCATCTCAAATTCACCTACCACACAGTTCAAGTCACCGCAGGACACCACCCCGGTTCCAGCGATGCGCGCTGTCCCCTGCCTTCGCGTGTTGAACAGCCCGTCGGTTTTGTTGCGTTGCTAAGAATTGGCGCTGTCCCTTTGTGTGCGCGTGACTGTGTGTGCGCGCGCACCAGCGTTTATTGTCCGTTCCTCGACAGGTGGGCTCTTCGGTGGTCTCCATCTTTTTTTAAAAAATCATTTTATTAGGGGCTCATACAACTCTTATCACCATCCGTACACACATCAAGTGTGTAAAGCGCATTTGTACATTCATTGCCCTCATCATTCTCAAAACATTTCCTCTCCACGTAAACCCCCGACATTAAGTCCTCATTTGTCCCCTCCCTCCCCTCCCCCTCCCTCATGAGCCCTTGATAGTTTATAAATTGGTATTTTGTCATATCTTGCCCTGTCCGACGTCTCCCTTCACCCACTTTTCGGTTGTCCGTCCCCCAGGGAGGAGGTCACATGTAGTTCCTTGTCATCGGTTGGTCTCCATCTTTTTGCACCTGTGGACAGCGCTGCAATGAACAGGGGTCAGGCTCGAGGCTTTCCCAGACGGGGAGGAAGACGGTGCCACCAGGCTGCCTGGGGTGGCTGCGAGGGGCGTGTGAGCCGGGGTGGGACGCGGAGCAGGGTCTCGTCAGAGGTGCGCATGCAGTGTCCACACTCAGGCAGAGCTGGGGCAGCACAGGCAGGTGTGAGCTGTCCCCATTGCCAAGGGGGGCGCATGCGCGTGGGAGAGGGGGTGCAGAGGGCAGGGTCCAGGGGCGGGCAGGGGAAGCTGTCCGTGAATCAGCAGAAAGAGGAGGGCGCGGTGGAACTGGCTGCTTCAGCTCAGGGCCCAGCGTCCTTGTCCCTCTGTGCCCGCCATCGAGGGCAGGCGGGGATCGTTTGTGGAAAGCTCTGCCACCATGGATTATCGAGAAAACAAAAAGTACCCCGCTGCCCACCAGGGCGCCTCGTCTGCCCAGCTGCTGGTGAGATGCTTCTGCTAGCTGACCGGGCCCAGTGGTAGGCAGACGCGAGCCCTGGCTTCCCCCAGCGTTTCCCCTGGAGCCTCTTTAATGAGCTGGCTCCGCCTGCCCCCCCAGACGTACTGCCGTGCTGCTATTGAATGAAGCATGTGTGCAGCGCTGCGGGGTCTCCGAGGGCAGCTCCGGCCTCGCAGACAGTGGTGCGAGCCCCGCAGCAGGAGGAGGGTCATTTGTGTCTGGGTGTGTGTGTTTGGGGGTGGGGGGCACTGTGTGCACGGAGGTAGAAAGGAGCCCCTGGCTGTGTGGATGGTTAACATCCTCTGAAAGGTTGGTCTCTGAGTCCACTCTGAGGTACTGCGGAAGGAAGGCCTGGCGACTGGTTTAGGAAACGCAGCCAGGAAAGCCCCGGGCTTACCAGAGGCCCCGGAGGTGCAAGGGGAAGGGAGCGGAAAGGAAGGGGCTTTCTGGAGACCGCTGCCAACCCCCCCCCTGTGCACGTGCATATGAACAGCTCAGTACACGAGTGCTAGGGTATCGGCGGGTGTGCCCATAGCCCTGAGGCGGGTGTGGCGTTTGCACTCAGCTGTGTGTGCACCCTGTGTGTGTCACTGGGTGGCAGAGGGCTAGTGCTGGCTTTGCAGAATCTCTCGGAGCCCTCCCCCTCCCCACCACTCCCAGGCCCCTCCCCCAGAGAATGTGCAGACAGTGTGCAGGAGACTGAGTGCACGTGTGTGTCTGAG
>NW_022111317.1:6037555-6040079 GCF_000313985.2 Echinops telfairi
TGTCCCTGAAACTGCATGCTGGGCTCTTCCTCCCCTGCCTGTGGCTCGCTCACAGGCTCCTAGGAGGTGGGCTGCTGGCGGTCCTGTCTGGAGTTGGGGGTGTTGGGGTCCCTTTAAAATGCAGACAGGCGTGCAGCCTGCTGGGCTGGGGCTCTGCCCCTCTTCCTTTCCTTTCTACTCTCTTTTGTAATAATTGTTTCATATTTTTATTGTCCATTTGACATGCTAAGGAAAACAAGCTCGTTGCCAGCGAGGCGATGCTGGCTCTCAGCTGCCCTGCAGGACAGGGTAGAGCTGCCCCTGCGGGTTTCCCAGATGCAGATCTTTAGGGGAACAGAAAGTCCGACTTTCTCCTGTGGAGTGGGGGGGTTTCAAACTGCTGACCTTGCAGCTCGAAGCCCAGTGTGTACCCATTACACTGCCAGGGCTCCTTGTGACACGCCAGTTTGTTGTTTAAGACTTTACCGGTTGCATGGACACAATTCACACAGCCTACAAGTTGGTGGTGTCAATGTGTTAAAAGGAGGTGTGCAGTCGCCACCACATTCGATTTTAGGGCATTTCTTCTCTTTCTTGGCCTCATTATTAGCTCCCCGTGTACCCCTAGGCTGTCCGCCGTGACCCTGTTAAATACACAATTCATCCAGTTACTGGCTCTTCAGATTTACTTAACTTCTCTCCTGGGCCGCCAGATGAGCCCCCAGCCCTGCAGGCCCCAGGGGTGGTGGGGTGGTGGATAAGGCCCAGAAATGGACCTCGCCCACCCCCTTAGAACCCCCTCTTCCAGCACCTCACCCAACCGCATGAAGAAGGGCTGTAGGCATCACAGAATGGGACCGGGGAGGGGCCTTCCCAGCCCCCTCATTTCACAGAAAGGAGGCTGGGGCTCAGAGAGGTTGGGTGCTTGGCCAAGAGGCCACACAGCATTCTGCTGGAGCCCACGGCACTGAGGGGAGGGCTGTGGGTGGGGAGACAGAGGCTCCCGGCCGGCGCTGACTCGCGGGGCACCTATGTGTGTCAGTGTGTCACTGACCAAGTGCGTGTGTGTCCCCCGTGAGGCGGTCACTGCAGTGAGCCTGTCCCCATCTGCCTCCAGTCTGAAGGAATGCTGGGGGAGGAGCCGGCCTGCAAGTCAGGAAGGCCAGCTGGTGCTGCCCTGGATCCGGCTTCCCCTCCCCACCCCTGGGCCTCAGTTTCCTGAAATGCCACAGAGGGTGGGTGTGCCACGTGTCCATTTGGTCTGAGGGTGAGGCACTGCCTCTGGTGTCCCGACATGGCGGTGGGGGCGGGGATCCCAGGCCCGCTCTCCACACCCCTGCTAACAACCCTGCTCCCCTCTCTCTCTCTCTCTCTCTGCCTTGCCTCTTCTCCGCACTGCGCTGCCTGCAGAGGAGCACCCCGTGGAAGGTGAGTGTGTGCCGGGTCACTGGGGTAGTCGCCCATCGCCGTGGGGGGTCCTGTGTGAGGGGGGTGTACAGCTGGCCACCTAAGCGTCTTCTCCTTGCTCCTGTCAGAGCCCCTCGGGGAAGGCCCGGTGGGCTTCCTGTCTGGGCCGCTTGGGGCCACCTCCTGGTTCTTCTGGGGTGAGAGGGCATGCCCAGGCCCCCTGTGTCCTGCTGAGTGTCACCCGCCCCAGCTGCTGCTGCCCTTCCTGAGTCCTTGAGGGACAGGAGAGGGGACAGTGGGGAGCAATGGGCAGTGGGGCTGAGGGAGGGGCTGGCAGGAGTCTCAATGCTCAGCCTGTGGGGCCCACAGCTCCACCCAGCTGGATAGAAAGCCCAGAGGAGCAGTGCCACTGGGGAAAGGAGGGGAGAGCAAGTGGAGGTGCCACTTCAGATACCTCCGGGTGGGGTAGACTCCACTTGCTGTGGGGTGCAGGTGGGCTGGGGGGGCACTGTCCGTGCAAGTAGAGAGTGGGGGCCCACCCTGGGTGCCCCTGTTTCTCCCCCTGCCCCTGCTTCAGCGTGCCAGAAAGTAGGGGTGGCCTGCCGCTGCCTCAGTCTGGGGCCCAGGTGTGGGGAGCCTGCTCTCCTGGGGGGCCTCTCAGTCCATGCTTTGCTATCTCTCTCCATCAGCACCCTCCCCGACCTGTGCCCCTTTAAATTCTCTCTTCCTTGGGGGCTCCACCCTGGGGACCCCCCTCCAGGACGCTTGCTTGGTCACTGTGCAGCCCAGCCTCTCCAGGTCTGTCTGTCTGTCCCTGGACCATCCCCTCTGCTGTCCTTCCTTCTCCGGAGCAGTCAGAGCCGGCGGAGGGCAGCAGGAGAAGTTGAGAGGGGACCCCAGCGGGCACCCCTGCCCCCTTGTTCTCTTCTCTTGGAAACCTGGGAGTGGGAGGGGCCTTGCCAGGCCCAGGCTGGGAGCCCCAGGAGACGGGCTTCCCAGTGGGAAAGAAAAGGGGAGTTGGCCTGAGTGGGCACAGGGGCCTGTCGTCCCCTGTGGGCTCCATGGGCTCCACAGTGTGGCTAGCCTCTTTCCCGGGCATCCCCAACCTGTGTGTGTGTATGTGTGTGTGTGTGTGTGT
>NW_022111317.1:6040298-6044042 GCF_000313985.2 Echinops telfairi
GTGTTACCTCTGTGTGGGGGTGTGTGTGGGGGCGGGTGGGCGGCTGCTGCCTGGCGGGCTCGGCCTTCTGAGGGATGGAGATAAGATTTAGCATTGAGGTGACTTTTACTTTGCTCCTGATGTCATGTCTGCTCGGGAACAAAGGGAAGGGTGGCGGACTGCAGGGGGACAGGGTGCAGGGGAGGGTGGGCCAGGGGTGGGGGGAGGCAGGGCTGCAGAGGGGAGGGGGGCAGGACAGCAGGGATACGGGCACAGTGACCTGGAGACAGGAAGGGAGGAAAGGGGACAATTTTGTCCCCAGCTTGCAGCCGGACAGGGGCACATGGGCCAGCTGGGCTCTGGGGGCATGTGCAGAAAGAGATCTAGCCCCTCCCCCTGCCACTTCTCTGGGTGACAAGGCAGTCTGCTGCTTTAGCGCTGGCCTGGGGTGTGTGTGAGTGTGCAGGTGTGTGTCTGAGGTTGTGTGTGTGTGTATCCCTGTGTGAGTGTGTCCGAGGTTGCGTTGTGTGTGTGTGTCCACGTGTGACTGTGCAGTAGTCTGTCTGAAGTTGTGTGTCCCTGTGTGACTGTGTCCATGTGTTAGTGACTGTGTGCGCGTGTCTGAGGTTGTGTTGTGTGTGTCCCTGTGTGACTGCAGGGCTGTGTGAGTGTGTCCCTGTGTGAGTGAAAGTATGTGAGCATGAGGGTGTGTCTGAGTGTGTAAGTTGAACATGGGGTGCATATGGGAGTGTGCATGTGTGAGTGCAGGTGAGTATGAGAATGTGTGAGTGCAGGTGAGTGTGAATGGTCTTGAGTGTGTAGGATCAGTGTGGGGTTGCATATTTGATAGCATGTGAGGGCATGGTGTTTAGATGAGTATGCACATGTGAGTGAAAACATGAGTGTGGAAGTTGTGAGTGTAGATGGCATGTGAGTGCAAGTGTGAGCTTGTGTGTGGATTGCATTCATGAGAGTGCATGTGAATGCGTGTGTGCCTGTGAGTGCATGAGAGCTTGGGTATGAATATGTGTGTGTGAGTGCAAGTGAGTACGTGTGCATGTGTGTGCATGTGCGTGCGCGTGTGCATGTGAGTACGTGTGTGATTGTGTGAGTGCATGTGTGCATACATGTGTGATTGTGCGAGTGCATGTGTGCATATGTGCGTGCATATGTGCAGTATGTTCATGAGTACATGTGTGCATATGTGCGTGTGTGAATGCATGAGTGAGTACATGTGTGCACTTGCGTGTGTGCGTGTGTGAGGAGTATATGAGTGTGTGTGTGCATGTGTGGATGTGTGTGAGTACATGTGTGCATGAATGAGTGCATGCGTGAGTTTGTGTAGGTGTGTGGATGTGTCAGTGAATGTGTGAGAGTGTGTGTGAATACATGTGTGCATGAGTGCTCATGTGAGAGTGCATGTGTGCGTGTGAGAGTGCATGTGTGCATGTGAGTACATGTGCATGCATGTGTGAGTGCGCATGAGCTTGTGTAGGTGTGTGCATGTGCCAGTGAATGTGTGAGTGTGAGTGTGTGTGTATGTGAGTGCTTGTGTGAGTGTGAGAGTGTATCCAAATGGCTGTGTGTCTGGTCTCCCCTCAGGCTGGCGGGCAGTGGGTTGCCAGGTGCTGGGGCTTTTGGCCCTGAAATCCCACCCTCTCCACTGCCTCAGGCCTAGCTCCTCCTGGGGCCCCAGCCCCGCTGCCCTTCCCTGCCTAGCCCCCCCCACCCCCCGGCAGGGAGAGGAGACCCAGAAGCAGCCAGATATGGTGCCCTCTGAAGCGACCCTTGGCAGTGCCACCCACCACCACTCTTGGCTTGCTGGGCCAGGGAGGAGGGCTGATACCACAGGCGCATGGGTGGGGGGCTGTTTAAGAATGCCCCCACTGCATCTGCGCTCACTCCGGGGTCTGAAGTGGGGTGCTCTCAGATGAATGGGCAGCTGGGCTTTGGGAAGCAGCCTCAGCCAGGCCCACAACGCAGAGGGAAGTGGCTTCCTGCACCAAGCTGGCTGGTGCCGTCATGCCTGAGGGAGCCCAGCAGCTGGTTGCCATGGTGACGGAGGGAGAGTACCGCATGCTAATGAGGTGACTCTGGCCGGCATTGCTCGCCCCCTGCGTCATCCAGCAAGGGCCTGAGGTGGGACAGGGTGGCCCGGGGTGGGATGAAGGCCAGACTTGAAGCTGGGACCGGATGTGGGCTTGCCCTCTGGGTCCTGGATTTAGAAGGTCTGGGATCCGATGCTGGGAGTTCTTGGGGAAGAGCTGGGCAGGGGGCGTTCAGCGCCAGGATCAAGACTCAGTCCAAATGTCTGCGTTCTAGATGAAGCCTAGGAGCTGGCCTGGGTCCAGCTGCCCTGAGCAGCTGTGGCCCCCTCCCCCAACTGCCCTCAGAGCCAGGGGTGGGCAGAAGAGGGCGGTGGGACCCATCTGCCCACGTTTTCCCAGGGCCCAGCCTTGGGCCCCACCATGCCGTCCTCTGCCCTGGTCATTCTGGCCCGCAGCCTCCCCACCGATGCTCTGCCTCTTCAACCTTGAGACTTCTGAGCCAAACAAAGGTGTCAGCGGCACCTTGTAGGGGGACGAGGCATAGGGCTGGCCGTCCCTGCCTTGCTCTGGGGCCTGTGCGCCAACTTCCAGAGAGAGCCATGCTTGGCGGGTGCCAGATCCCACCCCCTGGGACTGAAGAGGCTCTAGATGGGGCCGACTAGGTCCCTTCAGGGCCCGGGTCATCCTGGCTGATGACCCCAGCTTGCTTTCATCTGCTGTCTTGGATACAGCACTTGTGCCACTCACTGGCTTTAGAAATTCAGCCGTGGGATCCCTTCCGAGAGGTTCTAGCCAGGGCAAGGTTGCTCCAATTCAGGATGGAGGCATTTGGGAATCTTCTTTGGCCCTCGTCTCCCAGCCCTCCTTCTGGGAGACCCTAAGCTCTGGGGCCCAGCGACTGCTCCCTGGATGGTACCCCACCTTCCACGCAGGAGGCTTGCAGGAGCCTTGGTGGCCCGGTGGTTGGTTATGCATTGGGCTGCTCACCACAAGGTTGGCAGTTCAAAACCACCAGCAGCTGTTCCTTGGGAGAAAGATGGGCGTTGCCCTCGAGGGTTGCTTATGAGTGAGAATTGACTATGGCAGGGAGGGGGGAAGGGGAGGGCGACCCAGGCCCCATCTCTGCCAGGGCACCTCATGTGGGGCCAGCGCCCGTTGTGGATGCCGGGGTGGGATGCTGGGAAGCTGAGTGGGGACCCGTGGAGCTGAAGGAAGGCCTGCCACTCTGCTTCCCAAACCCAGGCAGTGGGAACCACAGGCCATGGGGCGAAGGCGTTTTGCTCTTTGGGGGGGGGGGCATGGGGCAACTGTGGGAGGGGGGGCCTGCAGCAGGCCCCACACAGCTTGTGGGAGGGGCTAGAACTGAGCAGGTGTTGTCCAAGCCCTCCAGCCTTGGGTGGGCCCTATCCCCATAGGGCTGCCCCTCCCTCCCGGCTCCCTGCCAGGGTCTAGGGGAGCGCAGGAGGTGGGTGCTGGGCGGTCCTGCCCACGCTAACAGGACACTCTCTCTCTCCCCAGGTGGCTTATAGTTTGTGTTGTGTTTTCTTTCCTTCTCCATCTGAATCGTTTTTCTCGTTGACCGTTTTTTTTTCTCTCCGCCTCCCGGAAGAAAAAAAAAAAGAAAAAAAGAAAAAGGAAAAAAGCAGGCCCCCCTCTCCCCCCAGCCTCAGGCGTCTGCTCCTGTCCATGTGTTAGTGACTGTGTGCGCGTGTCTGAG
>NW_022111317.1:6044142-6048366 GCF_000313985.2 Echinops telfairi
AAAGTGGGTGAAGGGAGACGTCGGACAAGGCAAGATATAACAAAATAACAATTCATAAATTATCAAGGGCTCATGAGGGAGAGCGTAGCAGAGAGGAAGGGGAAAAATGAGGACCTAATGCTGGGGGCTTAAGTGGAGAGGAAATGTTTTGAAAATGATGAGGGCAATGAATGTACAAATGCGCTTTACAAAATTGATGTATGTATAGATTGTGATAAGAGTTGTATGAGCCCCTAATAAAATGATTTTTTTTTAAAAATTAAAAAAGAAATGGCAAGAAGAAAAAAAAAGAAACCAAAATCTCCCCCCTCTCCCCAGCCCCCCACCACAGCGCCTCCTGCCCAGTCCTCTGGCTCGGCCTGCCCCCCCACACCCCTCTCTGGCGCCCCTGGTCTCTCTCTCTCTCTCCCCTCTGTCTCAGCATCGGGCCTCCTCTCAGCTTCAGGCTGGGGTCCCCGATGCCTGTCACAAGTTAAAAAGGGCTTTTAAATTGTGGCAAAGAAAGCTTTTTTGTTTTTCTTTTTTTTGGTTCCTCCCCCCTCTCCGGCTGATTTTGATGACTCGTGTTTTCTTTGTTTCTTCCCTCTTTTTTTTCCTTTCTTTTTCTCTCTCCTTTCTTTCTGTCTTCCCTCCCCCCTTTCCAAGGTCCAGCTCACCTGACGTTAAACAGCGAAGGTATGGTCTGAAGTTTTGGTTTGGCTTGGATTTGGATGGTTCTCCACCTGAACGCTTGGATTTTCTGTCCGCCCCCCTCCGCCCCAGCCCCTCCTATGACCCCCCCCTTCCAAGATGCAACGCCCGGCCCTCCTGGCCCCTCCCCGCCCCTCTGCCACCTGCCCGCCTCCTCCCTCCCCTCCCCACCTTTTCCTCTGCCATTTCGGGGTGTTGTTATTTTGGGGGCCTGGGGCGGGAGTAGGGGTGTGTGTCCTTGTCCGTGCTGCCCCCACCTCTGGCCCCTTCCCCTCATCTCACCTTGGTTTCTGACATCACGCGATGTTCGAAGGCCCGCCTGTCTCCATCGTCCTGTGCGCGTGCTCCTGGTGGCACAGCCCTGTCCTGTGTTCGCACTGCTCCTGCCACTCATTCCGAGCATTCTTTCTTTCCGTGAACCCAGGGACGAGAGCGAAGCCCCCCCACCTGGGGGAACAAGGAGGGGAAAGTGGGGGGGGGTGCGGGGGCGAAGGGGTAGGATGGCTCCCCCCTACACCTGGCCAGGGCCCTTGGAAGCCTGTAGGACAGATGAGGACATGGGGTGCAGAGCGATGGGGACAGGGCTGGATGGGGGGATGGCTGGGCCCGGCGTCGGTGTTGTCTACCAGCCCTGACCTGAGCAAACCCGGAGACAGAGCCCTGACTGGGCACCACCCCTTCTGCTCCGGCCCTCCCATACCACCCTCACCCCCCCTAGAGTCCCTCTGACCTCAGGTGGCTGGCCAACCGTGTGGTGTCCCCAGTCACTCACCGCTCACCCTGCCCAGCTTAGTCCTCTGTTGGTGTCCCAGAGGGGCAGACAGGGCTCCTTGGCCTGTAGGTGGGAGGGTGGGGGGCACAGGAGGAGGATGGACAGCTCAGTAGGGGGAGGGGGTGTCACGTGGGGTACGCTCGTAGGTGTGGTGCCTGGGAGTCTGGCAGGGGCCTGCGATGTTGGCCAGAGACACCAGCCAACAGGAAGCCCAAGTCGGGGAGTCACATCCCAGCTGTTCCCTCATACTCTTCTGGCCTCTCAGGCTCCCGTTCTGGGGGAGTCGCATGGGGCTCACCTTTGTCATGGAGGAAGGCCCCAAGGATCTCCCAGAGCCTCCCTGAACAGCCCACAGCCAAGATGGGGTCTGACTGCGGTCGGGGGTGTCCTGGGCTGGGGTTAGAGTGAGCACCCAGAGGGACAACTTTGCTCCCTACGTGAGTCCCCTCCCCCTGCTGCCACCCCACGGAGGCTGCCTGGGACCCATGTGCCCTTAGGGCAGTGGGGTGCTGAGAGGTACTTACGGAAGGAGAAGTAATTCCCAAGCAGGGGCTTCCCCACCGAGGATGAGCTGGTTCGCTGGTTTGTCGAGTCCCTGGCTGTGCCCGCCCTTCTCAGGGAGAGGACACACAGGGTTGGTGTGTGTGGTGTGTGGATGATGGGGGGCCAGGGGGGCTGGGGAGGCTGCTGAGGAGCTGAGCCGTGAGCGCTGGTCCCGCCAAAGGCTGCCTGCTAGCCTTTGGAGGGGAGGGCAACGGGCCCTACATGAGACTCAGGGCCCTTGGAGACTAGGGCTGGGCTGCACCAGTCAGATGGGGAGCTGGAACCCCAGTGAGCCCTCCCCCCAACCCCTGGGGGCTGATGGGGTCTAGGGGGCAGCTGCTCCCTAGCCTATGGCACCTGGATCCTTCCCCGGAGGTCCCACGGCACGTGGGTTCCCGCACAAAGGCCACCACTCTGCCGGACCTCCAGGGCCCGCCATCATCTCATGGCGGGGGTGGGACGGGCCTCATGGCCCCTGTACCTGATTCCCCAATTCTGCTTCTCCAGTAGGATCCTTACTGTTCTCCGAGGGGGGGGCCGGGAGAGGAGGAGCCGGCGAGGTGCACCAGCCGACAAAAGGTCAGTGACCCCATGCTCCCCAGAGAGCCCCGTCCACCCCACCCCACCCCAGCTCCCAGCAGGCTAGCCCGCAAGGCAGGACCCTCTCGGGCCCATGGGAGTTGGGGGGACTTTCACCAGGGGTTCTGTCCCTAGCGCTAGCAGGAGGAGCCCCAGACCTCCACTGCCTCCCCAGAGTCCCCTATCCTGAGGGCTTTCTCAAACCAGAGGGGGCTTTCTCTCTGGAGGGGCCTCAGCCTTCCAGGAAGGTAGAATGATGGGGCAGCAGGGTTCCCTGCCACCCCAGGGTCATCCAATTCTGCAAGCCGGAGAGGTGTCCTGTCCGGCGGTGTGGGGGGGAGGGAGGGCTGCAGTTGGTGCTGTGGGCATTAGTCTTCCGAATGTGTCGGATGTAGCACCTAGGTTAGCCCTCCCTGCCCTCACGGGCATGACCAGCCCTTTACAGAGGATGGAGACGGGCCCAGCACTGGCAGGTGGCCTGTCAGCCTGTCTCGGCTTCGGCTTCTAGGTTTCAAATTCCTTCTTCCACTCTTAAGAGAGCCTCTCTCCTCTGAAGGGTCAGGCCAGTTGAGCACCAAGCGCATTGGGCGCCAAGCTCTGGGACCACGGAGTCCTAGCTCCCTGCTCCCGGACAAGCTGTTCTGTCTGCCGGGATGGGCGCCAGGCCCCGGCCCCTCCTCCGGCCACTTGGTGTCTCTTTCCGCTGACTCTTAAAGAAAGCAGCTGGGCCGTCCACTCCGAGACCCACTCCCTGGGCTTGCCCCGCACGTGCTCGCCACTGCTATCCCAGCCCTGGGACCCTCTGCGTCCATACTGCCCCTCCCTTCCATGCTGCAGGCCCCGAGACTAGGCTTGGGTGCTGGCCTTTGCACCCGTGTGCGTGCGCTCAGGACATTTCTGCCACGTGGCTGAGAGGTTTCTGTTCTCAAGGGACTCCTTGGTGTGGTAAGCCGTCCTCAGGGACAGCGTGTGCCACGGCGGAAGACAGTGGAGAAGCAGACTTTGCTCAGAGGGTTGAGGTGCTTGCCCTTCTACCTGGAGACAGGCATAGGCCCTGGAGCTGCTGGACCGAGGCTGGACCCCCAGCTCGTGTGGGCTAGGCCCACGGTTAAAGGAGAAAAAGGGCCTTGGGCTGTTGCCTTCTGGACGAGGTTGGGAAGCTGCCCTGGGGGAGCCAGCAAGGTGCCCGGGGCCTGGCTTCACAAGGGGCTCCTCTCCAGGGAGTGGTACAAGCTGTTACTAGGCCGAACCGGCAGCTGGACCCGGTGAGAGGCGGGCGGGGTGGGGCTGGAGACCCTTCCTGAAGGATCTGGGTCTGGAAACGGAGGTGGCCAGCCGGGCTCCCCCCAGCACTTAGGGACCTAGGGCCACTGTAACTGGCCCTCCATTCAGGACAGGGAACTTTCATGGGGACTGCCCATTGTGGGAAATCCACAGGTGGCCTCCCAGCTTCCCCTGCCTGGGGCAATTGGATCTCTAATTGCTTCAACAAATCTCTGCTGGTGGCGTGTGTCTGAGCAGTCAGGGGTTCCAATCCACCAGCTGCTCCGAGAGAGCCAGAGGTAGCAGTCCGCTCCTGTCACAATGACAGCCTGGGACACCCTAAGGGGGCAGGGCAGGTGCACTCCGCCCTGCAGGGA
>NW_022111317.1:6050040-6053271 GCF_000313985.2 Echinops telfairi
CTCCAGGAGGGGAGTCCATGAGCGACCTGGTTTCCCTCTGCCTTGGTAGCTGGCCGGTGGGCGGTCCCTGCTCGGCCCTCCTCGCTGCTTCTCTCTCCCCTTTTGTTCCTCCCAGTCACTCCTTCATGCCGTGGCTGCCCGGTGCGCCCCTTTTCTCCACCCCAGCCTCTCTCTCATAAGATTTCCTTTGACTGCAGAAGGTGAGGGAGTGGGAAGGGAGGGACTGGCTCGGGCAAATCCAAGGTCAAACACCATCCTCTCCTGGTCCTTCAGCCCCCTGGCTCTGCCTGGGCCTGGGCAGACGGCCGGGTTGCTATGGAAACAGGAAGCCCCCGCCTTTCCCCGCCCCCAAGGCCTTGGATTTTCTTCCCTAGAGGTCCTTGTTCGCCCCTTCCCTGGCTGTCCCTCTTATCAGCACCCAGACCTGTCCCCTCAGGGCCTGCTGCTTCCCCCTCAGCCCTGTGCCATAGCTCTCAGCACCACCTAATGGCCCCCTCCTTCCTCCTCTACCTTCCCCACCTGGCCCGCCCTTCCCCCCTCCTCTTGCTTGTCTCCCCTTTGTCTTCTCGGCCTTCACTTGGTGGATGGGGAAGGGGTTCCAAACTGTCTCCCACCCCCACCCCCCTGGTCACCTCCTCCTACCCACCCACACGCTGTCCTGTGGCCTCAGAAAACCAGGGCTGGCCATCTGCAGGGAGCCGAGTGCCAGGCTCTGAGGCAGCAGCTGTCTGCGGGCAGCCTGCCCAGAGGGGAGAACAGGGCTGTGTGAGGGTCTCAGTGTGTGCGCCCAGAGGCCCCCTCCCTGCTGCCGGGTGGGCTCCCCCGGGGACAGCAGCCTGGCATTGCCAGCCTGGGCACAGCACGTCCTCAGGACCCTGCACTGCAGAACTGGCTGTGGCTCTTAGAGACCCTTCACCCAACGCCTGCCCCCAGCGCCTCCCCTTCTGAGGGAGGCAGGACCACCTGCACCACCCCCCACAGGTGGTGTCCAGACCCTCTGGTCCCTGCAAACTGCCCTCCCTTCTCTTTCTTCTGCGGTGAAGAGGTGGCCAGGGGACCCCACTCCCTGTAATGCTGATTCATTCTCTAAAAGTGCTCAGTGCCCTCGCATACATTTATGTACACTAAGGTGACCAGATTTTAACATTGGTAAAGCGGGACACCATTGATGAAACTCATATCCTGGCGAAATAGCCACATGGCAGCCGAAAACCGTATACCCTAGCTTGTCGTGCATTCTTTGCAAAAATTGGGACTTTTTAAAAACGCTGCAGGACGCGGGGAAAAATTGTTAAAAATCAGGACTGTCTCACCAAACGCGGGATGTCTGGTCACCTTAATGTACACACACACTCATACACACGTCACTCACCCTCACACTTGCTTACATGTATTCATACACACCTGCTCACACTCACACTCAGACATACACATGCTCACTCACACAGTCACTCATACTTACATACTCACACGTACATACAACCTATTTACCCACCCACATACTAAGACAAATGCGCTCACACATGTACACCCCCATATACATCTATGTACCCACTCAGACATACACACTCGCTCACACACTCACAGACATACATGTGCTCACCCACTCATACATATGCACACATCTACTCACACACACTTAGCCCATGTGTACACAACACTCTCAGGCATACATATGCTCACTCACACACACTCATACATATGCACACACCTACACACACACACACACACACACTGACTTACCCCACGTGCATTTATGTGCATGCACTCAGACATACATGTGCTCATGCACACACATATATAGGTACATGCACACAGACACACGCTCATTCACATATGCTAGCTCACACTTACTCATGTATGTTCATACTTGCTGACACACATCCGCCCATGCACACATACTCACCTCATGTACATCTATGTACACAACACACTCAGACATGATGTACACACATGCTGACACACATGTGCACACACCTATTCACACACGTACACACCTGCTGACTCACCCCACATACATTTATGTACACGCACTCAGATGTACATCTGCTCATGCACACATAGACAGGTATGTGTACACCTATGCACATGCAGACACATGCTCACTCACATACACAGACCTACTCACCCACTCACATTCAGGCACACCCCTGCTTATTCATACCTACACTCTCTTTGCTCACACATGCACACTCATACTTGCACATATACACCCACCCACACTCATTCAATACACGTGGGCTTACACACACACACACACACACACACACACACACACTCATACACAGGCGTCCACCCACAGCCCAGAGCCAAACCTGCTTTTGTGAACTGAGCCCCGAGGGTCCCCAGCCTGGGGCAATGGGTGCTGTGAGCACAGGTTTGTGGGGCAGGTGGGGAGGGGGAGCTAGCTGGCAGGTGGCCACTGGTGTCAGCTCCACCTGTCCCAACTGGTGGACATTCCTGGCCCCCACCCCCACCCCTGCCTCCCACACATCTAACTCTTCCCTGCCAGCCTGCCCCTCTCTTCTCAGCAAGCCTGTGTCCACAGAGGGCCCTGCTGCCCCGCACTGGAAAGAGACTGGGCTCTTCAGCTGTGTGTGTGTGTGTGTGTGTCCTGTTTCCCTTGGTTTCCCGGGGCGAGCTGACAGAGGACTTCGTGGCCCTGGGGCAGCTTAACCATCCGCTGTCAGAGTGAAGAACAAGGCTTAGCAGCGTCCTGACTGGGAAGTGGGTGGGGTCCCCGCGAGGCGGGCTGGCCGGCCAGGGGGTCCTGGCGCTCCAGGTCCAGCCGGGGCGGAGGGGTCTGTGCGAGCCCCGCACTCAGCCGTCTCCCCTTGCCCCCCTACGGCCGCGTCCAGGCAAGGAGGAGTTTGTGGCGACCTTCAAAGGCAACGAGTTCTTCTGCTACGACCTGTCGCACAACCCGATCCAGAGCAGCACGGACGAGATCACGCTGGCCTTCCGCACGCTGCAGCGCAACGGGCTGATGCTGCACACGGGCAAGTCGGCCGACTACGTCAACCTCTCCCTCAAGAGCGGCGCCGTCTGGCTGGTCATCAACCTCGGCTCGGGCGCCTTCGAGGCCCTCGTGGAGCCCGTCAACGGCAAGTTCAACGACAATGCCTGGCACGACGTCCGGGTCACCCGAAACCTGCGCCAGGTAGGGGGCCGGGCCCCGGAGGGGGCGGGGCTGGACCTGGAAGGGAGCCTGGAAGGGGCGTGCCCCGGAGG
>NW_022111317.1:6053675-6064923 GCF_000313985.2 Echinops telfairi
AGGGTAGTGGGCGGGCCCTGGCTTTGGGCTGGGGGGCGCCCACCCGCAGTGGGGCCGTGGCCTCTCACTCAGCAGGTGCCTGTAGACAGGTCCAGCTGCAGGAGCCCAGGGCGAGGGGGTGGTCTGGGCACGCTGGGGACGGGGAGGGGCAGAAGGGAAGGTGGCTTCTGGAGGTGGGAAAGAGGGAGAGCGCCTGAGGGGTGGCCCTGGGGGGCTGTGGTGAGGGCTGATGTGGACTGTGGCCTGGTGGGGCAGGAAGGCATTGGTGAGAGCCAGAGGCGTTGGGGGGGCGGGCAAGGTGCGCCTCCCTCCGTCCTGGCTGCTCTAGAGGGAGAGGTAGGGGGATCAGGTGGGTCAGGATCTGATGGAGGAGGAGCAGGGTGTGGCAGGGGAGAGGCAGGGATGGTCAGGGTCTGATGGAGGAGAAGGGCATGGGGGCGTGGAGGTGAGTGGGTCAGTTGGATCAGGGTCTGATGGAGGAGGGCATGGGGGGTGGGCTGGGGGGAGGCAGATGGGTCAGGGTCTGATGGAGGAAGAGCAGGCCAGGTGGGGAAGCAGGATTGGAGAGGATGAAGGTCTTGCGTCCTCTGGCAGGACTCCCCTTCGCATTGCCAGGAGCCCAGTGCCCCCTCCACCCCACCCCCCCAGCACCATGGTGAGCCCCCTGGCTTCTGGGCCTGCCTACTCAGGTGCTCACAGGGCTTCTGTCTGGGTGCCCTTGGCTCAGACCTCTCCCCCACCCCCCTGCTCCCCCAGATGTAGCTGCTGTGGGCTTTGCCTCGTCTGCTCGGGGAGACCCCTCCCCTGTTCCCCAGGCCCAGAATGGCCACTGTGGCAGGGCCACCTCTTCACAGAAACTTGTTCCCAGCCCCGTGAACTTCCTGTCCCAAGCAAGGTCCAAGCCTGCACCTTCTTTCCGAGCCGGGCAGACAGCTGTGTCCGGTGGCACCTCCTGCCTCCACCACCGTCTTGCCCTCTGCTCCTGGACCTGTTCCTCTCCGGTGCACCCGGCACGGCTGACCCTTCTCTCTAGGGGGCACGGTCTAGGAGCTGGGGCAGGGCCAGGACTACAGTTCCAGCTCTGGCTGACTTCTGCCTGGCCCAGGGACACTGGCCAGCCTGGGCTTTGCAGGCTCTATTGCTGCTGTCTGAGAAGCAGCCTCTCTCATCTTCTGCCGAGCTTCCTGGCCCTGGTTATGCGGGGCCAGTCTTGCGGGGGACTCTGGTGACCCCCCCCCCTCCACATGTCTTCTTCTTATACCCGCTATGGAGCGGGGATCTCATGGTGATCCTGTCCCCACACCTGTGGGCAGAGACACAGCTGCTGCCCCTCCCTGGCCCACGGCTCCTTGAGGTCGCAGCAGGGAGATGCTGGGGTAGGGGTGTGGGCGTGGGGGCACTCCTACCCAAGGCAGCCCCTCCTCGTCGGGCCACGTTGTATCATGATGCTTAGAGCAGACTGGGGCGCATCCTCCGCATGGGACTTCCATTCGGTGGGGAGACTGTCACTTTGGTGCAGCCTGCCCTTGTCCCCTCCCCAGGAACAACCTTGTCGCCTGGTCCTTCCAGGGTCCCTGACCTGGCTTTGTTTGGCCAGCTCACGTGTTGTGCGCGTCCAGTGCTGGGCACCCTGGGGAGCTTGATGACGCAGTCCCTGGTCTCCCTGCACTGAGGCTTCAGGAGAAGACAGAGGCCCCGGTCAGAGTAGACAGGGCAAAGCCATCCAAGGGCGACGGGGTAGCCACAGGGTGCCCTGGAGTCAACCTGACGCAGGGTGACCTCGTGTGTGTGTGTCAGGTGGAACCACGCTCCGTGGGCGGGGCTTGCGATTTTGTTGGCCAGCTTTTGCTAATTTTGTTCTTGCTCTTGCGACGGTGCAGCAGTTCCTCTGTGGACAGACAGCTCCGTGACGGCGCGAGTAGTCCGTGGGTTGTGCGACCATTTCCACCCTCCTTGGCTGCACTGTTCTACCCCCCAGTCCCCAACCCAACATACATGCTCTCTCCCTGCCAGATGCTTATCTAACCTTTCTAGTGTCCGGTATTAATTTGATCCCGTCTGTCGTAGATGATAGGAGCCCCCTGGAGGACTGTTTACACATCCAGGCTGCTAACTGCAAGCTCAGCCGTTTGAAACCTTTAGTCGCTCCTGGGGAGGAAGACAGGGCTTTCTGTGCCCATAACGAGTGGCCATCTCGGGGAGCCTCAAGGGCTGCTTTACCCTGTCCCTGCAAGGTTGCTCTGAATCAGCATCAACTCGAAGACAATGACCTTTCTATAGTAGATAATTCTCAAAGACCGTAATGCTCAAGACCGCCCACCTTCACCCCACATGTTAGGCTGAACTATTATTTGGCTTAAAGAAGGCTTTCGGGGACATGTTTGGTTTAAGGTTAAAGATGAACTCAGCACGATTGTCTCCCAGGTTCACCCACCCTCCATGGCTCCAGGAAGCCTGGAGGCTGTGAGAATTTGAAATTCTGTTTTGTGTCCCACGCCCACCCCCACCCCCTTTGCAGGAGATTTTTCTGTAGGATCTTTGTTTGAAATGTTCAGCCGGGCAGCTGGGCACCATCCAGTCTCCTGGCAAAGGGGCCCGTGGTCATGGGAGCCCTCGGCCACCTGCTCGGTAGCTTCCTCTTGTTCCTAATTCTCCTCCTTCCTCCGTTGCCCTAGGAACAGAGACCAGCTGGGGTGTCTTGGACGGACACTGTCAAGCTCTGAAGACCCCTAGGCAACCCGCGAGGCAGTGTAGCGGAATCACTCAACACATTAGCTGCTCCTTGGGGATTTTAATGGCTGGTATTGGGCAAGTCGGTCGCCAGGCCTCTCTTCCAAGGTGCCTCTGAGTGGATGAAAACCTCCAGCCTCTGGTCAGCAGAGTCCATTGCCCGTTTGTACTCCCCAGCAAAGCTGGAGGAGGGCAAGGTCGGCCTGAGGAGGCCGGAGACGCCACTGAGGGGAGGGGAGACTAGGCAGGGCCTGCCAGCAGCCCTGAGTGGACAGTCAGGGGCGACAGACACCTCCTGGGGTTTGCAGGGCCATTGAATGGCCAGGATGACCCAGAAGCAGGCCCTTGGGGCCAGAGGGATTCTATGTGGTCTTTTGGATGCCAGCCTTTCCCGGGAGGGTGAGGGGAGAGTGTGTGTGTCGCGACCCTCTGGGGGCCCGGCCACCCACTGCCCTTGTTTGAGGTCGGACATTTGACTGGGTGCTGCCTTGCCCTCTGCTCGCCTTTCCTCCAGGGCTTCACAGACTCAGACTCTGCCAGCGAGTCAGTTCGTCAGTTCCCACTCATGGCAACCCTGCAGGACTGGGGGGTGGGGGGTGGGCTGCCTTGTGGGTTTCCGCTTCTCAGACCCACTTGGACCCGGAGCAACTGCGTAGGACACGGTAGAAGCAGCCAGGTGGGTTTCCAAGAGTAGAGAGCCTCATCTTTCTTCCGCTTCTTGGAGGGCTTGGTTGAGTCCCGTCTCCTCCGGGGTCCGTGGTAGACTCCTTACCTTCCAGGGAAGAGACTGGGGTGGACTCCGGGGCCAACGCCCCCACGTATCGCCACCTCAGGTGAAGCTGAGCAGGCTTCACCAGAGCCTGCTCACCGAGACAAAGCAGGACCACACGCTGGGGGCCCAGTTCCAGAAATCAGCCAGTGAAAACCCCACACGTGTTCGTCCGGGTGGACTAGAGAGACAAATTCATAGACACTCAGAGGTGGATAAGAAAGAGCTTTGCTTAAAGAGGAATTGTACATCAAGGAACCATCCCAGCCCAGAGCCCAGTCCAGGTCAAGTCCATACGTCCGATAATAGCCTATACGCACCCCCCCCTCCCCCCATACCAGTCCGTAAATTCCTCTTCAGACTTACGTAGCACATGCAATGACGCCGAATGCGGGAAGATCTTGTGGAAGCATCTCAGCGCTGGCGTGGTTCTCCACGTGGCTCCTCCAGCTCCAGGGCTCTGGCTGCCATCAGCCTGGCTCCATGTGGCTTGTCAGCAGGAAGGTCTCCCAGGGAATGAGTGTATTTGGCCTCCAGGGAGCTCTTTATCTCCAGGGCGCCTCCAAGTGAGGTCATCAAGCTGCGACCTGATGGACAGGCTAGGCTCCACCCCTTCGCAAGTTGACACCAGATGATGTGAGTGCCCTCCCCGGCTGATGGGGGGCTGGTGTGGGACCGGCGGGTCTGGTTTTGCCGGGCACAGGATTGCTGCCACTTGGAGTCAACTCAAAGGCTGCAAACAACCCCGGTGACAATGACGGCGGCGGCAGCAACACAAGGACCAGGGCCCTCAGCTGGGGGTGATTGTGACCCCAGAGTCGCTTGGACAGGATCGGGACACAGTTTTCGTGTCCTACTGGTGGTTGCTGCCAGCAGCCAGTTGGGTAGAGGCTAGGGATGCTGGCAGAAGCCCCAGAGTACCCAGCGGCAGACCCCCACCCAATGGCATTTTAACCAGAACCCTCAGGAGGGCAGCAAGGGAGGAACCGTGCCCTTGATGGGGAGAGTGACCCTCAGGCGAGTTTGCACAGGGAGCCCCTGTGCAGGCAGCATCACAGTACTTAGAGCAGTGGTTCTCACCCTTCCTCAGGCCGCGACCCTTTCATACCGTTCCTCATGTGGTGGTGACCCCCAAATCATAACATTATTTTCATTGCCACTTCATCACGAAATTATTTTCGTTGCTACTTCATCACTAATTTTACTACTGTTATGAATCGGGTGACCCCTGTGAAAGGTTTGTTCAACCCCCAAAGGGGTCGCGACCCACAGGTTGAGAACTGCTGATCTAGAAGCTTCTAGAACCTAGTAGGGAGGCCCGAGATGATGGCAGCACCTTGCTGTCTCCTTCCTTGATGTCCTTGTGACCTCCCAGGCCCTCCAGGGGATCTTTGTAGGCTCCCCTGAGGACCCCCTGAGCCCTACGTTCAATCCTGGGCTCACTTGCCTCCCAGCGGCCTCCCCCGACCCCACACCATCCTTGGGCAGGCCTGCTGGCTCCCAGCACCACACAGGGGCTCACACCTGCCAGCTCCCAAGGGCAGACGTTTCTTGGGACTCCTGGGGCCTAGAGGCTGGTGTCCACCTACCCGCACAAGCAGCTATTCAGGGTCCCTCCCAGCCAGGCCCACGTCCTCCTCATTCTCCTTGGAGACCGCCACCCTCCTCCGCCCAGAGCTGTTTGGCTACGTACTGGGTTCCCTAGCCTCGCCGAGCCTCGGCTTCTCTTCTGGAAAAGGACAGCAAGTTTTGTGGTCAATAGATCATGTGAGGCATCCCCCTGGGTGGCACACATGGGGAGTCCTGACTTTATTTGTTTATTTGTTGTCACCTGTCACATGAACATGCTTGGTCACTGCAACCCACCCAGAGAGGGGAGACTCAGAGGGGACCTGAGGGAGCATGTCTGCTTCTGCACACGGGGGTCCGTCACCAGGGGTCGGGGTCGACGTGCCAGCAGCCGACCACAACCGTGAGCCTCTGTGCGACAGACTACACGCTGGCCCTGCCTGCCCCACCCCGCCCCCGCCATCACACGTCCTCGTCAGTGACAGTCACTTAGCTTGTCACGTTAGTCGGCCGTCAGCTGGGGTTTCCGGAGGAACAAAACTAGTGTGACACTCCGATGGGTGTACTCTACAGAGACCCGTCTGTGTCCAAGTGGCCCAGACCGCTGTAGAAGTGTTTACGTCCAGCCTGGTTCAAGGGCATGTCTCTGACGTTAAAGCTGGCTGAGTGTCCCCCGACTCAGCGTGGCTGGGGAGACCAGAGGACAAAGCAGGAAGACCACAGCTGGGGGGAGCAGAGTCTCCAGGCCGATCCAAGGCAGGCAGCATGACAGGCCGCTGGCCTAAGCCCCAAGGAGCCAGTTGCAGGATCCAGGCCGGCCGGAAGAAGGAGAGAGAGCCCGTGCGTCACAGCCTATTCATCGATTTGAAAGAGGCCACACCCCAAGGTGACCTCAGGCTTGTGACCTGTGTCTGACTGGGGAGACCGTTGTTGACACCAGGCCCGACTGACACCTTTATCGACCTGCAAAAATCTCCCTAACACCGGACAGAAGTCCCGAGTCCCCACTCCCGAGAGCCTCAAATCACGTTACTCTAAAATTGTCCCCATTCTAGAGACTTCACCGCAGTGGCACCGCATGCTGTTTGTCAGTTTGTCACGGACTTTTGGGGACTCGGGAGGGAATGCCTTGAGGCTCCAGCACAGGCCTGGCTGGCTGAGCCTGGGAGGGGCTCTGGTCCTCCTTGTCAGGAGGAGTCCTTTCCACCCTGCAGGCCCGGCTTCACTGCCGGCCTCTCTAGGAAGAGAGCCTTTCTCTGCCCATCCCGCCAGCCAGCTTCCCTTTATTCTGGGGACTCCAAGCCCCGAGCCCTGGGAACCTTTGCTCGCTCCAGCCCCGCTCGTTCTGCCTGGGCCGTCAGTATTCGTGTTGTGTTTCTTCTCTCGGCTTCTACGTGGACGCTCCTGGAAGGAGGTGTCCAGTAGTCTTCCTGGTTCTTTCGGGCTCTTCCGTGGGCAGAGTGGACTAGAGCTCATCTACCGCTGGTCCTCCTGGGGGACCCAGGGTCAGAAGACCTCCCCCACCGTCTGTCTCTGTAGTTGCAGCATTTCTCAGGCTTCTCCGGACCGTCCTTCCTCGGCCAGTCACCGAGTTCAAGTCCAGGGACCAGAGCTCTCGTGCCTTTTCTGAACCTCACCTGATGCTCCAAGCAGCTTTGTGAGGCGAGGTTTACGGAAGCCTTGTTAAACAGCCTCAGGAGGCTCACGAGCTTCCTTAAAATGACATGGGCCGGAGGATGACATGACCGGGGCACCACGGAACGGGGACGCCAGAGACAGGGCTGGGAGAAGCTGACTCACAGCTTGGAGGAGAGTAGGAGAGCTCTCCCGTTCTCGGACACGGCGTCCGGCGGACCACTTAACCGTTAGGAAGCGGCGGGCGCGGAGGCCACGTCAGTGCCATTGGTGGAACGTGTCAAGGGGGTTGGGCCGGGGCCCCGGGAAGGGGCGATAGTTCACCTGTGGATCTGCCACTCTGAGCAGTCTCCGGGACTTGAACACGCTGCTACGTTCTTCTGGTGTGTCTAGGTGGTCCTGGCCCCTCTTGTCTTGACCTTCTGGTGGCCAAGTCCCGCAGGGGTGGCCTATGTGCCCCGTCACGTGTCCCCCTCCTCCTGGGCTTTCTTGAGGGGCTGGAGGTGCACTAGGAGGTCAGGGTGGCGAGGGGGTCGTCTTGCCCGAAGCGCTTGGCTCTTGGCCGTGGCAGGTTGCTCTCGTGATTGCCTCCTCCCCTCCACCGTGGCTCCTCACTCCTCACTCCGCTCCCGGGCTCTAGGAACCCCCTGGCTGTTTCTGCGCTGTGGGTCATTGGGCGGGGGGCCCACAGCCTCAGCTCCCCAGAGCCCGGCACCGGGGGAGACCCAGGCTCCCATGTGCACCTCTCATGTCCCACCGGCCGGAGGACTTGGCCTGATGGGCCCCTCTGGCAGGATCACAGGGGCTGACCTCTGACTTCCTGGCCCCTGGCCGAAAGGGCCCTTATGTAGCTGCTCCGGGGGCCACTGGGAGAGGAAGCCACGCTCCCTTGGCAAGCGAATGGAAGGAAGGCCTAGGCAGTGCGTTCTCTGTCTCTTCCTGTGCGGCGGTGTGCTGTCCCTCCCGCCTGGTGCCACACCCGGGGATCCTGGACACAAGCCTTCTCCGCTTGGATGCAGGTGGTTTAGCCGCCCCGAACCAATTGTTCCCTGTCCTGACTGGTCGGCTTCCTCATTTCAGGAGGGTCCCGGCAGGCCGACCCATGAACCCTCTCCCCTCTGGGCAGCCCCTGGCGCCCAGCCCGGCCCCCGCCTCGTCTCCCGCTGTGCCCACTGCCTCTGGATCACTAATTATTATTACTGGTTTGCTCAGGACTTTCCCCAGCAGCTAAATATTGAATTCTGTTATTTTTAATTATACAAGGCGCTTATTAATTGTCTTGCTGAATTAGCTCTTTGCCTACTGGGTAAGACCATTTCTCTCACGCGCAGCTTCGTCCCCGACAGCTTCCCCTGGCTCAGCACGCTCTCGAGCCCTGTCCCTCCTGCCCCTTTGCTCTGAGGAAGGGCCTCCGTCCTGTCCCAGGGGCGTCCCCTCCCCTGAGAGCAGGGTCCCCTGGGAAGCTGCCCGCTTTGGCAAGGAGGAGGAGAGCACAGGGGCATTGACCCTCACTGGGGGGCAGGGGGTTCTTCGGGGAGCCAGACAGGAAACGTGAGCCTAGAGTTTCGGAGGAGTCAGCGATGGTAGATGGTAGGGTCAGGCGGGCCTCCAGGAGAGCTTTGGGGGTGTGTGTCTGGAGGTGCCTTCCGGGTGGAGGCTCAGGGGTCTCTGGGTGTGTGGAGGAGGGAGTGGTGCTGTCACAGCCTTGGGGGGCGCCTAACTGTGAGAGGGACAACTGCCCCCAGGTAGAGACTGAGCCAGGACCCTGGGCATGGTGGCCTTGGGAAAGCCAAGTTGGTTAGCCAGGAGGAGGGGGAGTGGGAGAGGAGTATGGGGGAGGAGAAGGGGGGAGAAATGGGATGGGGGGGAGTGTAGGGAAGGGGCAGGGGTGGGAGGTGGGGGACCAGTGGAGATGGAGAAGGGGAGGACTGGGAGGAGGGAGGGGTGGGGAAGGGGGAGGCGTGGGAGTGGCCCCTGCGGCCAGCTGGCAGGGCAGTCTCCTCACACTGCCTTTCTCAAGGAAGAGAAGAAGAAGAAAGAGGGGCACAGCCCCTGCCCCTCCCTGCACCCCCATCTAGCCCCTGGATCTATCTGCCTCGCCCAACCCGTCCTCAGGAAAAGCAGACCCCCCCACACACCCCCATCCCTGGTGCTCTGCTGGGACCCCTTGCCCGTGGCCTCTCGTCATTGCCACTCACGGCCTGGGCCACTTGCTCTCAGCCTGAGCTCCCGCTGCCCCTCACCAGCCAGTGACCCCATGAACCCCACCCCAGGCTGACCTGCCAGCCACCCACCTCCTTCTCACTCCCCCTCCCCCTCCCTTGTCCCCCCTCTCACATTTCAGCTGACGGAACTTACTAATACCGGGTCTGCTTCTTAACTCCCTGCCTCCCCCTCCCCCTCTGTCGGAAAACCCCCGTTGCCCACTTGTGTGTGTCACTAACACGCTTATCACCCAGTGGGGCGAAGGGCGGGGGCAGGGCCAGGTGGGGCCAGGTATGAGTGAGGACCCCCAACTAACCTTTTCTGTCTCATTCTCGGAATGTCGCCCATCTTTAAGTCGTCTGGTTCTTTTGCCCTTACTAACCCAGGTCTACCTGTGCCCTCTGCACAGCCGCTCATCTCTGGGAGGGTCTGGGGGTGGGGTGGGGGCCACAGAGGGCTCCCTCAGAGGATGGGCCAGGGGAGAAGGGGCTTAAATTTGTGTCTGTGCCTGTGTTTCTTCCTCCCTCTCATTATAATTTAATCTTCTTTTTCCTTTCTTTTCTACTTTGGTTTTTAGCAGAGACAAGGCCGCCAAAGACTGGGGGTGGCCCTAGGGTGTGTGTGGAGGGTTGGGGGGCTGGTCGTCTGACGAGAGACGTCAGATGGACGGGCGGATGGAGCTGCATGTCTTCCTGGCGAGGCTCACAGTTGGTCATTGTGTTTCTTTTTCCTGTCCCGTTCCTTTGTTGTCCTCTCTGTTGTTTGCTTTGATTTTGGCCCCCTCCCCCCTCTCCGGTGAAGCACGCAGGGATTGGACACGCTATGGTAAACAAACTGCATTATCTGGTAGATATCACTCTAATTGTCTTACCGTTTGGTTTGCCGTGGGTTTTTTTAACTGTTCGATTCGCCCCCTTTTGGTTCCTCTTCCCCGTTTGATTTCGGTTTCTTTGGCTCCTTCCAAAAATATGGATACGTTTTTTCCGTCTTTTCTTTTCTCTCCCCTCCCTCCCCCATCTCCTGGATACTCTTCCGCGTTTCCCTCCGTCTGTTTCTTTTCTTTTCTTTTTCTTTTTGGCCCAAACTCAAATTCAAAAGACAAATGAATG
The DNA here is from genome assembly GCF_000313985.2 of Echinops telfairi. Classification (NCBI taxonomy): domain Eukaryota; kingdom Metazoa; phylum Chordata; class Mammalia; order Afrosoricida; family Tenrecidae; genus Echinops; species Echinops telfairi. The sequence continues at coordinate 6,063,693 of NW_022111317.1, forward strand.
GCCATCCGTCCAGGAACATGGCCCGTCCTGCCCTCAGGCAGCTGGACTCTGGCTCCGGCAGGGCAGCCCCGCTGCCACAGGCGGCCCATTGGCTTTCTTTTGTCCTTTTCCCCTTCCTTTCTGTACTGCGCCCCCCCCCCCCCAACGCCCCCATCCTCCCTTGCTTTATTTATTTATTTTCTTCCTCTCTGGTTTTCTTTCTTTCTTGGTCTCCTGAAAATCCATGGAAAACACCATCCCATGACACGCTGCGCCTCTGCTCACTGTCAGCCCCTCAGGCGCCCCGGGGGCTGGGGGGGGGCGGGGTGAGACCTCCTGTGGCAGCCAGCTGGCTAGGGTCCCGGCGGTGGGCGGTGACATTGCAGGTGGCCTCTGCAGAGATGAAGACCTGCCTCAGGACCCTGGAGACCTTGTCCATTCGAAATGGACACCAGGGTTGTTTGGTTTTTTTGGGGGGGGGGTTGCCCCACGCTGGCTGCCAGGGGAGAGGTGACACCCGCCCTCTCCTCCTCTTGAGGGCCCCTGGTTCCGTCACCCCCACATCTTGCATGGCATGAATGGTCTTCCCCACCAGGGATAGCGTCCAGTCCCCCCAAAGCGCTCCACTGCCCCACTAACACCGTGTCTCGCTGTCGTCCTCGCTCCACCCCGTGCCCACCCCCTCCCGTCCCCATGCCCCCCACCACCCGCCTGCCGCATGGCCCCCACGGAGGGGTCGCTTTCCTTCCCACGAGGGGCGTCGTCGGGGAGGCCTGGTCCCTGAGCCCACCTCCCGGCTGGCTGGCCGGCCACAGTCCCTGAGCGCCCTGTGGGTGTCTGGCGCTACAGCTGCCTTGTGTCCTTGTGTGGGTGCGACTGTGTGTAAATGTTGGCGTGACATTTAGGGGGTGTTGGTGGCAAGTTCTGTGTGTGTGTGTGAGAGAGAGAGAGAGAGAGAGCCTCTGCTGGTGACTGAGACTACATGTGTAAGCCGATCGGGGTGTACTGTGTGTGTTGGGGAGTCTGGTGAGGACTCTGCATGGGGGTGGACCATGATTTGGGGTTCCTGTTGAGTGGGTGGCAAGGGGGTGGCCCTGAGTTCTGGAAGCCCTGATGAGCGGGGGGTGGGCAAGGAGGAACTGGGAGCTGCCACTGAGGTCTGGGGGTTCTGGTGAGTGGCAGGGGCCAGGGAGGAGCCAGACGATGGCCCCAAGGTGTGGGGGCCCTGGTGAAGGGGGCAGGGGAGGGGCTG
>NW_022111317.1:6065023-6069223 GCF_000313985.2 Echinops telfairi
CTGCCACTGAGGTCTGGGGGTTCTGGTGAGTGGCGGGGGCCAGGAAGGGGGCAGGGGAGGGGCTGAGAAGGTGGTCCTGAGGAGGGGGGGGCGCCTGGGGAGTGGGGGCGGGACAGGGAGGATTTGGGGGCTGGCCCTGAGGCCCCCTGTAAAGGGGGCAGGGGAGGTGCGGGTGCCCAGGGAGTGTGTGCCTGCAACCCGCAGGGCCCTCCCCTGGGGTTTCCCCATCCTGGCTGCCATGCAGGCAGGCAGCAGCAGTTAGTCATCGCCTATTAATAAAACAAGTGACTGAGCACCGGGCGGGGGACCCTGCGGATGGACGCGTTTGCTCCTAGGGCCAGCTGCCACCCACCTGCCTGGCCTCCGGGTCTCTGAGGCTGGTTGCTGGCTGGCCAGGAGGGAAGCACGGTAGGTGGGGCCCCCCACTGCTCTCAGCGCCTCTGTCCCCATTCTGAGGCCAGGCCCCCTGTCACTCATTTCAAGCCTGTCCTTGAGCCAATGTCCGGAACCAAAGCCATCCTAGCACCCCAAGCCCCTCCTTGCACCTCACCGTGTCTACAGGGAGCTGCTCCTCCCTCTATGGGCAGTGTTCTCAGCAGCCCCTAGGTGTTCTCAGGCCCACTGGGGTCAGGCCAGGCATTTGGCATTCTTCGGGGGCAGAAGGGAGGCAGAGTAAATCAACGTGGTACATGCCAAGCCCCCACCCCAGGTGGTCCTAACAGAGCCTTAGAATCAGGCGCCTGGAGACTGACTTTCTGGTCCCAGGTCAGCCAGGAATCAGCTGGAAGTTTCATCTCCTCGTCTGTCAGACGGATTGACGACACAGCTCCTGATGGGCTGTCCGGGAGCAAGTGCCGATAGAGACTGGCGGCGGCAGCCTCTGTCTTCCGTAGCGAGGGTTAGGTGGGCACCTGGAACACTGGTCACCTGCCCTGTTTGCCATGCAGGACCGTGTACTTAAACAAGGGGGTGCCTTCCTTTCCCCGAGCCGACCGGCCCTGGAGAGGATGACCTCTCTGGCCCCCAGGAGCCCCTCATCCCCACCCTTTGTAGGAACAAGCCCCTACAATGTCGCACTGGTAGCCCAGAATGCGTCTGGACCCGGACTGGGGTGAGAGGGGGCGGCACAGAGTGACACAGTTCAGTTCGACGGGTTCAGCCCTGGGGAGGGAAGATCTGGAGGAGATGCCCCAAGTCCCCAAAGTCCATGCTGTCCTGCGGGAGCGAGCACAGCTTGACAATGAGATCAGGGGCTCTCGGTGGCCGGGGTGGCTCCCTGCAGCCTTAACAGGTCCTTGCTCAGAGGTCAGCTCTTGGAGGCCCAGAGGGCACGCCGAGAGACATGGCCCGTTCCCAGACATCCCTGAGATGGGGTCCTTCCACGTGGTCTTGAGTTTTATGAAATCACTTCTGGGGTCTCTGTGACCATTTCTCCTTGAAACTCGAGCAGGTGGAGGTGGGGTTATGGTAGACCCAAGAGGCTGACCCTTGGAGAGGTTTGGATTAGACGGGACCAGGTAGATGGAAGTTGGGCCTTCTAGTCAATTTCCAAACTCAAAACCAAACTCAGGGCCACTGGGTCGATTCTGTAGTAGAACTGCCCCTGTGGGTTTCTGAAGCTGTACATCTGTACGAGAGAACGAAGCCTCACTTTTCTCCCATGGAGCGGCTGGTGGATTCGAACCTCTGTCCTTGGGGTGAGCAGACCAACTCATGACCCACGATGCCACCAGGGCTCCCCACCCAACTGTCACGTTGTGGCTATCGCTTCTTGAATGTCTGGACTGTTGGCAGCAGGCTGACACTCAGCAAAAGATGGGGAAACAGAGGTCCGGAGCAAGGGGCCCATCTGAGACCTGTCCCCAGGAGCCTGCTCAGGCCACCACTCTCGTCCGATACCCGTGGCAAGCCTGCCAGAAGCGGGACTGACCCACAGACCCCTCACTGAGTTGATCTCGACTCAGAGAGGCCTAGAGGAGCCCTGGTGGTGTCCTGGTTATGCACTGGGCTGCACTCCTCAAGGTCAGCAGTTCAAAACCACCAGCCACTCCGCAGGAGCCAGACCGGGCGTTCTACTTCCGTAAACAGCCATCGTCTTGGAAACTCATAGGGGCAGTTCTGCCCTGTCCTGTAGGGTCGCTGAGGCCTCAGTGGCCATTGGAGTTGAGTGAGATTGGACCGAGTAGAGAGCTGCTCCTTAGGGTTTCCGAGACGGGGATGATTTACAGAAGTAGAGCACCCTGTCTTCATGGGCCCAGACGGCCTCGTTTTTCTCCTTCCGACTGACTGGTGAGTTCCAACTGTGGACCCGGAACACCCCCCCTCCCCCCACCGGGCTCCTTGGGAACAGCCAGTGTGGTGCCACCGTGGGACAGGGGCAATCAGAGCGAGGGCAGGGCAGATGGTTCTGGAAGATGCCGAGGGCTAGAGAGAAGCCGCCGGGGTGTCCGACCTGGAGCCTGTTCCGTCAGACCCTAAACCCAGCGGAACCCTGGGCTGCCGGCTCGGTCCTGATTCGCAGCGACTTGGAGGACGGACAACTGCCAGAAGGGTTCCCAGGCGCCGTCTCCCCACGAGGCGGCAGGCGGGTTAGAGCCATAGACCTTGGGGTAGCAGCAAAGCACTTTAACCATGCACCACCAGGGCTCCATCCTCTGTCCCCAGGCTGGACCAGACCCAGTGCTGAAGATACACCTGTAGGGCTGTCCCTCCTGGGAAGTTCGTCTGTGTGCCTTTCTTATGCGCCAAGCAGATGGCTAAAGGCTACACCTAGCAGGCCTCCTCGCCTCTCCCCCTCCTCCACCCTCTTCCTTCCCCACTACCAGACAGCCCCCACCCCCCAGCTTACTGCTCACCACCCCCCTGGATCCCTGGGAGAATTGACCACAGCAGTGGACGCTCACAGAAAAAAGCTGTCCCTAGATGTCCCCATGATTTCACTGTCAAGGCCATCCTGAGCACCCGGACACACCCAGCTCCCTAGAGCAGAGCCCACCTGCCCCCAAGCAGCCAGGACCTGGCTTCATTGCCAAAGGAGGCGGAGAGGGGCCATGAAGCACCCCCGCCCAGCTCCCCCGTGCAGGCTGCCCCTCCTCACACCCCTGGGCAGTGGGCTCTGGGGTCTCAGCTCCTATTTGCTGCACTACCACTCACGTCTGGTGGCGGACCGTTGGGTGCAGCGTCAGCTGTGTCTGGGTCGGGGCGCCGTCCCACTTGGGAAGGCGGGTGTCCGGCGGTACATGGTCCCCTGGTGTGCGCGCGCGCGCATGTGTGCGTGCGTGCTTGTATGTGTGTGCGTGCGTGCCTGGCAGGGAGCTTGTGGTCACTCTCTGGGGGAAGGACATTTCTAGTATCCCTTCCTTCCTCTCACCCTGTCCTAGTGGGCGGGGGGGCTCCTTTTCTCCGCCCTCCGTTGGAAGGAAGCTCCTCCCCAGGCCCCCCGCTGCGCTGGACCTCCATCTCTGCTCCCCCTGCCTCCTCTGCTGACCTCTCCCTGCTCCGCTTCCTAGACCCCCGCTGGGCCTGCCCCTGCCCCTCTAACCCGCAAGGTCAGGCTGCCTGGCTGCACTGTGTCGCATGTCCCCTCCCCTTCCTGCAGGCCCCGCCCTTTCCAGACGCTGCGCGGAGGGGTTGGGGGGGCAGGGGCATCACCAAGCCCCTGGGGTGGAGGGGGACAAGGGGAGCAAGTCCCCGGTTCCTGCTTTTACTAACGAACCTGCCATTTTTGTGTCTGGACTTTGATTTGTGGGGGAACAGTCGGCATTTACTAATCTGAGCCATCTCCCTCCCTGCCTTCCCCAGACACTCCCCCACCACCATCCCTGGACCCTTGACTTCCTTCCTATCAGTCCCCGACTCCCTTCCCCCTAACACCACCTTGCCCCAAGCCTGACTGCCCTTCTGTGCGCCCCCCCCTCCCAGGCCTCCCCCAGCTTCCTGCTCCCCTCTCCCCCATCCCTGGGCCAGGGCTCTGAAGCACTGGTGTGAGTTTGGGGGTCAGCGGGGAGGGCCATGGGATGGTCCAGCAAGGCAGTCCTTCTCCAGCAGGGCAGGCCACTCCTTGGGAGTCTTAGTCGAAGGCATTGGGGACCAGGCCAGGTTTGACACTGGTCCAGATGGGAATGGGAGTCCCCACCCTGATTTAAGTCCTTCAGACCCTGAAAGGGCAAAGGGAAGGGGTCCCAGCCAGGTGTGTGTGTG
>NW_022111317.1:6069404-6074954 GCF_000313985.2 Echinops telfairi
CCACGCATCTCCTGCTGTGCTGGGATGAATGTGGTTTCAGGACCCTCCAGGGGTGGACCACCTGGTTGGGGTGACCAGACTTGGGCTCCCAGGATCTCAGTTGAGCATCAGGTGGAGAGGAGGGTGGGAGGTCAACCCCAGAGAGCCCCTTTCACTTGTCACCCGTCTTCCCCTCATTCCCCCACCCTGTCCTCTGATCCGGTTGCCATGTTTTGGGACCATTCCTTCGGCCCCTCCCTTTTCTGCACAGACCTCTTACCTCCCAACTCCTGGGTGGGATGGAGATAAGAAGAAATAAACCACCACTATCCCACCTTGCAAAACAAGCCCCCCAGACTTTTGAACTGCTCCGTCACTTCTGCCCTTGAATCAAACACCCTCGGGCACAAGATTTGATGGTTCCAGGAAGTGGATCCTTTGATCCTCACTCTGCTCAGGGGTCCCCACTCCCCACACCCCCAGGCTCCAGCCCAGTAAGAGAGGGAGCACCCGGGCATGGGGGGCGCTCCCCTAACCTCAGTCCTGTCTGCCCCTCAGGAGTTACCCTGCCCCCCTTGCCAATCTCTACTGCCCTCCCCCTGTCCCCTAGCAACAAGGGACCCCTGGAGGCCAGGTGCTGGAAGATGGCTGGTGGCTTGTACTTTTGGGGGGGGGGAAACACCCCAGGAAGGGACTGGCACATACCCCACCGTTCTCAAAGCCTTGCTCATCACCTGGTTGGGGAGCAAGGTGCGGGGGCTCTGCAGCTTGAGGAAGGGTAGTACTGGCTGTGGGCCAGCTGCTCTCCCGCCCCGCCCTCCCCCTTCCTGGTGGTGCCACCAGCCACGGCTCACGCTGCCAGCCCTGCTGGGTGTGTGCAGCTGCTGTGTCAATGACAGGCGATGACAGGCTTTTCAGGGCCCAGGCGGACACTCCCTGTCCTTGTCACTGCCCCCAAGGCCACAGTGCCTTCTCAGGCCACTGCTGGGCCCTTCGTGGAACACCAAGTACCTCCCTCCAGTTCGTACCTGAATGCCCAGGGCCTGTGCAGGCTCCTGGTCGAGCCCGCGCTGTGGCCGGGCGCCCTGCAGCCCAGGCCCATGGCAGCGGGTTCCTTTGGAGGCAGACGTGTGGCCTGCTTGCAGGGAGGCAGACGTGTGGCCTGCTTGCAGACAGGCAGCCTGAGCTGCCTTGCACTCCTCCGGCCTTGCCCTTTCTCGCTAATGGGGGAGGTCGGTGGCAATGCCTGACTTGTTTGCCCAGCAGCACAGGCTCCCTCTGTGCCACCGGTGGGTGATGTCTCTCTGAGCTTGTTCTGGATGCGATGGTACGAGTCACAGACCGTAATAACAGCCTCCTGCCTCAGGTCGACGCCGACTCACAGGGCCCCTGCAGGACAGGGCAGAACTGCCCCGTGGCTTTCCCAGACTGATTCTTTACGGAGCAGAAAGCCTGGTCCTCGCACCTCCCCACCCCGCCCCGCCTTCTGAAGGGCTGCTGGTGGTTTTGAACTGCCAACCTTGTGGTGAGCAGTCCAGGCAGCTGGTCCCCACTCAGCCACGAGGGCTCCCACAGACTAGGGTAGAGAGTAAAGAGACATTTCTTTGGGGGATCAAGTGATGGTTGTGGGCGGGGACCTGCAAGCTAGAGATTGAGGAGTCCTGGGGGGCAGACTCTGGGAGAGCCCTGGAAGCGTAGAGGCCGTGGGGAGGAGCAGCCCAGGACGCTCCCGCACTTGGCTGGGGTATCCGAGTCCTTGTCCCCACGGTCCTGCCCTGTGGTTTTCCGTCTCCATGCCGGGTTAAGATGGGGATGGGGGTCGGGGGGAGCCCAGAGCTGTACGTAGGCAGGCCCACAAATCCCAGAGTGGGGGTGGGCGGGCCCCTGCCTCCTTCAGGAGAAAGCTCTGACCCTCACCTGTGGGAGATAAGAGAAGTGAGGAGGCCACTGTGTCCTCTCAAACAGGGCCCTGCTTTGGGGTCCCCACTCCCCTTCAGAGCGATTTATAAGAGCCACTTGTTTCCTATCTCAGGGTCCCTGTGCCTGCTGAGCTGGGGTGGGAGTGGGGGGGCCTCAGCTCACCCTGAAACCATCAAATCTTGTGTTGCCACCAACTTCCTCCTCTCCCCGCTCCCCCCACTGTTCCTCCTCACAGACAAGCAGACATAAAAATGGGGTCCCCCTTCCCCACTGCCCCCGGCCCCTCCCTCGCCCAGCTCGGGGCTCCTCCCAGGGAGCTGATGCAGGTTATCTCCTGTCTCCCCCCCCTCTCCGTGGGCTGGGCAGGTGACCATCTCAGTGGACGGGATCCTGACCACCACGGGCTACACTCAGGAGGACTATACCATGCTGGGCTCTGATGACTTCTTCTACATCGGGGGCAGCCCCAACACCGCCGACCTCCCCGGCTCGCCCGTGAGCAACAACTTCATGGGCTGCCTCAAAGACGTGAGTCGAGGGGGAGGGTGGCCCAATGGTCCTCATCCCCCGTGCGTGCGGCTGAGCCCAGCCTGGCCAGCGCCCCGGCCCTCTGTCCCTTCCAAGTCCACGATGGCGGGCATGCCTCTCTTGTAAACCCAAGGCCCGTTGGCTGGGCCTGGGGCCTGCTCCTCTCTCTCAGAGGACCCTCGAAGGCAGCAGGGGGTGGAGTGGGGGCCCAGGGCCTGAGAAAGACCTGTGTGGGAGTCCGGCCTCTGGGTGACCTCGGCCAGTCACGTGGCCTGTCCCAGCTGCTAGGTACGGCGGTGGTGAGGAGCGGTGGGGGGTACATGACTACGAAAACCAACACACTCCGTCCAGTCCACTCCGTCCAGTCGATGCACACCCTCAGCGACCCAACAGGACAGCAGAACTGCCCCTGCGGGTTCCCGAGACTCACTCTTTACCGCAGCCCGTCAGCCCGTCCTCCTCCTTCGGAGGGGTTGGTGGTTTTGAACCGCTGGCCTTGTAGTTAGCAGCCCAAGGCATAACCACCATGCGCCCCCACAGGACGGGAGAAGCAGAGGGAGGAGACAGGCACGGGAGGGTCCCACAGAAAGCTGTCTCAGGCAGAGGACGGGGCCTGCCTGTCCGGGTCTCTGGGTGGGAAGTTCCCCCGGGAGGCTGGAGCCGTCTGCACTGCAGGTTCGGTGGGGAGGGTGGGTGGGGCTCCCGGGTGGGTGGGGCTCCCTGGTGGCTGGTTGGGGCACTTGGGCCTGTCTCCCTGACCCTTGGGGTGACGCCGTCCCCGCAGGTGGTCTACAAGAACAATGACTTCAAGCTGGAACTGTCCCGCCTGGCCAAGGAAGGGGACCCTAAGATGAAGCTGCAGGGGGACCTGTCATTCCGCTGTGAGGATGTGGCTGCCCTGGACCCAGTGACCTTCGAGAGCCCCGATGCCTTTGTCGCGCTCCCCCGCTGGAGCGCCAAGCGCACGGGCTCCGTCTCCCTGGACTTCCGAACCACGGAGCCCAATGGGCTCCTGCTCTTCAGCCAGGGCCGGCGGGCGGGGGCCGGCAGCCTGGGCGCCGCCCCGCGGGCCGACTACTTCGCCCTGGAGCTGCTGGACGGGTACCTCTACCTGCTGCTGGACATGGGCTCTGGGGGCATCAAGCTGCGGGCGTCCAGCCGCAAGGTCAACGACGGCGAGTGGTGCCACGTGGACTTCCAGCGAGACGGGCGCAAAGGTCAGGGGACCTCGGGGTGGGCGGGGAGTGGGGGGTGCTTCCTTCCCGTCCCCGGGCCACTCCTTCCCACCTGCCCCGAGACTCCCAAGGGCCACCTGTTCTACGTCAGCCCTGGGCTGCCCCCAGCCCTCCCAGCCCACTCACATCCCTCAGGGGGGCTTCGGGCAGCCCCGGGCTCATTAACGGGGCGATTGATATCAGGGGCATTGCCTGGCCTCTCGGGGCCTGTTTCCTTACCGGTCTCCAGCGGAGGAAGCATGAGGGTGTGCATGGCAGCATCCACAGGTGCCCAACTGAGCAGGGTCCCACCAGCCAGCGCCCCCTTGTCCCCAGCTCGATGGAACTGCCCTGTCCTTAGCTCGCTCCGACATAATTCTTGAGACCCTCTTGGGTGCGGAGCCCAGTCCGGGGGGGATGCAGGTGGCAGTGAGTGTGTCCGTCTTGGCTGACTTGGGGCTCCATGTCCTGGGGGAGGGGAGACAGTCACCAGCACCCCATCTGGCAGCTGGGGCTTGAGGAACAATCACAGCCACTTGGGGAGCTGGGGGTGGGCGGGTGGTGCTCTCTCTGGAACCCCCCCGCTGGTTCTGTCCTCCCCCTTCCTTTCCTGTCTCCCTTGCTCTTCCCCTGCTAGTTTCTGCTCCTGGTCTGCCCGCTCCCCTCCCCTCTGTCTTGGTTGGGGCATGCGGGAATTAGCAGAGAGAGAGAGAGAACTGATATGAAATAGGGCGGACACATCAGCCAGTGGGAGCCTTGGTCATTGTCAGTGAGAGCTGCGTCCCCCTCCCCGGTGGTCACCATGTGCAGGGCCTGCGACTCTGGTGGGGGGTGAGCCCCACCCCCAAGGGTCTGCTTGCTCTTGCTGCTCTGGCGGCCTCTTCCTGCGGTGACATGCCTCCATCGCTGGTTTATCTGTCTCATGCCATACTAGTGGGTCCTCGTGGCGCATCCGCTGAGGTCCAGGGCCTCCAGGGTGCACCTTGGTCCAGCCCAGCAGAAGCCCTGCCTGCCCCCCACCTGCCTCCTTGGCACCTTAAGGAAGCCGCCTTGTTGGCCTCCAGGCAGCTGGTCCTTAGGTCACCATCCTGATCACCCTGGACATTTTCGGTGGTCCCCCCAGACTTGACATTATCCCAAGGCACGCTCTCCCCTTCCCCGAGCTTCTGGCTGACCTTGAACCCAGGCAGTTGTTGTCTCAGGTTTCCTCTCCAGTTCTGCTGAAACCCAAGCCAGGCCAGGTGCCTTCGGGTTGGTGGGGACTCCGTGTGGAAGAAAGCTTGGCTCGCCGGGTTTCGGGAGCTGTTCTCTCAGGAGTCGACCACCAGGGCCTCGTCCCCTAGGAGTCTTGGCGTGGATTTGAACCCCCAGCCTGTCAGCTAACCACTGCTGCCACCCAGGAACTCCGCCTCCCTCTCAGACACCCTGTCCCCTCTCATCATTCCCCTCCCTCTTCTCCTCCAGCCCTCAGTCCAGTTCGCATCCATCGGCGGAGAGGCCAGGCAAGGGCTGGCTGTTTCAGGAGGCCGGCAGGAAGAGGGGCTGGTGACTCTGGCTGCTCTGGGAGGGAGGGGTGACGGTGACCAGAAGGCTTGTGCCTCCCAGCATGGGGGCCCGGTCAGGGGCAGTGGGTTTAGCAGCAGGACCCTGAGCCCTCTGACCCGTGGAGGAGTGAAGAGGGAACATGTTGGGGGCTGTGCTTAGGGTGGGTCGGGAGGGAACTCTGCTGCTTCCGATGTGGTTTGGAGCAGGGGGAGCTGCTGCTAGGTCGCTAGGGACAGGCAGGTCGGCTCCCACGCACGACGACCCCAGTAGAACCCAACACAGCGCTGCCCGGCCACTGTGTCCGTCCATCTCGTTGAGAGTCTACTTGTTCACTTTCCTTTGACCCAGCATGATGTCCCTTTCC
>NW_022111317.1:6075388-6079135 GCF_000313985.2 Echinops telfairi
CTTCTTGTCGGCTCCACTGACCACGGTGTCCTTGGCCGGCCCGGAGGTGAGGGTTCGGTTTTCTCTGTGTGGAGCTGTCATCCACGCAGAAGGCTGCCGCTTGGATCTTTGTCCCCAAGTGCCGCGGGTCCTGTTTGCCTCCAGCCGGCAAGGTTGTGTCACCTGCATCGTGCAGGTGGTGCAGGAGTCCCCCCTCCCTCCCATCCCGCCGCCGCTGCCGCCTTCTTCTCTGTGCAGAACAGTTTCTCAGACTCTCTGTTCAGCGCACAGACTGAAATCCGGGTGGTGAGAGGATCCGGCCCTGACATACCCTTTCCCTGATTTTAAACCAGGCGGGAGCTCCAGGTTCCGTTCAACCCCCTGCCTCTGGGTCTATGTAATGGCTCCACCTGACCACGTCAACGTGTTCTGGAGTTTCTGTCTTTTGCGAGGTGCCCCATAGTCTGGCATGGCCCAAGCGGCTGCAGGCCTTTGTATGGTCCTTAAGACCCGGGCAAACATCTTCCTGGTGTTCTCTGCTTTCAGCCAAGGTCCGTGTGACGCCGGCAATGAGATCCCTCGTTTCACGCCCTCAATCCAGAGTGAATTTCTGGCAGCTCCCCGGACGATGTACTGCCACATCTGCTCTGGGTGGCCTCCAGCCACGTTTTTCTGGCATAGGAGACAAATGCTCTCACACGGGAAAGAGGAGAGCACCCCGACATAGAAGCCATGTTGTAGATGAGACCCTCATCCCGCCCATCACTCATCACCCCTGGCCTCCTACTGTCACACACACACCCTCCTCAACTTGAGGCTCCTGTCAGTTCAAGCACAGTATTGACTGTGCTCTCCCCTGGCCTGTCTCAGTCCACAGAAAAGGCGAAGGGGAGAAGAATACATGTGTGGGCTACAAAAGATGGACAGACTTGTTAATGGTGTCTAGTGTACAGGTTTCTGGGTCTTAGAATCTCAGCCAGGACTTTGAAACACCCAACTGCCTCCAGCAGACCCTCCTTCCCAAAACAAAACATTTCCCGCTCCAGAGCTCCTGGTCCCACCTCTTCCTCCCGGTGACCTCTTGCCCACCCGGCACTGGCCTGCCCACCCACCTTGTCCACCAGCCCTGAGAGCCTGAGGATGGGAGGGTGGGGTGGGGGGCAGGACTTGGACGCGGCTCCGTCCCCGTGGGGCACTTTGACCAGACAGCCCAGCTCTCTAAGCCCCGCCGTCTCCCATTCCAAGACGGGGTCTTCAAGGACCAGGGGAGGACCCTGGCCGGTGAGGAGGGCCCTACCTCTCTAACCAAGAGGTGGGAGGGTCAAGTCCGCCCTGGGGGGACCTCAGAAGGAAGGCTTGGTGATGTTTCTGGAAAGAACAGAACGCAGTGGCACTCGGTCACACACGGGCGAGTGCGTGCCCGTGGAGGGCCACAGGTGGCCGTTTCCAAGCCTGCCCCACAGTGGGATGTCGGTGGGACAGCACCTTGGGAGAGTCACCCTTCTTCCTCGTGAGGCCACTCCTTTGATTCCTGGTCCGAAGGACAGGCCAGGGGAAAACCACACTGAAAGCACATGCACTGCCATGGAGTCCCCTCCGACTTAGAGTGGTCTTATAGCCTTTGGGGTAGCACTGCCCTTGCGTCTCCAAGACTGTAACTCTCCAGGGGAGCGGAAACCCCCCCTGCTCCCCCCCTGCCTGTTTCTGGCAGAGAGGCAGGTGGTTTTGAACTGCTCACCTTGGGTTAGCAGCCCAACAGGTTACCACCGGGGCTCCTGGATTAGGGGAAGAGCCCCTCGGGTGTGTCCAGAACACACGGGAGGATGGGTCTGCACAGAGGCCCACAGCCCCTGCTGCTGGGCTGGGCAGGGCAGCCGCTCCAGTTCCTGGACTTGGGGGTCTTGGTCAAGACCAGTCCGGGGCTGAACTCCAGGTGGGGGCCGTGGTGTGGCCCAGTGGCATGGCCCCTGAGGCCCCTCTCCCTGCCCCGCAGGCTCCATCTCGGTGAACAGCCGCAGCACGCCCTTCTTGGCCAGCGGAGAGAGCGAGATCCTGGACCTGGACAGCGAGCTGTACCTGGGTGGGCTCCCAGAGGGCGGGCGAGTGGACCTGCCCCTGCCCCCGGAGGTGTGGACGGCGGCGCTGCGGGCTGGCTACGTGGGCTGCGTGCGCGACCTCTTCATCGATGGCCGCAGTCGGGACCTCCGGGGCCTGGCCGAGGCGCAGGGCGCGGCGGGCGTGGTCCCCTTCTGCTCCCGGGAGACCCTGAAGCAGTGCGCCTCGGGCCCCTGCCGCAACGGGGGCGCCTGCCGCGAGGGGTGGAACCGCTTCATCTGCGACTGCGTCGGGACCGGCTTCCTGGGGCGCGTCTGCGAGCGAGGTGAGGCTCCCCGCGGCCAGTCTCTGGGGGCCCCCTTCGCAGGGTGACCCCTTTTCCCGCCCCTTCCCCACGCTCGCCCCCTAATGCTCACCGGGTCTTCTCTCTCCCGCCGCTGGCCTCTGCTCGCCACCCCCGGGACAGAGGCCACGGTCCTGAGCTACGACGGCTCCATGTACATGAAGATCATGCTGCCCAGCGCCATGCACACGGAGGCGGAGGACGTGTCCCTGCGCTTCATGTCCCAGCGGGCCTACGGCCTCATGATGGCCACCACCTCCCGGGAGTCCGCCGACACCCTGCGCCTCGAGCTGGACGGCGGCCAGATGAAGCTGACGGTCAACCTCGGTAACCGCCCGCCCGGGACCACCGCCCCGCGCCTCCTGCCCCAGCCGCCACCGCCCCCCTGACCCGGCCCGCGCCCTACACCCCACTGTCTGGAGAAGCTGGTGGGGCGCCCTCCGCAGTTTTGAGGGTGGAGGGGCGGTCCTGGGCAGAGCCCAGTGAGCGCTGACCCTGGAGAGGGGACGCGGCGGCGGGGGTTGCCCCCGTGCGCCGTCTGCCCGACCATGCCCTCCCGGGGCACACGCGTGGAGCCTCGGCAGCGCCCACCCACCGCGCGCGCGCACGCACACCACTTACTATGCCATTTCGATCCTTGCCCCTGCGGGTGGGAAGCCCGCGCAGAGGAGCCTGCAGCCACGCTGTCTTCCCCGCGCAGGTGCATCTCGGGGCTTGGGGTGCTGGCGCCTGTGTGCGCGGGGGGCTTATTGCGCGCGCGCATACACACACACACACACACACACACACACACACACACACTGTCTATGCGGTTTGCACCCGTGTTTGAGTCCTAGCTGAGCCGCGAAGACACCAGAAACACCCCCCCACCCCCTGCTGCCATCTACTTGCTTCCACACACAGAGACCTTGTGCACCACGGAGCATGGAATCCGTCAGCACCGTTTGTGTTGTTGGCTGTAATCTCTATGGAAGGCGACCGGCAGGCCTTTTCTCCGTGGCACTGCGGGGTGGGTTGCCACCAACCTTTTGATGAGCAGCCAAGGGCCACCCGTTTGTCATCCAGAGACCTGTGAAAATGCCACGTCGGCCCTGAAACCCACCCGTGCAGTCGGTTCAGGGCACAGCCACCTTGGGGGCAGAACAGAACTGCCCGGAGGGTTTTCCGATGGCCTATCAGGCTGCTGTGGAAGCAGTGGCCTCGACTTCCTCCCTCTGAGTGGCTGGTGGGTTGGAACCTCCCCCCTTTCAGTTAGTGGCCAAAGGTTTGACCACTGGGCCACCAAGTTAGCAACCAGAAGATGCAAATTGCCACCCCAAGATCTGGGAAAGCACTCAGCCCACTGCCACTGCATCGACTCTGACTCCTAT
>NW_022111317.1:6082163-6091370 GCF_000313985.2 Echinops telfairi
GGGGGGAGCAGGCTGGGAGACACGCTCAGCCGCCCCCCAGCATCCCCACCTTCCCCCGTCACCCGTGGAGCTGTTCCAGGAGGAGGGACCAGCCCAGGACTCACCAGCGGCCCTGTGCCCAGCCCGAGGTGTGTGTCATCCAGAGTGGAGGGTGTCCTCTGTGGGGGCTGCGTACCTGGCTCGCTGCCACTCCAGCCTCCTGTGTGCGGGGCATGTTCTCAGGAGGCCCTGGCCCTGGAGAAGTACACCATGCTTGGTAAAGCGCAGGGTCTCCACAAAAGACCAACCTTCATCCAGATGGGCTGATCCAGGGGTTGCAGCTGGATAGCTGTGAGGAGGGCACAGGACCAGGTGTTTGTGCATTGGGTCGCCGCATTGGGTCGCCGTGGGTCAGAACCCACTCGCTGGCCCCTCACCAGGACAGCATGCAGGGCAGATTCCAGGGGATAGGTGCTCCTCTCTTTTTGGGTGGTCCTGAGTCCCTGGAAGAAGCTCCGAGTTGTCCAGAGTAGACAAGGGTGAGAGTAGGGGCCAGGGGACCTTAACTGGTGGGACTATGGGCCTTGGACTGGCCACTGACTTTCCCTGGGGCATGCTTCCTGCCTGTGCCACTTGAGTACTTGGAGGTCAAGGTAATGCACCGGGCAGACTGCAGGACTGTCCTCCCACTGCTTGCCCCCCAGCCCTGGCTGTGCACCTGCCACAGGGAGTTGCAAAGGTGCCCATGAGAATGTAGCCCATGAGAAGCCATCCACCTGTCCCCACTGATGTGATGTATCTACCCAGAGCTGTGTGGCCACCACGTAATCACCCGGAGACACACAGGTGGTCCCCACCTCGCCCCCTCCCAGCTTCAGGAGGTGATGGGAAGAAGCGCTTGAAGCCACAAGACCCGGGTTCTAATCCCAGTGTCTTGCCTGCTGGGTAAATGACTTCCCTGTTCCCTACTCCCTGCTCCGAGCTTCTGTTTCTTTCCTCAATACTGGGGACCAGAGCTCCCTAGGCCACTTTCCATGTGGGTTCCAGGGATGCCTTTCAGGACATCATGGGTGTGAAGACATTTGTCGGATTCAAAGGCAAGTGTGCAGAGAGCTGGGATGGGGGCTGGGCTTGGGACCCAGGCCGTCTTCAGAGCCCTGGGCTGATTCCCATTGGGCCATACTGCAGAGCCCCTCAGCTACTCCCAACCCCCACCCCATCCCCTCTAGCCTGGACACCTGGCCTAGGTCTCCCTCTTTGAGGGGTGGCTTTGCAATGTATCCGGTGCAGCTAAGAAGCAGTCTCCTGGTCGGAGCCCTCCGCTGTCCCTGTTTCCATGTGGTGCAGACCCCTTGACTCCTGCCAGGGGCCGTGGGTCTGAAGGAGGGGGCATCCCTGTAAAGAGACCCGGCAAATTAAGTTGCTCTTAGAACTTCTGCTGGCCACCCCGTCATTCTGCTCCGACTCGCTGGCCAGCACCCACCCCAGGAGACCTCCTTCAACATCAGGAGCACCCACCTCTGAGATGGTCAGCCCACCCTACTGAAATTCCCCCTTGGAGGCTTTAGTTCGACCCTCGGGAGGCACACACAGCAAGGTGGACCCCGTTAAAGTCAGGATAAACAAGCATCCTGTTTCCAAGTCGGAGCCCTGGTGGTGTATAAGTGACATGTTGGGCAGCTCAAGGTCAGCAGTTCAAACCCAGTAGCCCGGCCATGGGAGGAAGATGAGGCTGTCTGCTCTGGTAAATTTGTGCAGGCTCAAACCGACGGGCAGTTCTACTCTTTCCTATAGAATCGGAATCCACTTGGTGGCATTGAGTTTTGGTTGTTTTTTTTTCCAATTCCCAGGGCCCTGGGGGGAGGTTGCTTCAGCCTGAGGCTGTAAGTTCTGTCCGGTGGTCCCGAGCCCACCACAACCCTGTGCTGTACCTGCTAGGGTGGCTGGTCTCTGATCCTCAGCAAGGGTGGCAGGGGCCCCGCATTTCCAGTGTGTTTCCTGGACTGGCTGTGTGTCTGGCCGGGCACTAGGGGCTCTGTCCATCTTCCTGGGGCTCGGTGCTTCCCGCCTGTGCCTTGGGCGGGTGTGTGTGCTCCCTGAGGTGGGGGCCAGAGTCTCCCACCCACGTCCAGCTCCGGGCTGTTCTCTTGTTCACCTCGGAGGCTCCTGGGCTCACTGCACCGCGTAGGAACCGCGTAGGACTGGCACTGACCTGCTTCTCCAGACAGTTGACCCTACACTCCCTCCCCCTCCCCCCCGCTGGGGGTATCCCCTCACCTTTTTTCTTTTTTTGGACCCTTCATTGGTGAAAACTCTGCTGGCCCCACAGAGCCCCCGGGACCTGACTCCAGGGCCTGGCACCCCCTCCCTCTCCCCTCCCCCTGACCTTGTGGCTTCTCTTGTCCACTCCTGTCCTGTCTCTCTGATCTTCTCCGGCTCCCCCAGCCACTCGGACCACCCCTTGTGTTTACCCTCCCCTACTGTGCCAGGCTGTGGCTGAGGGTCCCGGCTGCTCCGCCCACTCTTCTGCTGCGGTTGACAACGCGTGTGGGCCTCAGCTGTACTGCCCAGGGGTCCGTGGCCCCCCCAAGCCCCAGGGGCCCTCCGTGCACCTCCACTCCAGGAACCTTCCAGGGTTGGGGGGATGCCCAGTGCCAACAGCCTATGTTCCCGGGACCATGAGGTGAACAGGCTGCCAGGGGCCTGAGGTCGGCAGGATCTGGCTACGAGTGACCACTCCCCACCGTGCTGTGAAAGAGTTCCCAGAGGGAGGCTGTGGTTGGGGGTCACACAGTGAGCTAGCTAGCGTGAGGACTGGGATTAGGGGCCCCCTAGACTCACAACCTCTGCCTCTCCAGTAGCCCTTGTCCCCCCTCGGGCTGAGGCAAGGTCGGGGTCCGATGCGAAGGTGTAGGCATTGGAAGGGCTAATCCAGAGATTTGTAGGCCCCCCAACACTCTGTGCCCTCTGTAAGGCCTGGCAGATCCCCCCATCCCCCGCATGTGGCAGTGTGCTGAGCGAGGGGACAAGACTGAGGCTGCTGCTTGGCCCCGTGGGGCCCTTGGTCCTGTAGCGAGAGGACTGAAATGCCAGGGGCTCTGCTCAGGATGCCTGACTGCCTTTGGACCCCGAGGACTCCTATGGTGAGGGTGAAGGATCATGCCTGACCTCAGTGGCAGCCTGGCCTTCTCCAGGCGGGAGGAGGAGGACAGTTCCTGGAGGGGTGGT
Source organism: Echinops telfairi (assembly GCF_000313985.2). NCBI lineage: Eukaryota > Metazoa > Chordata > Mammalia > Afrosoricida > Tenrecidae > Echinops > Echinops telfairi. Next base: position 6,085,371 of record NW_022111317.1, read on the forward strand.
GCCAGCTCCTTCGGACTCTGGGGGCCAATGGCCTTGGGAAGGGGACCCTGGGACTGACCCCTCTGTTGAGCTCAGAGCCCAGAGTTGTCACAACCCGGGCTCTGGGCAGGGAGTCGTCTCAGAGTAGGGGAGGTAGGGACCCAGGCCTCCCCCTACCCATCTCCCTCCTAGAAACTTGGGAGAAGGGGGTTGGCCAGGCCCTCAGCCCTCCCCACTGACCCCCTGTACGGCTGGGGTCCCCAAGGTGCCCATCTCCCTCAGACAAGAGGCCTGGGCCCCTCTAAGAAGGGGGGCACAAACCCTCTCCCATCACCCAGCTGCCCTGCTCCCACCTCCGGGGAGGGTCAAAGCCCTTTTGGGGGCCAAGGGACAGGGGTCCAACTGAGGAGGGGGAGACGGCACCTGTGCACGCGTGGTCCCCGGAAAGTGGCCCCGGGGGGAAAGCCCCGCCCGCAGACACTGGCTCCCTGTGAAGGATGTAAAAAAAAAAAAACTTGTTTTGCCTTTTTGTCTCCCCCCCTCCTCTGCCCACCCCATGGCCCCCCCAGACTGCCTGCGCGTCGGCTGCGCACCCAGTAAGTGGCTCCTCTCTTCTGCAGAGACCCAAGGGGACTAGGACGCTGGACATTGGGGTTAGAGGGGGGAGTGGTGGGGGAGGAGGTGCTTCGTTTCTGGTTCCTATGGGGTTTGGACAATGGGTGGGGGCTATGGTGCGGAAGGCAGAATGGACGAAGGGAGCAGAGGGTGATGGTCAGGAAGCCCCCTGGGCGCTGGGAAGGCGAGGCAGATCCCCTGCGGCATGATGGGGAGGGAGGCGGTGGGCTAGGGGAAACCCCTGGGGCGACTCCGCTGCAGCTCCGGCGGTGGCCACATGGCGGCGAGCAAGCCACGCGGGAAGAAGACGAGGGCGGGGAGCCGCGCGTGCTCGGAGTCCCAAGCGTGCGCGTGAAGTGGGGGCGCGTTTCTGACAAACAGGGGTTCTCTCAGCGGGAGCGGGAGCATGGACATTCCTGAGCGGCCGAGCGTGGCAGGGGTCGATGCTCTGGACGTTTCTGTGTGCCGGTGCTGAGCGCGCCAGCCCTCTAGGCTTGGTGGGCAGCCAAGTCTGTGTTCCTGGTGTGTGTGTGTGTGTGTGTGTACCCTGGGCACATGTGGGGACCCTACTTGTCAGCCACCACCACCAGATGCCCTCATGGCAAGTCCCAACCCAGAGTGCCCCCGGGGTGTCTTGGTGGACCGGTGCGGTGCCCCATCTGGTGTGCGGCTGATTTGGGGAATCGGGTTGCCAGGCCTCTCTTCCAAGGCGCCTTTGGGTGAACTCAAACCTCCAACCTCTTGATGGAGCAGCCGGGTGCGTTTCCCACTTGCCTCGCCCGACAGCTCTGCAATGCCCCTGCCCGCAGCTTCAGTGAACCCCGGGGAGGAGCGGGGATGGGGATGGGGTGCTCAGACCTTCAGCCAAGTTTGAGAGAGGAGTATGCTTTGGGAAGTGGCCCTCGCGGCTTTGACTAAACTGCCGTCGTTCCTAAGAACGAGCGAGGCAGTCATGTGCACACCTGTGTGGAGGCGGTGCAACCTGGCCTTGAGTCCAGCCTTTGTGTGGCCCTGGTTGTGGGACCCTGCTGCTGGCAGAGTAGCGGCAGAGGGGCAGCTCACATGGGATCCTAGGGGAGTGGCAGCCCTGAGGCCACCTGCTTCGGCAATGCTGAGTGGGCTGTGTGTGTGTGCAGGTGTGTACCGTGGGCAGGTGCACCCCTGCGTGGCCAGGCACTCTGCGGTCTCTGGGGCTGGACCATGGAGGCCAGCGTGAGCCGGAATCAGTCCGAGTTCACTCCCTCCTTGGTGCCGCAGGTAAGGGCCCGGAGACGCTGTTTGCGGGGCACAAGCTGAATGACAATGAGTGGCATACGGCGAGGGTGGTGCGGCGTGGCAAGAGCCTGCAGCTGTCCGTGGACAACGTCACCGTGGAGGGTAGGTGACCCAGGGCTGACGAGGTCAGCCATGTTCTTAGTAACCACGGAGGGCGTGGCCACTCTGAGGGGACCATCTGGGCAAGGTGCCCCTGTCCGTTCCTCCCTGAGGGTGTATCTTAGGGGGGCCTGGATCCCAGGGGCCATTTCCCTGTGTCCCCTCCTCCCTCTACCCTGGAGCATTTCCACAAAAGCGTGCCAAGACTCCGAGAGTTCCCTCCACTCTTCCCGCCCGCTGGGAGCTCCGTGTTTCAGCGGCCACGGCCACCCCTCCCATGCCTACCGGGCGGCTCTCATGCTTCCTGGTCCTCCCTGCCTGCAGGCCAGATGGCGGGCGCGCACACGCGGCTGGAATTCCACAACATCGAGACGGGCATCATGACGGAGCGGCGCTTCATCTCTGTGGTGCCCTCCAATTTCATCGGGCACCTGAGCGGCTTGCTCTTCAACGGGCAGCCCTACATGGACCAGTGCAAGGACGGCGACATCACCTACTGCGAGCTCAACGCGCGCTTTGGCTTGCGCGCCATCGTGGCCGACCCGGTCACCTTCAAGAGCCGCAGCAGCTACCTCGCGCTGGCCACGCTGCAAGCCTACGCCTCGATGCACCTCTTCTTCCAGTTCAAGACCACCGCCCCCGACGGCCTGCTCCTCTTCAACTCCGGCAATGGCAACGACTTCATCGTCATCGAGCTGGTCAAGGGGTGAGCAGCTGGCCTGGCCTCGCCCTCCTGGGAGTGGTCCCCTTCCCCTGCTGGCCAGGAGAGGGCTGGCTCAGACCCAGTCCCTGCAGCTGCTTCTTTAGCGACCCCACCCAGAGCCGCTCTGCCCCCGCTTCCAGAGGCCCCACTGACCCCCAAACCTCTCCTGGGTCCCTGTCGCAGGCCCTGCTCCTCTCTGTCCCCACCCTCCCCAGGAAGGGACCTCCCGCTGGAGCTCCCCTGCTGCTGGTGTGAGCCCCTGTTCACCTCCGGCTGCACCTGGGTGCCTTCTACTCCTGCTGCCCCGCCCCGCCCGTACCCCGTCCAATCAGCTCTCCCCCGTGACGCAGTGTCCCCTCCCCTCCTGCGGGGCAGGTACATCCACTACGTGTTTGACCTGGGGAACGGCCCGTCCCTGATGAAGGGGAACTCGGACAAGCCAGTGAACGACAACCAGTGGCACAATGTCGTGGTGTCTCGGGACCCAGGCAACGTGCACACGCTCAAGATCGACTCGCGCACGGTCACGCAGCACTCCAACGGCGCACGCAACCTGGATCTCAAAGGTGGGCGTGGCGCCCGGAGCCGGCCCTGCTGCAGCTCGGGACTCCCCACCTAGCTGCTCCTGCCCCAGCCCGGCTTGCTCTGCTTGCTCCATCCCAAGGGGAGCCAGTGGGCAGCCCGGCTGGTCCACCAAGCAGGGAGCAGGGACTGGGAGGTAGAGGAGAGAACTGGGCGTGGCCTCCGGCAGCTGCTACCCCCAGCTGGGGGGTGGGGGGAGCTGGCATTGGGGGCACAGTCAGTTGATGAGGGAGGGGGGCTTGCAGTAGCTAGACCCCTCGATGCTGCCCCCCACCGGCTGTCTTGGGCATTGACTGGGCTGCCTCTGGGGACCATCTGGGCCCAGGCCTCCCCCTTCTTTGGTGGGCTTAGGTCACATTAGAGACCCCCTCAGCAGTCACTGGAAGTCACACTTCTGACCTCAGAATGGTGGATGGAGAGATTGAGGGTGAGGAGGACCAGTTTAGAGACCCAGCCATGGATTGGAAGTGAGGCTGAGGTCTGCTGCTGTCCCAAAGCCCACGCGACTCGGCCCGTCTGAGCTGCCAGGGTCCCTGGAGACCAGCGACGCCAACCGTGCCTTTTAGCGAGGGCAGGTGGCTCTTTGAGGTCACAAAAGGAGCGGACAGCAGACAGTCGGAACTGAGCGAGAGCCTAAGCCCATCTGTGGGGCGGGCACTAGACTGCTCCCTGAAAGGTTAGAGGTTCAAACTCATCAGCCACTCTGTAGGGGAAAGCCAAGTCTCTGTCCCTGCAAACATTTCTAGTCTCAGAAACCACATTCAGGGTCAGTTGTGTAGTGCTTACAAGTTGGGCTGCTAATAGTAGCAAGGTCAGCCGTTGGAAACAGCGAGCTTCTCATCTGGTGAGAGATGAGGCTTCCTGCTGTAAAGGGCAACAATTTTGGAAACCTACAGGGGGTAGGTCTACTCTGCCCTGTAGGGTCGCTGTGAGTGGGGTGGACTACACCTGTGGTGGTGGGCTTTCTTGAGGGCGAATGTTCCTTATTTCCAGAAGGGAGCGCTGTGGCACAGGTAATCCCAATGGTAGCGCTCCTAGGGGGTCCGTGGCCAGGTGGGATTGACTAGGGTCTTGGGCTTTCTGAGCTTGTAATGCACGGGATTTGGCCTCTGTGCAGCCAGTCAGCAGCGTAGGACATGTGTCCCTGGAATACATCTTCCCATAGTCCCCACGCCAAGCCTTAGTGACTGGGAGCTGGGCTTAGAACCCCCAGGAGAAAATAGGCACTGGTTGGGGGGGGTGGTGAGGAAGGGAGGCTGGGGGAGACCTAGGAGCTCTGGTGGAGCAGTGGTTATGCGGTCAGCAGTTTGAAACCACTATTGCCTCCTTGAGAGAAAAGCGGTACCTTTTACTCTGGAAAGAGTGACCATCTGGGAAACTCACTGGGGCAGTTCTACCCTGTCCTAGAGGGTCGCTGTGAGTGGGCATCGACTCCATGGCAGTGGGTTTGGTTTTTTCGTTTGGTGGGAGACCTGGGGGAGTTCTGGAGCTGGGGATGGGGGGTGGGGGGTGGTGGAGAGAGGGGAGTTGGGAGGGGATGGGTGCCCTTCAATCTGTGAAAAGCCCTGATTGCCGGCCGGAACTGGAATACAGTGTGTGGGTGGGAGCAGGCGCAGAAGCAGCAGGTACCTCCAGCTGCTCCCCCCTCGCCCACCCCAGGCCCCAGCTCCCAGCCCCCAGCTGGGCTTCCCTGGGAGTGGGGCACACAGATGGCAGAGAGGAAGGTGGGTCTCTGGGATGGAGCCTGAGCCTGCGATCCTGAGGGGGCCGGGTGGAGGATGCTGTTTGCTGGGAGGCCTGGATCTTGACTGCATGCCCCTTGCAGGCGAGTTGTACATTGGCGGTCTGAGCAAGAACATGTTCAGCAACCTGCCCAAGTTGGTGGCCTCCCGGGATGGCTTTCAGGGCTGCCTGGCCTCCGTGGACCTCAACGGGCGCCTCCCCGACCTCCTGGCCGACGCCCTGCACCGCATTGGGCAGGTGGAGCGGGGCTGTGATGGTGAGTGAGTGGGGCCTGGGCCAGCTCAGGGTGACCCTGTGGGCTGCAGCAGGAGGGACAGCAATGTGGCCGCCCTTCTCATGGCCCATGGAAGCTCGGGTGACAGCTGGGTGGAGCGATACCTGCCTTTTCTGTGGTCTCCCCCCACCCCTTGCTTCTTACCAAAGTCCCTTGCCGTCTCCACGCCTCCCCGGGAGGGCGGGGGCTTGGCTGAGTGGGGGGTGCCCTTGTCCCGTCTCCTTCAGGCCCCAGCACCACCTGTACCGAGGAGTCCTGCGCCAATCAGGGCGTCTGCCTGCAGCAATGGGATGGCTTCACCTGTGACTGCACCATGACTTCCTATGGCGGCCCTGTCTGCAACGACCGTGAGTGCCACGGGGCTGCGGGGGTGGGCAGGGAGGGCCTCAGAGAGCCGGTGGCTGGGCCCCTTCTTGTCCTGAGAGCCCCTGCAGCGACTGCTCCGTGCCCAGATCAGAGTCTCCTTTGGGGTCTGAGCAAGGTGGGTGTGCTACTCTTAGAGCTGGGAGATGACCCCCCACTAATGGATGGGTCATTAGACACGGCTCCCCAATGGTGTTGGTCTCCCGGGCCCAGCTGGTAGTGTCCTGCATGATCCTGAGGATGGCCTGCCATGCCAATGCACCTCTGTCCTGTGGGACTACTTGAAGCCAGCAGTGGTGGCCCCCTCTTTGCTACCCAGATGAGGCTGCACCTGGGGCCAGGCTCAGGCCCCCCACCTGCACCCCTG
>NW_022111317.1:6091833-6094521 GCF_000313985.2 Echinops telfairi
AGCTGGATGGTGTTCCCTGGAGGGGTGACTCCTGCTGAAACCAAGCAGACCAGATGCTACTTGGCAGAACACACACACACACACACACACACACACACACACACACTCACACACACTCACACACAACCACAACCACAGATGTGGAGAGACTGAGACTGGAGGGGACAGTGGGCTTCTGCGGATAGCAGACCTGAGGAGGTCAGCACGCTGCCCTCGCCGCCACCTTTGTCTCCATCCCACCCTGCAGCATTGGGTGTGATGGGCTCATTTGGGTGGGAGTTGGGAGGGTCCAGCTGCTGCCAGCACTGGGGCTCTTGGGAGGGGCTCGGTTTCTCCCTCCCCTTTGAAGAGTGCCCCACCCCACCACGCCTCCCTGGATGCTTTCCTGGTTCCCTGCCCCGCCCAGCCTGAGGGTTATCTTCATCTGATCTGTGATCTGGTCTTGGTGGCTTTTGAAGCCCTCTGGCTGCCAGGGTCTACAGACAGGGGTGAGCCAAGGTCTCCCCCCAGGGGGCTCAGTACGGAATAGGGGGTCCCTTTGTTGCTTTCTGGGACCATCTCTACTGGTGGCATTTGTGGTTGCTAAGCCCTTTCGTCTGACCCTCAGAGAAGACAGTGGGGTGAGACCATTTTTTGACCCTCAGAGAAGGGAGTGGTTGGAGACCCTTCTCCTGATCCTCTGTGGGGGGTCAGACCCAGAAGGGGCCAGGGGAAGAGCCCCCCCCCTCTGCTGTGTGACTGATGCGGGTGTGAAGGCTTCTGTCACCAAAGGTGGGGAGTAAAGCTCAGCCGGATCCTAGGTGCTCTGACTCCCAGTCCTGAGCTCCCTGTAAGCTATGCCGGACCACCTACTGCTCATGAGTCCTGGGTGGCAGTGGCCATGCTGATGATGGAGGAGAGGCCATCAGGATCTGGTCACCACTCCACTCCTCTGTGGTGGAGCCTGGGAACAGAAAGGGGCACAGGATGGCTTATGGGGCCTTGGGAGGGGTTAGGTTCGGATCCAGGTTCCAGGCAGATGGGATAGAATTGCTCTTGGGGCAGCTGGGGCTGGGAAGCAGGTGGAATGGGGGTGGGGGTGTGTCACCAGTCTAACACACTGGTCTGCGAGGCCAGGAGATCTGGACAAAGCTGGCCTAACACCAAGGTGGGTGCACCCCAAGAACTGCATGGGGACCATTGTGCTCAGCTCTGATGCCTCTGTCCCCACAAGGACAGGGGCAGGAACGGGGGCCCAGGAGAAGGACTGCCTGCCATTTCCCAGTCACATGGCTCTCCTCCTGGGTCTGCCTCTCCTCCTGGCCCCCCTTAGGGCTCTGGGTCTTCTACCGCTCTGTGACTGTTTCCCAGCAACCTGGCAGCAGTGTCCTGGAGACCCCGGAGGACCCCAGGGAGCTCTGGACTTGAAGGAAGGGAGAGGGGTGGGGCTGGGAGAGGCCAAGGGAGGCAGTCAGTCCTCTGAGGGCCGTCTGGTGGAGAAGAGACCAAGGTGTGGAGGGGGGCCTGACCTTCCAAACTGGCCGTTCCCCATTGGTGGCTTCAACATCTTGATCTGTGGCATGGGGACGCTGCCTGTGTCCCTCAAAGGCCCAAGGGCATCTGGGAAGACCGGGGAGAAAAAAGGAGAGAATGTGGAGCCAGAGGGGAAGGAGGCCAGGGCCTTTGGTAACTGGCCCCAGTGCCCGCACAGGCTCCCACCAGGCCTGCCCACTGGGCTCTCCAGCCAGCCTCTGTCTGGGCTCGGTCTCCCATCTCCCCACCTGCTACATCCTCTCTGCAGCCTCTATCGATCTCTTGCACACTTTTACCGCGCCCCCCCCCCACCCCGCACACTTCGTAGGTGCCCTCTGCCTCCCCTCCCCCCTTCCAGTTTCCACTTACTGATATTGATTGGCCTCTAGGCGGTTTCCCATCCTCTTCCAGCCATTGACTCCTCCCTGCTTCCTCTGGGACATACATTTTCTGCCTGCTCAGAGCTCCTCAGTCTGTTATCCAGAGTCAGGGGCCTCTGGACACAGGAGAGGGCAGGGGAGGGAGCTGGGGAGCCCTGCCCACTGCATTTGGCATCCTTCCGGACCCTTGTCCCTCTCTCTTCATTCTGTTCCAGATTCTTCTATTACTCCTAGGTCCCTGCTTACCCTTTATTCCTGCCCACAAACACTCTCTGGTCCAGGCTTGTGGACCCCATGTGGAGAGGGTGCCAAGGTGGTCTCTGGCACCCAGGATACTTCCATCTCCCACCCCTACACCCTTTGAGTGATAGCTATACAGAAGCCTCCCCAGGCCTGGGGTTGGGGATGGGGGGTGGTGGTGAACGGGCAGATCCCAGTGGGGGCGCTCTGATAGAATAACTTTCCCAGCTGGGCCTCCTTGGGGACAAAATGGGGTCTGGCCTCAGTGGGTATGCAGTGGACAGGTGTTCTGGTCCCCCGCGGAGGGAGGATAGAGGAGGATCTTGTGTCCAGGCAGGGGGAGGAGCGAAAGTCTGCGGGGCCGGCCTCTACCTACAGGGCCTTTCGAGCACTGGTGCGGGTGGGAGGGGGAGCGGCCTGGGCCCGTGAACAGACACGGGCGTGTGCGCGCACGCCTGCCTCTAGGAGCATGGGTACACGCCTGGCCAAGTGTGAGTCCGTGCGCCGGTGTGTACATGTGTGTCTGAGCCCGGGAGTGCGCGCGCGCGCGCGCGCG
>NW_022111317.1:6096050-6101249 GCF_000313985.2 Echinops telfairi
CCTGCCTCCATCAGTTCCCTCCTGGGCCTCACCTTTAGCGCTGTCTTTCAGCACGCCCTCACCTGCCCCCCTGCCCTCTCCGGCCAGTTCCCACACCCCCAGGCCTCTTCCTCATCCTCTCCCTTATCCCCCTGCTCCTTACCATCGCTTCTGGGTTTCACCTCCACCTGCCACGGCTGGCTTGTCATCTCTGTGCCCCTGTACCTTCCTACCTTGACCCTCCCACAACCTCCTTCTCACTTCTGCCCCATCTGTCATCTCTGGCCTTGACATGTCCCATCTCCTGGGTTAGCTTCTTCACCTCTCTCCTGGGCTCACCTCCCTCCTGCAACCTTCCTTTCTCTTTCCGCTGCTGCCCTTCCCAGGGCTCCCAGTGAGCTCGGCCCATCAGACTGTTCCCTTGCCCGTTCCCTCCTCATCCTCCGTCCATAACACCCAGCTCCTCTCAGTTCTGTAGCCCTGCCACTTCTAAACGTATGCTGTTTTCCCCAGCTCCATCCCAGGCCCCCAGCTCCTCCCAGGGGCCCCTCCTGGCCCTCCATCCCTGCCCTCTGCCCCTTTCTACTTACTATCTATCCCCTCCCACCTCCTCCTCACCTCTTGCCTCAAAATCTCCTTCACCTCCCATCTCCTCCCATTTTGAACCTCATCACTTCCCATGCCTGCCCCCCCCAACATCCCCATTTCACCCCTCTCATCACATCCTGCCTTGGACCCCCCACGAGGAGTCTCCGGCCACCATCCCTGCACCTGTCACCTCCCATCTCTGCCCTCCATACTCTGTGTCTCCATCTCTTCCTGTCACGTGCTGCCATCACTTTTCAGTAACTACCGCCATTACCTCCCATGTCTGTCCCTCTTCATTCCTAAGCCAGCCTCGGGGCTCCCATCCCAAAGATAGCGGAATAGCCTCCTCCATCCTCCGCTTCCTGTCTCTGTACTCCCTGCTCTCACCTTCGGGTTAGTGCCTTTGCCCCCTCCCACCCTCACCCTCCATTTGCCCCACCTCACCACCAACCCCCGCCCCTCTACCTTCTCCCATCCCATCCGGGTGCCCCCATGGCCCCCTCTGCCGCCCTTTCACATCTCTCCTTTTGTCCTTCAGCCTCTCTGCCCCCCCCCCCAACTCCACCTAGTCATCACCTTTTAGGTGGGCTCCCAGAACCACTCATGGCTCCTCCCCCCACACATCTCCCTCGGTCCCCCTGTTGCCGCCCTTTCTGTACTTCCTGTCCTTGTGCCTTCCGCTTCCCATTCCTACCCATCCATCACTGCGCCCCTTCCTGCCCCATCCGCATTCCTCCGCCGTCTTCCATCTCCGCCTGGCTCATCTCCTTGGCCTCCCCAGCGTTGATCTACCTCCGCCCAGCCCTGCTTCCCAGGCTGTCTCTGTGCCCCTCAGACCCCTTTCTATGCTCTCCTCCCTCGTCATCCTTCTCTCCGTTCAGTTCCCTTCAAGGCCTCCTCGCTTCCTTCCTTCTGTTCCATCTCTTCCCCAGGGTTGACTCTCCATTGAATGTCTGTCCAGCTGGGGGCCTCTCCAGGCCAGGTTCCCTAGTCTCCTTCTCTTCTACCACTTCGCCCCAGACCTGGCTCCTGCTCTCAGTCAGCTGCCTCTTCCTCCTCCGCAACTCTCTGTCCTTCTGTACCTTCGCCCCTTCCCTCTTCATTGTGCCCAGTGTTGTAGGAGAGGGTGCTGCGGGGGGCAAAGCGGGCCGTGTGAGGGCTAGGGCAGGGAAGTGGGGTATAGTGGGGAGGAGATGAGGTGGAAGAAGAGATGGGGTGGGGGGGGAGCAGGACCTGGCCGGGAAGGCAGAGGCTGGAGGGAAGACCTGGGAGCTGGAGTAAGAGGAAGGCTCCTCGAAGGAGCGGGAGTCAAGGATGCAGAGCTGGGGAAAGGGAAAGAACGTGGAGGAGAGACCAGGAGGGGTGCCAGGGGAGGCGGGAAGCGATCAGATGGTGGGCATTAGGATTGCCTCAGAGGTGAGCAGCCCCAGAGAAGGTCGGTTACTGACTTACTCAGGGCCACGTGGAACTGCAGTGGGGCTGGAAGGGCCTGCAGGACAGGGACAGAGTGGTGGGAGGAGCAGGTGAGAGGAAGGCAGATGGTAAGGGAAGCTAGAAGAGTCAGGGCAGAGGCCACCTGCCACAGCTGGACCCATCTCTGCTCACCTTATCATGGGAGGAGCAGATAGAACAGGCTCCTCAGAGACCCTTGCTTGGCTGGAGGGACAGGCCAGTTGAGAGGCCTTCTAGCCAGGCTGCTCCTCTGTTCCACATCTCCCTAGCATGCCCTGGGCAAGGGCGCCTCTCCTGCCCCGGTTCTCCATTCCTCTTCTCTTACCTTCTCCCTGAGAGTCTTTGCCTCCCTTCCCCCTTCCAGCCCCCAACCCCTCCTGTTACATAATCTCCCCACCAACCTGCCAGACACCATTGACACTCCTGCACCTGATGTCAGCCGGGTGGAGGTGGTGGTGCAGGGGGCAAGCAAGGAGGACCGGCACACCTGGGTCCTAAAAATGGGCTGAGGGCTGACACCTTCCTGGTCCTTGACCTCATTTCTGGCCTCAGAGTTCTTGAGGACTTGTTCAGCCCCCGACCTTCATTTCAGGGACCCCTGGGAAGCCAGTACCGGAGGACTCAGTCCCCACTGCCGTCAGTCACTTCTGGGCTTGGGGATGGGTCCCTCCTGCTCTGACAGGGGACTGGCATTTCTTTTGCTTCCGGAGATGGCTGTGTTGTTACCCAGGGCTTTGCTGCCTGGTTTATAGGCAAGAATGTTTTGGTAAAGAACCGGGGTGTGTGGGGATTGTTCTGGGGTTCTGGATCAAGAGCGATCTGAGTCCAGGGAACTGGACTCAGGCTGGAGCTGGTGTGGGCCATGGGTACCTAGGACAGTGGCGTTTCTGGCCTGGGCAGGACCTTTTTCTTCCTAGGATTCTCGGTTGATCCAAAGGGGTTGGTCCTGGCTTGTGACTGCAGGACCGAGGGAAGCACTGAGTCCGCACAGATTTTTAACCCCAGGGGCGCCGTGGCATGGGTGGTTTGACATGGGCTCATTGTGTCCTTGGCACCCTGGTTGTTGGCAGGTACCGTCGAATCAGCTCTGACTCACAGGGACCCTGTGTACGACAGAGTGCCACCCTGCCCAGTCCGGTACCATCCCCACAATCCTTGCTGTGTCCGAGCCCACGTGGCAACCGCCGTGTCTGTCTATCTCATTGGGTGGGAGGGAGTCGTCCTCTCTTTTGCTCTCCCTCTGTGCCTGACGAAGGCATGATGCCCTTGTCCAGGGTCCGGCTTCTCCCCCTCGCGTGTCCAAAGTACCTGAGAGCAAGCTCGCCATCCTCCCCCCCAAAGGGACATTATGGCTGGCGGTGCTTCTCCCAAAACAGAGTTGTCTGTCTTTCTGGCAGTCCATGGTCCAAATGCCCCGATTACCCCCCAGTCTTTCTCCCCGTTCACCGGTCCCCTTTCACATGTGCAGGAGGTGATGGGCGAGGCCTTGGGGACGTCTTGGCTTGGTTCACACTTGGAAGAGGTCTCGTGCAGCCCATTTGCCCAATGCCATGTACTAGATCTCTTGACGGCCGCTGCCCTGGGCATTGATGGCGGATCCGAGCAAAGTGAAATCCTTCACCACTCCAGCCAGATGTGAGGGGCTTCGCTCCCTTCAGGGGGAGGTGTCATCCTTCCCGAAGGCTGTGGTCTTTGATTTTCACCAGGAAAGCCCTCGAGTCCTTGGCCTTTAGCAAGGAAAGGTGTGCGTCACCTGCAGCTCTTGGGTTACTCACGAGGCCCTGTCCAATCCTGAAGGAGCCCTGGTGGTGCTGGTGGGTAAGCTTTGGACTGCTAGCCAGAAGGTTGGCGGTTCAAGCCCACCAGCCTCTCCGAGGGAGAACGATGAAGCTGTCCGCTCCCGTCCAGATGGACAGCCTCAGCAGGCCTCCGGTGGGACCCCGTGAGTCAGAATCGACGTGATGGCAGATGGCCTGCTTCTTCTTAGTGGCCTCCCAGTCTGGATGCCATGTGCTTCTCCCTCAGGTCCAGCTCCTTGGATCGTCTGCTCAGCAAGCAGATCGAAGAAGCATGGGGAAGGGATGCAATCCTGGCCCACTGCCCTCCCAGTTCAAACCAGGCCCCAGAGCAAGCCTGGTTCTGTCTAGATGACTGCCTCCATGCCCACCCCCAAGAAAAGTGACCCAACGGCCACCATCGAACAGCACCATCCCTCTCACACGCGCCAGAGCGCCGTTTTGCTGACGCTGACTCCACAGTCGGGGCTGCCCATCGCTCGGCTCTGGGGCAGGCACCACCCTTAGTGCTTGGCTGATGTTTCTCCTGGGATTTGGGGGTGGGGCCTGGATGGCAAGTTCTTGATCCTGTGGGGTTTTGTGCAGATAACGGGTCTCTCTTTTTTTTTCATGGCTCATTACGATTTTAAAAAAAATTTATTTTGTTAACTGGTCTCTTAAGGGCGCGTTAGTGGATCAGTATGTGGCGAGAGCTAGGAGGTACCAAGGGGTGGTGGTGGTTATGTTGGATGTGGGCAGAAGGTGCCAGTCCTGGGCCTTTGGGTGGTAGGCACTTGGGCTTGGAGGATTGTGTGTCTGCCTGGAGGCTCTCTTGCCTGGGGCTTGAGGGGATGTGCCGTGCCGAACTATTATGCACAATGTCGATCATTGTTTCCCTCAAACTAAACTCACTGTCGTGGAATCGATTCTGACCCTACAGGACAGGGAGAAACTGCCCCTGTGGGTTTTCAAGACTGTAACTCTTTGTGGGAATGGAAAGTCTCATCTTTCCTCTGGGCAGCAGCTGGTTTCCAACTGCCGACCTTGCACTTGGCAAGCAACCCCACGCATAACGGGCTTACGCTGCCAGGGCTCCTAAGCTGTTCCCATAAGAAGGTCAGATCCAACTGGCCTTGGCCACCCCTGGGCAACATCGAGGATGTGGTTTAGGCTCCTTTCTCTTCTCTTGAAACCCTTTCTGGAACCTTCCGAGCTCCAAGATGGGGTGCGGTGCTCCGGGTGCCTTGTGTAGTAGGCGAGCTCCTGCCTCCCCAGGGCAGGTGGTCGTCCGAAAGGGACCGTGCTGGCTTGCTGGGTGAGAGGCGGAGGCCCACCGGACCTCGGTCAGTTGGGCGGGGCCTTCAGGAGCTCCGCCCACCCCGCCCCGCCCCGCCTCCTCCCTCCG
>NW_022111317.1:6101618-6108878 GCF_000313985.2 Echinops telfairi
TGGCCGCTGTCCCTCGCCACCGCTGGAGCTGCGCCCACGAGGCCGGGTTTTGCGGCCTGGCTTTGCGCGCACAGCCATGTTTCCGGCGGGGCTCGCGGCTCCCGTCGGGGGGTCGGCCGCGCCCCTGTGGGACTCCTGTCTTTGTGCCTGTCTCCTCCTGGGACTGTGGGGTGCAGGACGTGTCTAGGGGGTCCCCTGCGCGCCCGCTGTGCTTTCTCTGGGTCCTGCCTGCACCCCAGGCACTCTCTGGGTGCAGACAGGGACTTGGGGGAGAGGGCGCTCCAGGGTGCTGCGTTCTTGCGTGGGGGCGGGGGAGTGAAGAACAAGGATCGCCATTCCCTGGACCCAGGCGATTTAGTGGAAGGCTTCAGGTAGCCGGGGCTTCTTTCCGCTGGTCCCAGGGCCCAAGAAGCCCACGGGCCGGCCCGGGAGCCCCGGGAAGGCGAGGCTGTACCTCTGGCCAAGGGAGGGGCGCTCTCAACCAGGTGCGGCCACTCAACAACTCCGTCCCCCACCCCTAAAATTTGGACCCGGAGCCTAAGAGTGGAGGGGGAAGGGAGGACCTGGGTCTTACCGTCGTCATGGAAACAGATCTTTCCGGAGTGCTGCAGTGTGGGGAGTGAGGAGCCGGTTGCCCACCGGCCTGCTCCTGCCTTCTGCCCTCCCGCGGCAGGCGACCCTGCACGGGTGGGGCTGCGGCCTCCGCGCTGCATCCCGGGACCAGCCAGCTCCCTGCAGAATCCAGGGCTTCCTCCTGCCCCACTGTGCCTCTCAGGCCCCAGGGAGAGAGCCCCAGGGGCCCGGGGACCAGAGCCTGCTCCCTGGCTGTCTGCTGGGGTCCCTGGGTCTCAGCCTGTTTTCTCCCACCCTGCCTGGACAGGAGGTGGGGGCTTTCTGGGACTCAACAGGTGGGTTCATGGTTCTGTACCCCCCTTGCTGACCCAGTACTCAGCCCTCCCCTCTATTCCTCACTGGGGCCTGCGGAGGGGCAACCCTTTCCAGGGTCCGCCCCCTCTTTTGGGGGCCCAGGAGCTCCCTGAGATAGGGCTCCCTTGTCCCTGGCTACCTGAACTGGGGCCCTGTGAGGGGCTCCTCTTTCCTTGGGTGTATGCAGACACCAGGGCCCTGTGTGGCCCGCTGGTCGCCATCTTGGGGCGTATTGGGTTTGTGCTTTGAGCCAGGCTGGCATGTCCCCAAGCGTGCAGCCCCTGGAGCCCCTCTTAGCCCACTTGCTAAGCCCCCGCTGATTGGAACCCTTTTGCCTGCCCCCATATGGCCCTAAGACCTTCTCAGGACTCCTCTGCTCCCATTCTGCCTTGGCTAGGGCCTCCCTGAATGGAACCCCTCTGCTCCCCCACTTTCCCCCCACCACCCTGGTTCAGCCCTGCCTGGACTCTCTCTACCCTCCTCTACACTGCTATAGCTAAGTACCCCGTGGAACACCTTGGCTCCCCCCACCACCCTGCCAAGCTCTCCCCAGAACCCCTGTACCTCTCACATACTGCCCTGCCAAGCTCTCCCCCCTGGAACCCCTCTGCCCGAAGAAGTGCTTTGAGAGGAGTCGTCAGTCGCTAATTATTTAATTAAATATTTTATGACTCCCCCCTGCCCCGTTTCTATTCTAAAGCACACCTGAACGCACACTCCCTTCCCTTCACCGACCCTCTCAGCCTCCCAGACGAGGCTCCCTGCCCGGAAACTGGGTGACCAGCCCCCACCCCCCACCCCCAGGGAGCTCACTCAGCCGCAGGAGGGAACATGGAGACTAATGGGGTTTATTTTGGGGCTGAGATCGTTAGGGACCTCACACCCGCCCCCAGCAGCCGGATGGCGAGGAGGAGAGGGAGAGGGTGGGGTGGGGGAGGGCTGGGAGAGGGAGCCTCAGCTTTGCTCCCACCCTCCTGCTTTCTCTCACCTACACCCTTTTCTGTCCCGATCTGTCCATCTGTCTCCTGGCCTCCTCCTCCTCTGGCTGTCAGCACCCCCCACCCCCACCACGCCCTTGGGCGGGTTCCCCTTCCTGGGCCAGGCTCCAGGACACCCTGGCCTTGGGACCTGGCCTCACCCTCCCATGGAGGCATGCCCCTGGAGTGGGGGGGCGGGGGGGATGCCAGCATTCCTAGGCGGATGGGTCAGGCTTGGGTGGGGGGGATGAGGCTTGGGGAACAGCGCCTGCGGACTGAGTCTACCTTGAACCTACCCCTGCACGCCTCCCTACCCTCACTTGGACGTCTTTTCCCCTGGGTACCTGCTTGGCCCTGGCCCCCAGGAAGCACCCCTTTGCGCCTGTCACCTCTGCGACCCAGCCCGCCATCCCTGGGAGCCGTGGAGCTGGCCAGGCCCAGGCTCCCCGACCGCCCCACCTCTCTCTCTGGCTCTCCCCATCACCTCTCTCTCTTGCTGTAATTAAAGCTAGGTTCTTGATGAGGCAGCTTCATCTGTCTGCGCACGTGAACAGTCCTGCTGGGCACCCGCCAGCCAACTGCTCTCTTGGGTGGCAGGGCCTGGAGGCTGCTGGGGGAGGAGGGCCTCACAGTCGGAGCCCCGTACACCAAAGTTGGCATCCCAGTGCTCTGGCCACTGCCCAGTGAGCCTGCTGCCCTGCCTCCGAGATACCACATAGCTCTTCTTCTCTCCGCAGCTGGAACCACGTACATCTTTGGGAAGGGGGGTGCGCTCATCACCTACACGTGGCCCCCCAATGACCGGCCCAGCACCAGGATGGACCGCCTGGCCGTGGGCTTCAGCACGCACCAGCGGAGCGCTGTGCTTGTGCGCGTGGACAGCGCCTCCGGCCTTGGAGACTACCTGCAGCTGCACATTGTAAGGACCCCAGGGCCCCAGAATCCGTCCCGCCCCCTCCCCAGTCCCCTCACTGCCTCGGAGGCCGCACCTGACCTGAGCTTGCCGCCAAGCGGAGCCCTCCAGCCCCCTGTCCCATTCCATCCCTGAGTCTCCACGATGTTGGTCCGTGTCTCAGATCCAGCCCCACCTTCCCAGTCACTCAGAGACCCACCCATCTGATTTGAATATCCCCGCCTTCTCCTTGCGTCCATCCATCCCTCTGTCTCCCGATCCCCCCGGTAACCTGTAACCTGTGTTGCATGGGTGGGTAGGGGGATGCTCCTTGTTTGGTTTGGTCTGTGCTGGATTTGTTCATTTGAGTGTGGGGCTCCCATGCACGTTGAGTAAACGTAGTCATGGGATGGGCAGAGGTTATGCGTCGCCCTAGTAACCGAAAGGTGTGCCCTGCCCACCAGCTGGACCAGGAAGTGCCTGGGAGACAGGCTTGTCAGTCCCTTGAGAATCCCACGGAGCATCAACTCTAACAGTTACACAGGTCACAGTCTCACCCCACATGGCCTTCTGCCCTTGCCCAGCCCAGCTCCTTAGCCCCCACCTGGCACCTGCTGGTGCCAGCTCGCCTTCCTGGATGGGTCTCTACCCAGGGCTTCGCTTGGGGCGTCCTGCCTGCCGCTCCTCTCCGCAGTCTGGGGTGGGCGGGTGGAGTCATCCCTGTGTGGGGTGAATGATTAAGTGCTTTGCTGCCTGCTGCCGGCCCCAGGGTTGATGGTTTGAGTCCCGTCAGAGGTGGCTGGGAAGAAAGATCTGGTGGTGGACTGTCCCTAAGCCAGTCATTGGAAAGCCGGGACATCGCAGTTACACTCTGACACACGGGGAAGAGGGCCACCATGAGTTGGCACCAACTCAGTGGCAGCCAGTTTTCAGTCTTACCTCCAGGCGGGACCCTCGCCCCCATCTCCGGTCCTGCGTCAGACCTTTCCTGCTGACTTCTCAGCCTGCGGTACCGAATGGCTGACTTGTCCAGTCACTCGGCCCTGTTGGCGTTGGTGACAGCACAGAACCACGCCTACCAGGGGCATCCCCTTCATAAAGTCAGGAGGGCATTACACTAGTACCTGCACGGTCGTCCCGGGGCCACCATTTATCGGGGACCCTGAAAACAAGATCCGAATCAGAGTCCATCTTTCTTTTTTTTCTCTCCGGATCGCTTTATTGGCATATACTTCACAGATGATACATTTTCATCGTGCAATCATATTAAGATTTGTGCAGTCAGCACCACACTCCGTTTGGGAACATTTTCTGCGCATCCTCATTGCTGTTAGCTCCCCCACCCCTTGCCCCCACGGTCCCCTGCCAGGCCCCTAGGCAATTATCAATCCAGGCACCCCTTGACTTCTGACCTGGCTCCGTTTCCTCCTGCCTTGGTCTTTGGTTGAGCCCTTGTCCCCTCCCTTCAGTCTGAACTCCTGGCCTCTGACCGCAGGATCGATCCCCCCATCTCCAGCCCCTGATAGCTGCCTCCTCTCCTTCCCCTCTGGCTGCTCCTCTGAGTGTGTGCGTGGGTGGGAGGGTGGGTGAGATGAGGAGGGGCAGGCTCTATCTATGCCAGAGGGCTTGGGCTCTAAGAAGGTGGAGGTGGGAGAGGGGTGGGGTGGGGTAGATTTGGGTCTGGGCCCCCTCCCCTCCTCTTGCCTCCTGAGATAGGGATGTGGCTATAGACCCCTCTCATTACAATGCAGCTTTTGCATGGGCCTGAGAGGAGAGAGGTGTGTGACCTTGGCACCTGTGGGCAGAGCAGAGTGCAGTGCGCCTGGCAGCTAGCTGATGGCTGCACGGCCCGGGGAGGGGCACAGAGGGAGAAGGAATGGGGAGACCATGACCCAGGCCTGGGCGTGTGTGCGTGTGATAGATAGGGGACAGTGCGTGATGACCTGGGTGTGACTGTGTGGCTGGGGACCTCTCGGGCCTGGATGTGTGATGCCGGCCTGGCGTCCCTATGACATTGAGAGAGACTGTCCCGTGATTTGCTGCAGTGCACCCCCATCTCCATCAGTCCACTCTGGGTGCTGTTTCGGGGGTAAGGTGGGAGGTAGGGGTCAGCCGCCTGATGGTTCATGCATGCTGATCTTCTCTGAACATAGGGGTGGCTGTCTCTGCAGAGAGCCTGCCTTTGAATCCCCACCTGGCCACCCCAAACCCTGCCTTTGCCTGAGAGCCTTGTGCCCTCAAGGCCCTGTCCCTCCTCCGGCTTTCATAAGCCACCAGCTCAGCCTGTAGGAAGACTCAGACCAGACTCAACCCAACCCACTGCCATTGAGCGGGTTCCCACGAACTCATGGAGACCCTACAGGACAAGTAGGACTGCCCCGTGGGGTTCCCTGAGCCAGTCCATCTTTCTGGGAGCAGATAGCCTGTTCTTTTCCTTAAGGAGTTGCTGATGGGTTTGAATCTGCGGCTCCACTGTTTGCAGCCCTGTGCTTAGCACAACCAGCCACTATGGCTCCTTGTAGGATGGCTGAGTGTTAGCTAGTGTCAGGGCCACCCCAGTGGCTCCCTGGAGACAGCATGTGCTGTCTGTCTATCTGACTCTTTGGGCTTAGGGACAAGGCTCCCCTAGTATGGAGAAGAAAGCTCCCCCCACGCTCACAGTGAGGGGGAGGGGCCTCACCTGTACCAGGTGATACAGGAGCAGCCTGGGCCTGGGTGAGAAGAGAAGGGAGCTCCCCAAGGGTGGGGGATCCCAGAGGACGGGTGGGGGCCGTGAGAGAGGCCTGTTCTGATGGGAGTGCTGGGCAGCAGACGGCTGAAGCCCCCCAGGGGCAGCCCCCAGTCCCCTCGTCCCTGGTGACACATCTGCTCCCACCACGCAGCGTCATTAGCAGCTCTCGGCGAGTGGGGAGGCGGCAGCAAAATAAGAGAAAAGCAATTTGACGTTTCTAATAAAGCATCGCTCCACTTTGCCAAATTAATTTTGACTCCCATAATTATTTGCTGTAGGAGCAGCCCCGTTCTCCCCACCGCCGCCTAATGAGGTAATTGGGGAATTAGGAATTAATGACTTTAACAGAAGTGACAACTGACTTCATGGAGGGAGCGACTCTGGGGAGCTGCCTCCCCCGTAGCGCAGGCACCCAGCCCTATGCCTCCTAGGAAACCCACCTGCACGCCTGGCCCGTCTCTGCCGTGGCCCCTTGGCCACCAGTGCCAGGGCAGGCAGGAGTGTGGGGGTGGCCGGGGGGGTGGGGGGTGGTGGGGGGCGCTGCTATTCTGGATGGTGGTAGTCTGGTCCTCACGGCTGGGGGGAGAAGGTGATGCCTGTCTCCAGGGGATGGGGCTGTGGTTGGGAAGGGGGCCTTTCTAAGACTCTGTTTGGGGAGCTAGGCCTCAGTTTCCCTACTTGACAGTCTGGGTAGGAGCCCCCATGACCTACTGGTTGAGTGTTCCGATGCTAAATTGCAGGCTGGAGATGTGAACCCACAGCTGTTCTGAGAGAGAAGACCCCGCCCTCTGCTCCCAGCCTGGAGACCCCCATGGGGTGGTTCTGCTCCGTGCCAGGGGGCTTTCCCAGGCTATGGGAGGGGCACCCAGATCCGTGGGTGCAGGGTAAATAAAGGTGGCCGTGGAAGGATAAGATGTAGGTCTTCATGTGAGCCACAGCTGTGCCTCTGGGCCCCCACCCTGCTCTCTACCTGGCCTGTGGGCCACCCCAGCCCCAGGGTCACCAAGCCCCTCCGCCTGCCTGGATGCAGGTGGCAGCGGGATGGTTGGAGCGCCCAGGCTGGGTGGAGGCAGTCCTTTAGGAAGCCCCTGGGGCTAGCATGAGCTTCGGGGTTGGGCTGGGCTCTTGACTGTGTGTCTCCAAGGAGTCTGAGTGAACTTGTGTGACCACCCTGTGTGGGAGGAGGGGCTGAGTGGAGGAAGCTTGCTGGGAGGACCCAGGAAGCTGAGTTCTGGTGTGGGGCTCAGGTTTCAGCCCAGGGCCTCTTCCTTGGGGATCTGAAGATGCCCTGGTAGAGCAGGAGGGAGGGAGGTCGCAGTGGCTCTGAGGGTCAGCATCTCCAGACTAGTGGGCGAGGAGAGCACTGGCCAGGTCCCCCTAGGGCTGTGAGATTTGGCAGCATCTCTTAACCTCTCTCAGAAGCAGTTCCCACCTGGATATAATTGGGCTGCTGTGAGGAACCCCGGCAGAGCAGACATGGGAGCATCCACACGGTGGTGGTGGGGAAGCACCCCTCTAGCTCTAGCCTTGCCCAGGACCCTTCCTGGGACTGTTAGGGCCCATGTAGGTGCCCTCCCTGACTCTGGGCCACAACCCCTCTCTCCTCTACCTGTCCCTTCCCAGCCCCCTTCTGCAGCCCACCTGCTTCTCTTTCCTTGGTCAGTCCAGCTGTTCCCTTCCTGTGCCCCCCCCCCAAACACCCAGCGCAGACCTCCACACCTGTGTGCCCACGG
>NW_022111317.1:6109419-6114743 GCF_000313985.2 Echinops telfairi
TGTGTGTGTGTGTGTGACACAGCCCTGCCCTACCCACCTGCCCTCCCAAGGCCAGCCCTGGAAAGGGGCGTTTGAGGCCGTCCAGTGCTGCTGGCCGGGCGGGCGAGCAGTGCTCCTGGGTGGCGTTCTAGAAGGAGTGGCTGGCTGCTTCCTCCTGCTCGCTGACCTCCCCCTCCCCCTCCCCAGGACCAGGGCACCGTGGGGGTGATCTTTAACGTGGGCACGGACGACATTACCATTGACGAGCCCAACGCTATCGTGAGCGACGGCAAATACCACGTGGTGCGTTTCACCCGGAGCGGCGGCAACGCCACGCTGCAGGTGGACAGCTGGCCGGTCAATGAGCGGTACCCTGCAGGTAGGCGGCGCGGGGCCTGCGGAGGGCGTGGGCGGGGCTTAGAGCCGCGAGCGCTGCGGGGGCGGGGCCAGCTCGGGGGCGGGGCCAGAGGGGGGAATCGGCTTTGCAGGGCCTGGGTGCTTGAGCAAGGAGGGGTCCAGTTTGGGGTTCGGGGTTCGGGGGGGTCGGGGAGGAGAGGGGAGGAAGAAGTCAAAAGAGGCAGGCCCAGCTGAGGGGAGGATTCAGAAATGAGGCCCAGGCCGACCTGGGTGGTGGGAGGGCAAGTCTGGGGGTACAGTGGAGAGTGAGTCGGGGACCCAGGACAGCAGAGGCTTAGCCACGGAGAGGCAGAGAAAAGAGGAGGACGAGGACAAGTGACAGGAGTGACGCCGAGGGTCACACGCACACCTTCCCTGACAGCCTCCCTGGTCTCAGACCTTGGGTGGGGGTCAGGGGACCCCGCGGGGCGGCAGTCTGGTGGGGAGCCCCAGGAGGGCACACGCTGATGGCAGGGGACACAGCAGGGTCTGAGGAGCCCCGAGAATTTGGAGGGGGCGTGGAGGATGGGATTGCTGAGGAAGCAGGGAAGGGAGATGGTAGAAACTGGCTTCCCGGGAGGAGCGGAGCAGTGTGGGCGAGACTCGGTCAGTCAGCCAGTTGGGAGGAGGGGGGAGGCCAGCAGCACTTCAGGGGAGCGCTGTGGAACCCCCGCAGAAGCCTGGAGCTTGGCGGGTGACACCGCAGCGCACACGCAGGGCAGACTGGAGCAGAGCGGGGACAGAGAAGCTGCCCACACTGAGAGAAGGGACAGGCATCCCCTGCCTCAGCCCTGCTGAATGAAAGATGCCACTACAGGCCCATGCCTCGCCCGACCCCAGGCCCCCTGGAGAAGACCCACCCCACCGGGCTCTGAGGCTGAAGACCCACCCCCCCAGCTCCTCACTGAGGCCCGGGGGAATGTGGGGGGGGTCCCTCAGATACACACCCACCCCATTAGGGTCACACAGGGCCAGGCCAGACAGATCAGCCCTGCAGAGTCAGTGAGGCTTAGTCTCCCCAAAACACACCATCCAATCAGCCTCTGCAGGCAGGGTGGCAGGTGCCTGGGCTGAGCTGTGCAGACTGGAAGACCACTAGGCCAGGCCAGGCCTGGGGTCCAGTGCTTGGTCCCTTGAAGCTTGGCAGGCCTGAGGCCAGGCCAGGGCAGCTACATTGTTCTCTTTTGCTCAGAGACTCCTGGCTGGGTGCTGGGTGCCAGGTGCCCTCCTGCTGCAGGGTGGATGGAGTAGCCTGAGGGCAGGTGGCTGCCTTTGCCCCCTCTTCAGGCAGATCTTTCAAGAGCCAACTCTCCTCCTGAACCCCTTTGCAAGCCAGCTAGCTAGAGGGGTGAGCCCAGAGAGGGCCCCTCTGGCTCCGGGGGCCCAGGGACACAGCAAATGAGCCAGACTGGCTCATTCCAGGATGAACTCTGGCCAGACCTGGGATCTGGGCTTGGAATTCCTGTGACAGGCGTGTGCCTTTGACAAGTGGCATCTAACCTCTGAGTCTCAGTTCCCATCTCTGAAAGGTGGGGGTGATACTGGCCACCTTGCAGGGCTCTTGTGGGGCATCAGTGAGATAGGAGGAAGGTGCTAGAATGGCGTGCAGGGCTGAGTGGAGGAGCTCAATACACAGAGCTTTTGCTAGACCTGCTTATTCAGCCTCTCACAGGTGGGGCAGGTGGACGTGTCCCTACCTCTCAGTCACACACATACACATACACCACACACTTCTTGGAGTGCCCACTGCCCTTCTGTCCCACACTTCAGGCTCCTACCTCTCCTTCCCGTGCCCCAACCCCAATTGTCCCCCAGGGTAGGAAGCTCTATGGCCCCTCTAATGGAACTCCCAGCTTGGCCACTGACCGGTCTCCTCTACTGGGCTCCTCACGGGTCAGGAGGGGGGCACTGGGAGACCCAGACCCAGTGTTCCCTGGTGGCCATGCAGCCGGCAGATGAGGCAGATAAGAGTTGGGTTAGTGACCGAGACTGCGTGTCCCCCCCGCCCCCCAGGACAATCATGACCCTTACTCCTGCTGTCGCCTTCACCCCCAGTCAACGCACGATGCAGGGGTACTCACAGGACCGCCCAGACACAATGACGACTGTCTGCCTTCACACACACACACACACACACACCACCCCCACCCCGTCTCCAGGGACTGAAGAAACGCAGTGACAGGCAGGAAGAACAGGTGGGGATCCAGGTGGGCAGCCCCGGTGTGAAAAGCAGCATTGTGTAGGGCTTGGAATTGGGGGCTGGTAGGAGAGAATATGGGTGACAGGCCCCTGGGGCCTGGGGCAAGGTCTTGAGGGAGCCAGGAAAGGACAGGGGGGGGGAGGGGGGCTCCGGGTCTGCTCGGAGGGCTCAGGGGTCTGTGGTGAGAGAGCCAGGTGAGGGATGAGGAGGGTGGGGAGGAAGCAGGTGGGCTGGCAGAGGCGGGTCCAGTCTGCAGGGCAGCGCCTGGTGGGCTCCAGGCAAGCCCCTCCCCCACCCCGCTGTCTGTCACCTGCAGCGGCTGGCTCCTGGGTGGCTGCTCAGCACAGCGGAGGGTCTCAGGTCTCGCATGGGGTGGCGGTGGGGCTGTGTGGTGTGCGGTTGGGAAGGCAGGGTGCTGGGAGTCTGTCCGCCTGCCTCATGGATGTGAAGGGAGCGGAGCTGTTTCGAGAAGTTGATCTCACTGCTAACCACGCGTGACCCCCCCACCTCCCCCCTTTAAATGCCGCATAAACCCCGCTTAACCCGCCCCCCCTTCTAAACAGCCCTCTAAATGCAGTAACCAGCTGGGCCCTGACTTAAACCCGCTAAATGCCCCCCATCCCCACCCCAGTGTCCCCCCCTTGGGGATGGGAGCTAATATATGGGGCCGGGATCGCTCGCCCCCAGATAAACCCGTTTAACCTCCAGCCTCCACCTCCCCGCTGCCGTTTCTCTGCTGTGCTTGCTTGTTGTGTGTGTGTGTGTGTGTGTGTGTGTGTTCTCGGCCCTGCCCCTCCTGGAGGGTTTTCGTTGGGTTGCTCCGTGACCCCGGGGTGGGGCTGGTGCCCCTGGGGTGGGGGAATAGCGGGGCCGAAGAAGGGGTCTGCCCTTTCTCGCCCTAGTTTTGGGTGGGGGGCCGCGGCCCCTCTTTCCGTGGCCGGGCGCTGTGCGGCCCCAAGACTGCAGGGCAACGCGTCCGTCACGTCTTTTCTGCCTCCTTTCGACTGCACCGCCTGAGAAACCGACTGTCTTTCTAAACTTTTCCAAGGAAACTTTGATAACGAACGCCTGGCGATTGCTAGACAAAGAATCCCCTACCGGCTCGGTCGAGTAGTTGATGAGTGGCTGCTCGACAAAGGTAATTAACCAGAATTAATGAATGAATTAACTAACTAACTTTAAACACACCATCTTAAAGGTGCAGAGCTCTCCCCCCCCACCCTCCCCAGCCCTTGTGGTCACCCACCCCCAGGCGAAGAGGACCATTGTCCTACCACCAGGACACCCCCCACTCCCCAAAGTGTGGCCAAGGGGCTTGGGTCTTGTAGCAAGTGTCATGGCTTGGGGGATGGGTACCTCAAAGAGCCCCACGCCCCCCCCCCCACCTTTCTCCTTCTGAACCATGGATTGGGTTGGGGTGAACCCTGGGGAGCCCGAACCTCACGGGCACCTTAGCTGGTAGCTGGCAAGCAGGCTGGGGACGTGGGGACAGTAGTAGGTTCCTGCTCTCCAGCCCAGAGGCTTTGGAGAGTGACAGCACTGGGGGGTGGGGGGTGTGAGGGAGGGTTGTCTAGGGAGCGAAGAGGAGCAAAACCCCAGATCCTACCGGGAAGGCCCCCTGAGGCTGCCCTTGGGCCACAGGGTCCCGCACTGACCTGTGCTCAGTCCAGAAGCCCTCTTAGGTGTGGTGGCTGAGAGTGGAGAGAGGAGCAGGCGGGTCCCACAGGGATTTGGGACCAGCGGCCCTGCTGGGTGAGAATGAGTAGGTGGCCTGAGCCTTGGATGGCCCCAGCCGGGGTGAGGGGCTTTGCACCACCCAGGGGAGCTGGGGCCCAGGGGCCAACCCTCCTAGTCCTCCCACTCCCTGGCGGGGGGTGGCGAGCTCTGCACCTCTAAGGCTAAACTCTAGGGGGGACATAGAACGGTTAAACTGCCACTTAACCAGCTGATAACTGTGTATCTAAATGTCCACCGGGGCCTCTCCCACTAAAACCCCAACGTAACACCCCTGCTCGGGGACTAAACATGCTGATAACCAGGTGTGATAAACCCACAACAGGACAGAAAGTTAAAGGGACCCTACCGGGCCATCGCTAAACCTACAGCCACCCTGGGCCGCTGTCTCCAGCGGGGCGAACTTTAACCCTTTGAGGAGTTCATGGCGGGTGGGAACGGGCCCAGGAGGCTCAAAGACCAAGTTTGTTTACCAGCTATGTGGCTTCCTCCTCTCCCGACCCCTACCCTCTACCCCCTTCACAATCCCTTTCCCCAAGTCAGTGGCCAAGGGAGCAGCCCGGGCTCAGGCCAGGACAACTTGTGACCCCAAGGGTTGGGCCAGCTGGACAGGGCCTCTTTGTGGAGGGGACGGCAGAGGGGCAGGCTCAGGAGGGAAGCACTGGGGCTTGCCATGGGAACTCCAGCTGCCCGTCACCAGCCACATGCTCAGACCTCCCCTTCAGGCCTCCAGAAATGGAAGGATGGGGTTAGATCGGCACGTCCCCGAGGCAACAGCCCCCCCATCAAGTCAGGCCCCTCTCTGAGCCTCAGCTCAGCCTGGAGAGCAGCTGCCCCTGCTCAGCTTTGGGAGGTGGGTGAAGGTGCTGGAGAAGAGCACACAGGAGAATCCTGGAGGGGGAGTCTTTCATGCCCAGAGCCTGCCATACGTTCTAAAAAGAACACTCAAACCCACTGCCATCTGGTTGATTCCGACTCATAGCCACTAGCTAGGGCAGGGCAGGGCAGAGCTGCC
>NW_022111317.1:6114843-6116967 GCF_000313985.2 Echinops telfairi
ACGGGAGCAGAAAGCCTCATCTTTCTCCCGAGGAGCGGCTGGTGGTTTGGAACCGCTGACCTTGCAGTGAGCAGCCCAACACATAACCACAACCAGCCAGAGCTCCCACTGGCACGGTTCCTGCTCAGGAACTTCTGACGGCCTGACTCGGTCATCCGGGCCCCAGACACCGCCTGTGGAACCAGGCCCTGGTGAGGCTCCACACACTCGAGTGTTGCACCCTGGTCATTTCACAAAGGCCCCCCCGAGGAAGATGGGGATACGGGGCACCTCCTCAGTCTCCTTGGCACCTGAGCATCCCACGTCTTGGGAGCTGGTTCTCAGGGTTCCCCGGTGCTGGCTTTGCAGGTCGCCAGTGCAGGGCTTGGCCTCTCTAGGCCCTGGCTCCCCCTTATTGCTGAGATGGGGGCTCTGGGCAGTGAGAACCATGAGGCTAGCTGTGTAGCGCGTCCCCCTGGATCAAGAGAAGCAGGGCCGCAGGGCTTGGGCTGCAGAGGGAGGTGGGAGGCTGCTGAGAAGAGGCTGAGCAGAGGGGCTGGAGACACTCCAGGGGGCTGGCCACTGGGTTTGGCTGGGGTTGGCCTGTGTGGCCAGCAGGGTGGGCCCCACAAGTTGGACTGTCCTGGGCCCGGCCCGGGGCTCACAGGTACTAACTTAAACCAGATCTTAACGAGGCACTAACCAGATGCTAACGGCTCAGCCAGCTCTAAACCGCGCAGCGCCAGCCGCTCATTTCCAGGGAGGAGGGGGCAGTGCAGCTGTCCCTCTGCCCAGCCCTCCCCACCGCCCCCAAATAAGCCGCCATCAAAACCAAAAGCTAAATCTAAACTTAAACCTAATAAACGTCTTTTCTAAAAACCAAACCAGAGCCACAAACTCAGAGGGTTAAACTGACCCCCCAACCCACTAAAACCAAACCGCAGCCGAGCCCACCCCGTGGGCGTCCTGAGGGAGAACAGTTCGGAGCTGGAGCGCAGGCTTGGCTGTCA
This sequence comes from Echinops telfairi, assembly GCF_000313985.2. Lineage (NCBI taxonomy): Eukaryota > Metazoa > Chordata > Mammalia > Afrosoricida > Tenrecidae > Echinops > Echinops telfairi. The sequence goes on from NW_022111317.1 coordinate 6,115,833, forward strand.
GCGAGCGGAGCCAGGTCCCTTTAACAGCTGCCACTTCTGTGCCTGCACTGCCCACCCGGGAGGGGAGGGGGCTCCGCTGCCCCGGGGGTGGGGAGGTAGGGGTGGGGCCCAGCCTTGCTCAGGGAGGAGGGCTGGTCGTAGGGGGCCCAGCCTGGAGCAGGTGTGTACTGCCCTCCCACCTGGGCGCTGGCCCTGCCTGCAATCTGCCTCGCACCTCGGCCTGGCAGCCTCTTGGTCTCCTCTGCCCACTGCGACCAGGACCTCCTGGGCTCGGGCAGACACTGGCGTGGGATGCGTGGGGTGTGGAATGGACACGATGGGGTTCCAGTTTTGGGAAGAGAAAGAAGCAGGCAATGACGTCATTGGAGGGGGGGTGCAACTCGGGAGGCCTGGGAGGCATGAGCATGGTGGGCTCCCTCCCCCAGCCTGCCTGTGTCCCGGGGACCCTCCCCCTCTGGGGCCCTGCCTGCTGGACCAGGCCAGTGGCTGATGCAGACTCTCCCCTGGTTGTCCACCCCCTCCATTCCTCCCTCTTGATGCCTCCCCCCACCCCGTTCCCTCTGTCCTCCTCCTGGCCCCCTCCGCTCTGGTCTGCCCCCCCACCCCACCTCCCTCAGGCCGCCAGCTGACCATCTTCAACAGCCAGGCTGCCATCAAGATTGGGGGCCGAGACCAGGGCCGCCCCTTCCAGGGCCAGGTGTCCGGCCTCTATTACAACGGCCTCAAGGTGCTGGCCCTGGCCGCTGAGAGTGACCCCAACGTGCGGACAGAGGGCCACCTGCGCCTGGTGGGGGAGGGGCCATCCGTGCTGCTCAGTGCGGAGACCACGGCCACCACCCTGCTGGCCGACATGGCCACCACCATCATGGAGACCACCACCACCATGGCCACGACCACCACGCGCCGGGGCCGCTCACCCACGCTGAGGGACAGCACCACCCAGGTGAGGCCCAGTGGGCGTGCGGTGGGGTGGGGCAGGTAGGGCTGCTGTGTGCAGGTGAGGGCCCAGGAGGATCCTGAAAGCCTCTAGTCCTGCCCTGTTGCCAGGGTGACAGTTCAGGTGAGGCGGACACGGTCCCTGCCCTTCCAGGTGCACAGTTGTTGCCCTGGTGATCAGGGATCTTGCAGAGGGGCC
>NW_022111317.1:6117067-6119192 GCF_000313985.2 Echinops telfairi
CAACTGGGCACCAGCCTGTTGGGAGCTGGCTCCAGGAAGGATTGGGCAGGACTCTGTTTCGTGGCCAGGCTCTGGCCCTGCAGGCTGCCACCTGGCTTCTCCGGGGTCTGCCTCCACTGTCTCTCTGGCCCTGCAGGCTGCCACCTGGCTTCTCCGGGGTCTGCCTCCACTGTCTCTCTGGCCTGCAGGAGCTGGGAGTCTCCTTCGGGGAGTGCAGCGCTATCCTGGGACACAACATCCTGGAGCCTGTGGTGAACCTGGCCCGGTGAGTGTCGCTCAGCCGTCTCTACCCAGAATCCTCTGGGGCAGCCTTCAGCCCAGACTCATGGGAAGGCAGGCCCATTTGAGGACATGGGTCAGGACCTACGTGGTTAGCTAGCAAGGCTCACCAGTCTGGACGCACAGAGTGAGCACCGCACTGAGAGTCTCCCGACTCCATTTTTAGCTGCGAGTCCTCTGCCCTCTCTGAGCCTGTTTCTGATCTGCAAAGTGGAGTTGGGAGAGGAAGTGCCAATGTCCTGTGCTAACTTTTTTAGAGCAGTGGTTCTCAACCTTCCTCATGCCTCGACCCTTTAGTACAGTTCTTCGCGTGGGGGTGACCGCCCAACCATAAAATCATTTTTGTTGCTACTTCATTACTGTCATTTTGCTACTGTTATGAATCCGGCGACCACTGTAAAAGGGTCGTTAAACCCCCAAAGGGGTCGCGGTCTCCACCCACAGGTTGAGAACCGCTGCTCTAGAGGGACCATCCCGGAAGCTGAGGGTGAGTTAGCCCAGGGGAGCACCCCAGCTATGAGAGATCGGGGGTGCCCTACTGTGCCCCTTGCCCCATGCAGGCTGTGCCTGTGCCCCTGGAGTGATTGGAGGATGTGCAGCACCTTGCTGGACAGGGCGTGTGGGGACAGCACTGGAGGCTGGATGCGGGCACCTGGTCTCTACTTTCATTCTGGGCGGTCCTCTGCGCTTTCAGCTCCCCGAGGGCTTTCCCACCTGTGGGTGCTCTTCTCGGCCAGGGCAGGCTCAGAGGATTTGAGAGACCTGGATGGGCTGGGGGGGGTTCCCCTACCGAGGCTCCTGGGGGGTGCTAGCTCTGGACAGTGCCCAGTGGGGGCCCTGGTCTCTGTTACCTTCAGCCCCTGCCTGGACATGCTGCTCAGATCTGATCCCCTCATCCTCCTTCCACACTGCCGGGCTGTTGGCCTCAAGGCCTGGCGGGTCCTCTCTTCACCAGGTGAGGGAGGGACCCAGGGGCAGCATGAGGACATGTCTCCACCATCCCCTCCTGCACCCTCTGTAAGTCAGCAGTGCCAGGCTCAGGGTGCCCCGAGCCCCTCCTCTCTGTCAGTTTGTGTTGCTAGGAGACACAGGGCTCCGGGGAGAGATGGGGCCGGGGCTTCCAGGTGAGAGGGGCACATGTCTGCCCCCCCACATCTGCACCTTGAAGGGGCAGGGGGGCTGTCCTGCCTGCCCTGCTGAGAAGAACAGGAGTAATACTCTTGGGACCAGGTGCTTGGAGGCTGGAGGCCGGGCCAGGCAGAGTGGAGGCTGGGGCAGTGGAGGCTGCGGGGAGGGATACTGAGGGGAACGGAGGCTGGGGCAGTGGAGTGAGCCGGTGGAAGAGGGGTGGTTGGCCCTCAGGGTTCCTGGGATCCTCAGTCCTCTCCCACCTACATCCTTGCCCCATCAGCCTGGCTTCCCTCTCTGTACCCTGAGGTCTCTCCCTGGCAGGGGAACCCCCTTCTGCCCAGACCTTGGGTCTCCTCCCTTCTCCCCACTCCCCCCAGCCACACCCTGCCGCACGCTGGCTTGTCTAGGGGATTCTCTTCCTTTGCCATCAGGAGGAGAGAAAATGCTGACAAAGTCGACTCCCATTGCCACGGCAACCGCAGCCTCACGACTGGGTGCAGCGGGTTCTCTCTGGCTGTGGGAACAGGAGGGTGATGGGGTGGTGGAGTCAAGGCCCAGACACCCCTCTCCCTGCTGCTCCCTGGGCTCCCTGCTCAGCTGGCGGCCCCCTTCACTGCCCTCCAGTCTCCTCAGCCCCACCCCAGGAAATGGGAGGTCACAGGGGGACCTCACTGGTCTGCAGGAGTGAGTGAGTGAGTGTGTGTGTGTGTGTGTG
>NW_022111317.1:6119692-6130487 GCF_000313985.2 Echinops telfairi
AGCTACAGCTTCCAGGAGTCCTTGCAGGGTGCCAGGTGGGGATGCAGGCCCAGAAACTACAACTCCCATCAGCTCCTGAGTCCAGAACTGCAACTCCCATCAGTCCCTAGGCCAGGCCAGCTGCCTGGCACTCTGGAGGAGGCCCCTGCTGGGCCTGAGCCCTCACTGTCCTGCCCTGAGCACTGCTCTGGAGGGTCCCAGGCCAGACCCTCTGCCAGGACTGCCAGGTCCAGCCTGGGTACCTGCAGGGTGCTGGGGAAGGCATTGTCTCCTAGGTTAGGCTCTGGCAGACAGGCTTTTCAGGGAGGGGGGCCTGGGGGTACCCTGGTACAGCCTCCAGGGCTGATCCTCCAGCTGGAGCCGAGGGGGCAGCTGTAGAGAGTGACCACCCTGGTGGTGGTGGGGGGCAGTGCTGCCAGAGGAGGGGCGTGGCATAGCAATGTGGGGGTAGACCCCTGGGGTAGCAGGTGCAGGTTCTGGAGAGCAAGGGCAGGTCCCCTCCAGACCCGGTGACTAGACCCTACCACCGTGTCCATCCCCAAATTAGGCCAGGACACGGGGAGCCCCAGGGTTGCAAATGCACCCCCCAAGCAGGGCCAGTGCCCTATAAATCACCCTCCACGGTGGGAGCTATGGAGTGCGGACGTATTCCCTCACCTGATGGCAGCTCTCGTTAAGGGACTGAAGCTCAAACCCCACCACTGGCTCAGAGCAGAGCCCCACTCCTCTGCGTTTCTGTTCTGGGGCTCCCGCAGGGGGACGTGGCTCATAGTCCAGTCCCACCCAGAGTGGCTGTGTGAGGAAGGGCCCTGAGAGCTTGGGGACAAAGGCGGGGTGGGTCATGAACAGGGCTCTGTGTGGTCTATGGTCCTTTTGCTCCAGGGGTCTGCAAACTCTTGTCTGTACACTTATGCCCAAGCTGGATGGGCATGCCAGGCTGAGGGGGGGGGAACATCTGTATCTTCCCCCTGGGCCCCACATCCTCACTGAGCCCCAACCCGAGTGTGGGCTTGGCCTTCTGAGCTCCTCAGGACAAAGGAGTCGTGGGAGCTGCTTGTTGGGCAGTTGCCGCCCAGGCAGGGTTCAGGGGCTCCCTGAGCCCAGAGGCAGGATGGAGGAAGGGGCCAGAGTAAAAGCGTGGGGTAAAGGGGGAGCCTGCTGGGCCACCCAGCACCCAACTTAAGCCCCAAAGAAGCCCGCGGTGACCCCAGGCTCACCCAGCCCACATCACACAGCTGCCCTGGGACACCTGGCCATAGCCACCGACATCGTCAACCTGGAGTCTCAGCACCTTCATGGGAGGTCAGCCAAGGACCTAGGTGACCCGTAGGTCCCCAGGCTGGTCTAGACCATTAGACCGCCCCCTGCTTCCCGCCCAAGCCCCTCCCCAGAGTGGTAGGTCTGTCTCAGTGCCAAGGTCAGGGTATGAGGTTGGCCAGCCTGGCTCCAGACTGACAAGGTCAGGGTATGAGGTTGGCCAGCCTAGCTCCAGACTGACCCTGGGGTCTGTACCATCCCACTGCCCCTTGCACCATCTCCCATCCACAGCCCCGCCCTACACCCCTCCCCTCCAAAGCTCCACCCCTCTTCTCACGCCATATCCCTACCCCCCTCCCCTCCACAGCCCCACCCTGCAGCCCTCTCCCATGCTCTAAATGCGCCCCCTCCCTTACACAGCCCCTCCCCTCCCAAGCCCCGCCCATGCCCCTCCCCTCCTGGAGAGTCTTGGCTGCGTTTTCCTGAGTGAGTGAGTGAGTGGGGCCGTGCACTGTGCAGTGGGTGGCGGGCGCACGCAGCCTGCAACGCAGCCTGCACAGTGCAAGAGTCTGCAGTCCCGGGACACAGAGGAAGAGGACACACCAATCAGCCGTAGCAGTACACATGCACATACGTACTCTGGCACCCCCGCAGGCTGATGCACCCACCTCCTCAGGGCGCAGCCACTCATACAAACACACGTTCACACCCGGGCCAGCCAGCGCACAGGCTTAGACCAAAAGATACAGGTGTGCGTCGGCCCAGGCCACGGGAGCACGGACGTGTGCGCAGGTCCGCATTCTGCATCTATGCGCTTAGCTCCGCGGCGGCAGGGGCTGCGTGGCGGGGACGCACAGCAGAACGGAACGTCCAGTCCTCGTGATTGCGGGCATGTTCCCCCAAGTCCAGCGCACCGAAGGTGCCCCTCGCCTTTGTAAAAGCACCCACCCGCACACTGACCTGCAGAAACAGACGTGTTGGTGGAGACTCAAGCGAACACGCTTGCACGCCTTCAGGCCCCACTGGTACACCTGCAGTGGCACACAGGAGGGCTGAGACCCCCAGAAGCACATAATCCCCTGTACAGACTCGGTGCGATGTGTGTTCCCACAGCCGTGCAGACCCCCGGGGGTACGTGCATAGGCATATCCCTGCTGAGGTTCACTCACAGTTGGGCACAGACTCCCCCCAGGGTCCAACACTCACGTGCCTATGATGCAATGGAGAGATCCATGGGCTGGGATCCTCCCCAGACCCCACGTGTGCGCACATCACTCGAGGCACAGCTCCCACAAACGCGCACAAGACGCGGAGAGGGACACCGAGCACGGCATCACCGTGTGTCTGAAGATGACGCTAATCATTGAAGTAGGTGAAGTCCAAAACACGGGGTGATGGTGGTGAGGTGCCATCGAGTGGGTCCCAACCCACAACAACACTGCCCAGTCCTGCGCCCTTTGTTACAGCGTTACCGAGCCTGAGGTCCTTCTCCAGGGACCGGTCTTTCCGGAAGCCACGTCCAAAGTGCGGGAGACCGAGTCTCGCCATCCTCGCCTCTAAGGAGCACTCTGGCTGCACTTTTTCCAAGACAGATCGGTCTGTCTCTTTGGCACTCCATTAGTATTTCGATATTCTTCTCCAGCACCACCCATCAAAGGCATCAATTCCTTTTCCGTCTCCCTTACTCAGCGTCCAACACTCACATGCATATGAGAGATCCGTGGCCTGGGTCAGGCGCACCTTCATCCTCAAAGCCCCATCCTGGCTCTTCCATGCTCTACAGAGGTCTTGTGCGGCTGATTGACCCAGTGCGACGTGTCTTTTGTTCTCTTGACTGCTGCTTCCACGAGGAGCATCGATTGTGGATCCAAGCAAGACAAAAATCCTTGACGCCTTCAACGTTTCTTCCGTTTATTTACGTTGCCTGTTGGCCCCCTTTTGAGGCTCTTGGTCTTTCTCTGGGGTCGTGCCCACACTGAAAGCGGCAATCCTTGGTCTGCATCAGGAAGTGCTACAAGCCATCCTCTCCTTCAGCAAGCAAGGTGGTGTATCTGCATTTCACAGGCTGTTATTAAACCTGCCTCAGACCCGGTGCCGCATGCTTCCTCACACCATCCAGCTGCTCTGCGGATTAGCTCAGCAGAACCACTGAGTAGGCACGATGGGCGGACACAACCCTGACACACACCTTTTCTGATTCGAAACCCACGTCTTGATCCACGTACAGGTTCCACATGAGCAGGACGACGTGTTCTAGAGCCCTCCTCAAAGTTGGTTGGTTATTGTCAAATATTGTTAAACATTGAGAGTCACAGCCCGCTTTCTCATCCACGGACAGCCTGGTCCGGTGATTCAATAGGCAAGACCGGCACAGGCTTACCTGTGCCCAGTTAACAGTCTAGTGAACGCTTTCGCCTGGGAGGTGGCCTAGAATGGGAACCTGTTCGCTGCAGGTTAGTCTGCACAAGTAAGCCCAGCTTACCTTGCTTATGGGGGCACCCGGCACCCAGTGATGTCTTGCATGGGGCCATCCCTTTCAAGCCAGGCGCTTCTAACTTGTGGCCACGCTGTCTTCAGTGGGTGGCTTCCTGATGGGGGTGAAAGGCACGTGGAGGGACCCAGGCACCCACACTTCACTCCTGCCTGCCCTCCATTAGCCCAAGCTCAGTCACGTGGCCAGCAGAGCTTCCAGGAAGTGGGGAAGATGGCGTCCTTAGCTCCCTGGAGGAAGCAGAAGAGGATTGGTGATTAACGGTCAAGTTGTGCACCACGGCGCGTCTTGGGCCACCAAGAATTCATTTCACTCCACACCACCCACAGACTCCCTTTCCAAGGCCCCCAGCCCCGTTAGACCTTGAGGAGGGCAGAGCAATTCTTCCGCTCTGGGGCCTCGTATCTGGTGGAGGTACCAGGAGCTACCTTACTGCCCCGTGGCCCCAACAGGAAGAGCACTGATACCAGATGGCCCACTGTCCAGGGCAGGACACACGCGTCCCCATCAGGCTGGCCAGCTGAACGGTCAGTATGGAAGGCTCTGCCCAGTGAGGGAGCCTTTCTTCCTCACAGCCCTCCTCTGCTCTCTGGGGAAGCCCCTCCTCCTCTGTTGAGGCCCCCTGGTGCAGCTGCTACCAGAAAGGTCGGCAGTTCGAATCTGCCCAGCATCTCTATGGAAGAAAGACAGTCATCCGCGCTTGTAAGGATGTCAGCCCAGAAAACCTGCAGGTCAACTCTGCTCTGTCCCATGCAGCCTCTAGGAGTTAACATGGAGTCCCTGTCGTCCAGAACAACTGCTGCCTGTTGCTGGGGCTTCTGCCCAGTATGCAGCAACTTCTTTCTAGCTGGTACCCCCAGACCACCTCTGACACAGACACTGGTGGGGAGGAGGCCCTTCCAGGGCTGCCACAACGTTGGCAGCCTCTGTCTGCTTCGTCTCCATACCAGCCTGGAGGCTGCAGGAAGCTCTAGGGCTCCCCCCAGTAAAAACCACCTCCAGAGAAATCTCTCCATATGGTGTCCCCAAGCCTGGTGGAGTTTCTGGACCCTCTGGCCCCATGCCTCTTCTCTCCATTTGGTGGTGACTGGTGGCGTAGTGGTTATGCATTGGGCTGCCTGCGATCTTCAAGGTCAGTAGTTCGAAACTACCAGCCGCTCTTTGGGAGACAGACCGGGCTTTCTACTGCCATAGAGGGACAGTCTCAGAAAACCACAGGGGGCAGTTCTACTCTGTCCTGTAAGGTCTCTAGGAGCCGGCATGGACTCGATGGCAGTGAGTCTTTGGGCATGTCGTCAGGAGGGACCAGACCTGGACAAGGGCATCTACTTGGTAGAGGATGGATGCGAAGGAGGAAGACCTTCAAGCAGATGGATTGACCCCGTGGCTGCCACAGGGGCTGAGATGCAGTGACGATTGGGAAGCTGGCGCAGGACTGGGCGGCGTGGCTCTGTTGTGCATGGGGCTGTCTTGTGTCAACCAAACCCAACGGCACTCACATCCACTGGGACATTCTTGAGGGAGGAGCCCTGGCGGTGCAGTGGGTTGAGGGTTGGATTGTTAAGCAAAAGGCCGGGAGTTCAAACCCACTTGTGGTTGCAAGGGAGAAAACGAGGCCATCTGCTTCTGTCAAGGTCCTAGAAACCCCAGGATTGCTCTGTGCCTGGTGCTACAGTAGTGACAGCTCTGGGCTGCTTAACTGGAAGGCCAGTGGTTTGAACCTCCAGCTGCTCTAAGGGAGAAATAAATGCCAGCCTGTCTCCCTAAGAGAGTCATAGCCCTGAAAAACAAAGCCCTGCTTTGTCTGTGGGGTGGCTTTGGTTGTATGCAGGCAGTGGCGGGTTGTGGTAGAATCGTGACGTTCCACGTGGGAGATGTGGTTTGATTCCTGGCCACTGCAACTCAGGCACACCCCACTAGTTGGGCCCGTGGAGGCTTCCAGGCTGGGAAAACTAGGGAGAATGACCTGGCGATCTACCTCTGAAACACCAGCCAAAGCCGCGCGGATCACAGCGCCAGCCCCGCAGTTGTTCGGGAGGATGGTGCAGGACCCGGCAAACCCATTGCTGTGTTGTGCGAGCCTGCGTGGGATCGCTGGGAGTCAGGTCAACTGGACAGCCGGTAACAGAACTTGAAGGCCTTTGGGTGGTGCCCGAGGTAAAAGCTCTTGCCGGTAACCGGAAGGTGGGTGGCTTACCTCCACCCTGGGTACGGAGGCCTGGTAAACTCTGGATGACAATTCTACTGAGATGCCCCTGGGGCTGGCCTGAGCCACAGTCGACCACATACATGCCCAGAGGGCAGCTGGTTTGCCTCTTGGGTCTTCCTGGAGGCATTCGAAGCCTTAGCAAGCTGCACCTGCATCGCGGAGGTTGGCCCTCTGAGGGACTGGGGGTTGAAGGCAGCCTGCTCTCATACATTGTCGGGCCTAAGTCTCTGGACTCCTGTGTTTTTTCAAACTAGCCAGCCAGTTCCTTCTGCGGCGTCTCTGGTTCTTGTATCATGGCGCCAGAGCAGCTGTGTAGGAGCCACCGTGGTCGCTGCGCCCACTCCCGATGCCTCCCCGGAGTCACTGTCTCTGAAGGCACCTGGTCATCCTGCCCGTCTCCACGCCCTCGCCCCTGGGTGGCTCTGTGAGGGCAGTAGGTCCGTTTCTTGGAGGCAGCAGCTATGTCCATTTCGAGGGGCCCAGAGCCTTAGGTGCTCCTGATTGCAGCCAGCGCTGCTCCCTGGGGCCAACGGCGCTCACTCTCAGCCCGCGGCCTCCAGGGCCTCGGCGCAGACGGGCCAAGGGCTCCAAGGATTGCCTGCAGGGAGCTTTCCTGGCCACGTGGCCACACCACGTCGCAAGGGGTGCTGGGAAATGTAGTTCCTAGTTGCCAGGGAGGAAATGCGCCCAGGTCCGCCACGTGTGCTCATGCGCCTGGTGCGTGTACGCGCGTGCTCCGGTGGCAAGCTCGTGCGTTCACACGTACACACGCACAGTCAGTACGATCACACGCACACTGTCCAGACGCACCAACCAACACACACACACACTTGGGACCACGGAGGTTTGCACAGGTACACATGTGCCTAGAGACCAGAGAGGTGGAAACATACAGCCTCCCACCTTGGCCTTTGCTCGCGCTGGACACCCATTCCTGGGTGGACACTGGGAGCGGGTGCGTCAGCCTCTGGAGGAAGGCCTCTTTCCTGGACACAAAGGGTCCCCGCATTTATAGCAGGGTCGTGTCCCCTTAGAATCCACACAGCGCATCCCCCTTTTGCTCCCCCATCGCAGTGGTGGGGCTGTCAGTGACTGACATGGGCTTCCAGCGCTGCTCCAAACTCCCCTTGGCAGGGCAGGCCGCCCTGGGGTGGGAATGGCGTTTGGGGGTAGATGCCCCATCGGAAGAAGAGTTTTGCAGGGTGTGTGCTTGGAAGTGGCAATGACCTCGTGGTTAGCACTTCTTGTCGGAGGTGGCTGGCTCCACTGAGTCCAACTCTTTTGAGTGGGAGGTGGGGTGGTGGTGCAGAAGAGCAGGAGGATGGGTACCCACCATAGACCTTTTACAAATACTGCAGTGGCCCAGAGTTGTGGAGGGGCCGGGCTGCCCCAGTGTCTTCCTCGGGCTAAGATGGCCCCTGGAGCAGTGTCTGGCCACCATGAATGGTGACAAGCCTTTAGTCCACTAGAGCCCAGTGGGAGGGGCAGCCCGCCGAGTTGGGCTTTTGGAAGTGGGGGGTACTCCCCTCCATAGGACCTGCTAACCCCTTGCTCTCTCTGTGGGGGCCACTTTAAGACCCCAGGGTGCCCAGGGCCCCACACCATGTGACCTGGGAGCCAGGGTCGGGCTGGGACAGTTTCCGGGAAGCAGAGGGCTTGGTAACATTTGCTCTCCCTCAGGCTTGGGAGTGGAGTCCAGGGGAAGAGATGGCATGGGAAGAGTCAGGACCGGGCAGTGTGTGGGCATGAGTGAGGAGGACACCTTCAGGAAAGCCTTGGGCAGACAAGGGGACAGGGCTAAGGGCCAGGTCCCTGAGGGTCTGGCAGCTGAAGGAGGCTGCTCACGGGCGGAGCCTAGAGAACCTAGGATTGTGGGGTCCTCAGCCTGGGTGGAGCCCACAGGCTGGTCAGGGGTTGTGCCTGGAGCCTTCAGCTCCTAGTTTAGCTGGGTGGGCAAGGAGGTCAGACACGTCTGCCCGGGGAGGGGGGGGGCGATCTGGTCAGCCCTCCTCAGGCCCAGTGGGTTCGGGGCCACCAGATGTGGAGTGCATCTGCAGGAGCTGCTGCTGCCACCTGAAATCGGAGGTAGAAGCAAGCTGGGCGCTCGGAGTAAAGCTCCTACTGCGTGGGCCTCAGTGTGTCTGTGGCTGACAGTGAGTGGAGGAGGCAGGCAGAACACAGCTGAGCGGGGCTCCCCCAAAGCGGCCCCTGTACCTCCTGCAGATATGGCCTGGCCTAGAGTACCCCCTCCACGAAGAGCCCCACTTCCCTGGCAGAACACTTTAACCTGGCCTCTGGGAGACAAACGGGTGCCAGCTAAGGCCCCAGTCCCTCCCACTCCCCTCACAGTAGGGCCTAGAGTCCGGCCCTCAAGTAGGCCTGAAGAGAGAGTGCTTGGCTGGCCTCTGAAGGATGACAGAGACAAGGAGCAAAGGAAGGTGCTTCTAACAGGAAGGTCTGGAAGAGGGCAGGTAGGCTTGGGGTCCTTGTGGCCTGGCCCAAGGTGGACCGTTCGTAGAGCAGGCAGCTGCCCCTGGGTGAGTCCAGGGCTCCTGAAGGCTGAGGATCATGTGGCTTGTCTTTGGCTTATGGGCTCATGGAACAAAAAGGAGCCTGGGGCCCCCGGGGAAAGATGCCTGTACTGGATCACCCACTGGAACCATCTGTGACCTCCCAGGTCAGCTTCCAGCAGAATCGGCTTCCTGGGGGCCTGGGGAGGGCGAGGTGGGGGCTTCCCTGGCCTCTAGGAGCCTCAGAGGGCAGTCCATCTGCTTCTCTGGCCTGATTACAGATACCTGGTGACTGAGGGGAGTTGCTGCCCAGCCCAGACCTCAGTAGCCTTGTCTGTAAAATGCAGGGTCTGGGGTTTACACATTAGACTGATCTGCGAGGTCCACAGGTCAAAACCACCAGCTGCCCCAAAGGAGAAAGATGAGGCTTTCTACTGTAGAGTTACAGGCAGCTGCCCCTGTTGAGTTTCCCAGACTGTCCTGCACGCTGACACCAAGTGGCGGTTGCCAGTGGGGTGAGCAGGTTCAGCTGCCTGTAGAGTTACAGTCTGGGAAACTCAACAGGGGCAGTCTATCCTGTCCTAAGGGGTCCTACAGACTCACTCAGTTTTTCACCTGGCTGGGCCTTGGCCAGGAGCTCGGAGCTTCGAACTTGAGGTGCTGGGGAGGGTGGTGCCTGGTGGACAGTTCTTGGCAGCTGCAGGCTTGGCTGTTGTGGCCCAGGCCACCTCTTGGAGATGAAGGAGCTGGTGAGCTGCAGCCCTGACAGGCACTTGACCCCCAGTGCAGATGCCAGCTTGGGTCTGGGAGGAGGGAGGTGGTTGGCTTATCTACAGAGGTGGGGCTCACCAGGAAGGATGAGGCTTGTGGGGACCATCTGAGAGAACCAACCCCCCGTGGAGGCCAGGGAGAGGCACTCAGGTGGGGGTGCAGTCCAGGCCAGGGGGAAAGGCAGCAGAGAAGTCTCCTCCGTGCTCAGATAGGACCCTCTGTAAAGAACCAGCCCCTCCCTTCTACCCCAGTGCCTGCTTTGCTGGGCTCATGGGAGTTGCCACTGCTGCCCCAGGGGCTGGAGGCATTTATAGGCCGCACTCCTCCAAGGGCTCATGGGAGTTGTAGTTCTTACCCTTTGGGGTTGATGGGACCTGTAGTTTCTCCCCAGGAGACCCGTGCTTTTTAGACCTAGAAAGGGGGAGACCTCCCCCCACGAATCCCTACCCACCAGCTCCCCTGGGCCCGAGATCGCCAAGTGCATCCCTCCCAGACGGCTGTGTATGTATTTTCTTTTCTTTTTTTCCTTTCTTCTTCTTTCCGTTGTTTTGTTATTGTTTTAACTCTAATAAGTGGGCCAGAGGCAAGTCAAGCCCTGGCTGGGTCCTGGTGGCCCACGGGGGTTCTGGGGAGGGGGGGAGGGGGGGAAGCCAGTGGGGGTCAAAGGTGTGGGTGAAGAAAGTTGGGGAGTTAGTGTTATCTAAGGAACTGGCGTGCCCCTGCCTCAGCTCTCATTTGCTGCCCCTGCATTCTCTGCATCCCTGTGCTCTAGCCCTCCCCACTTGTCCCTCCATGGCTTCTCACATGGCCCCAGGGTCCTGTGGGACAGGCCTGTCCCTCCTCCCTGCCACTCTGCCTTGTGGGCCTGCACACTTTCGGTTCCACCCCCCTCATCTGGCCAAACTGAACTTTTCCCACTGGCTGCCCCCTCCCAAGTCCGCCCCACCCATCACAGCAGCTCCACATGCACACACCTATCTCTCCTAATCACCCTCCTTCCCGCTGCCCCGCCCCTCCCCTGCACGCTGACACCAAGTGGCGGTTGCCAGTGGGGTGAGCAGGTTCAGCTTTGCGTAGACTGACGGGGAGAGGGCACCCTCGAGGGAGGAGAGTACTCCGGTGGAAGGAAGCCAGGTGTCCAGGGTGAGAAGAGCGAGCGAGGGAGGGAGATGCTGGACAGATAGACAGAAATCGTGGTACGGAAAAGTTGTTTCTTTTCTTATTTTTTTTCCTGGGAGAACCCGCTTACACAGCTCTGTTTGTAATTTTTTTCTTCATGCTAAAATCACACGGCCTATTTGTTGATGTAAGTTGCCTGAATTCCGTGGTATGCTATCTTCTTTTTTAACAAGCAAAAAAAAGAAAAATCTAGAAAAAAAAAAAACACCTTAAAAGCTATTGTTGTTAGGTTTGTTTAAATGCTGCTGTTGTATCTGTTTGTTTTTTTTTAAGCCTTAAAATGAGTAGTTCTTTGGTTTCTTCTTTTCCTTTCCGTTTCTTTTCGATTTCCGTTCCTCTTTTCGTTTCTTAAGACAAAACCGAAAAGAAAAAAAAAAA
>NW_022111317.1:6134030-6145958 GCF_000313985.2 Echinops telfairi
TGCTTCGTTTGATCTCTTGACTGAAGGAGCAGGCCGTCCGCTCGGGAGGGATTCCCTTTTTTCTGGGTGCGCTGGCACATGTCACAGACTACAGAGAGAGCAACAACTCACAGCCACTGAGCGGACTGACTCACAGCAACCCTGCAGGACAGGGCGGAACTGCCCCTGTGGGTCTCCAGGACTGTGGCTCTTTATGGGAGTAGAAAGCCTGCTTCTTTCTCCCACAGAGCAGCTGGTGGTTTTGAACTGCTGACTTTGTGGTTAGCAGCCCAACACATCACTAGCTATGCCACCAAGCATAGAGGCGGGAACACTTTTGCTGTCCCTGGTGGCCAAGAAGCCCGGTGGGGTAGCGGTGACCCACTGGGCTGTGATCCTGTGATCGGCAGTTTGAAACCGCAGGAGAAAGACGGGACTTTCTACTCCTATAACCCGTCACAGCCTCTGAAAGTCAGAGGGTCAGCATTGGCTTGATGGCAGGAAGTTCTTTTTAGTGGTGGAGGAGGGCCTGGCCCTCTGGGTATCCGTGTCCCAGACACTGGCTGGGGATAGAATATGTCATGGGGCAGCTCCACCTTGTCTGTCCTCCATGGCCGTGAGAATCTTAGCCACATCCCTGGGGGAGGCGGTGCCATTCCTGGCTTCAGCTTCCTGACTGGTCCAGGGTCCCAAAGTGAGTCCAGATTGGCCTCTGGCTGTTGGCCCCTGAGTTCTGCTCCCTTCTCTTAGGTCTCTAGGGTCCCGGGGAAGCCCCACCCCCCAGTTCACTCTTGCTTCACTGTGCGGGGCCCTGGCCTAGCTCGCAGGTGTCTGCTCTTCCATGGGCCCTTTCAAAGGGGGATGTGAGCTCAGTTAGCCTTTCAGACCCAAGCGAGGGATTGTATGAGGACCTAGGTGAGTGATCCTCTTGAGAGAAGACTATGTGTGTGCGGGGGAGGGGGGAGGTAGTGGGAGTGGGGGTCTGGACCACCAGGGTAAGGGCGGCAGGTCGTTGACATTGCTGATCCCTGGTGGTGATGTGCCTCTGTGCCTGTAGCTCAGGACCCCTCCCTGCTCCTCCCTCCCCAATTTTGATCATGGCGTCCCTGACCAGCCATCCCCTTTGTTGCCGCCGGGCAGCATGACCCCCGTTAGGCAGGGGCCTGGCTGTCAGTCCCCTCATCTGGTCTCCTCCAGTTGCTTCAAAAGCTGGGCTCATCTTCAGCTGGAGCCTCCCAGAGCCAGAATTGGGTTGGAGCTGGGCAGGGCTGCCCGAACCCTGCTTGTCAGCAGAGAGGGTGCACCCTTGGGTGCCTCCCCCTTCCTCACTTCCTCCCCTTCATCCCTGCAAGCAGCTTCTCTGTTAGGAGCCCCTCCACCAGGGGTGGTCCCTCTGGGGGGCCCAGGGGTTCTGCCTCTAGAGTCCTTTCAAGGTGGGAAGAGCCAAGATCCCCCCCATCCCTCTGGATCTGTTTTCCCATGGACTTGGGTCAGTCTTTCCAACCAGCACTAGCTGCTGAAGAAGTTGGGGGGGCAGTGGGGGAGGCCCTAACCTGCAAGATGCTCTGTCTCTGTGCTGGTGATGGCTCAGGCTGAGGTCCTCTGTATTCTGTCTGGCTGTCCCAGGGATAGAGGCCTCCTCGCCCCACCCCCACCCAATTACCATTCCCCCCAAACCACACTCAGGGCCTTCACCTCCATTCTGCTCATAGTGACCTTATAGGACATGGCAGAACTGCCCCCGTGCCTTCCGGAGACTAACTCTATGGCGGTACACAGTCCCGTCTCTCTCCCGTGGAGTCGCTAATGGTTTTGAACTGTTCACCTTTCAGTTAGCAGCCCAATGCATAGCCACGGCTCCTTTCCGGAGGAAGCAAAGGAAGGCAGCCTCCAGAAGTTTCTAGAATATTCCTGAGCAAGCTGTCGGGGTGAGGAGGTGGAGGGTGGCCCCTGTTGTTGTTGGGCTGTCATTTGTCTGCGGGACTCGTTTTCTTCTCTGCGCTTGGAGGGTGGGGTGCCTGTCCCCAGAGGGCGTGGCCGTAAGAGGGAGGATACCTGCACCGGATCACTGACTCAGTTTGCCCATCAGCAAGAGACCAGCACTGCGCTCACAGCGCCTTCATCTTGTGCTGCTGCTGGTGCTTCACTCTCCCCCTGGCCCGAGCTGGCCTCCTCCCGGGCTGCTGGCGGGACCGTGCTCCTCGGAGTCCACGCAGCAACAGGGGTGGCTGTGGTTCCGGGCCTCGAGGCGCCCTGACAACTGGTACTTGGGCAGGGCAGAGGGCCAAGGATAGGGGTCCAAGGAGAGAGGGGACGCCAGACTTGGAGGTGAATAGTGGGTCCTGGGCCCCTTTTTGTAATCGGCATGCCTGAACTCTGATGCAGTGGAGATGGAACGGTGTGTATGGGGTGTGATGAGAATTTCCTTCCCATCCTGAACCTTTACCCCACCCCCTCTCCCCCTCCCTCTCACTGGGAGTGGAGGGTGTGCTCCCATAGCTTTTGAGGTCTGGCGGTCCCCCGTGGTGGATACCCAGAAAGGGCATGTTCCAAGGGAAGGCCAGCCCTTTGGGTGGGCATCATTTAGCCACAGGCAGGACTCTAGCTGCCACTGAGGGTGCCCTCTGGGCCTGCTCAGCCACGAGATTGCCTTCATCCATCAGGGGCTCGGGCTGTGGCCAGCTGCCCCAGAGACATGGGCCCTGGGCCCTCTGGGCTCCCCAGTTCTGTCCTGTGATGAGAGTAGACTGACCACGGAGGCAGGCGCGACTGGCGGAGGGATTTCACTGAGAAGTGAGCCGGCCCTATGCATCTCAGGGGAGAAGGGGACACATGTTTTAGCCACTTGACCCCAGCCCATCCCCTCTGTCCTGAGACCTTCACTGGAGGGTGACCAGGGGCACGTGGCCTGGCGACACAGCTCCCAGAAGCCTGTCTGGTGCTGCAAAGGAAGGGAGGGGGCTGCAGCTGACAGCCGGGCGGGAGTGGTCGGGTCTCCTGGGGGACGGAGCTGCAGGGTCTCTGGCATTACTCTTTGTGAGTGTGCCCATGCATGCATGTGTGCCCACGTGTGTGTGTCCCTGAGTATCCTGTGTGTGAGGTACAGATGCCCAGAAGCACTCACAGGTGGACACGGCCCCCCTGAACAAAGTTGGTGGGCCCCACTGGGCAGTGGACAGCACCTTCCTGGACTAGGTCTCCACCAGCTGGGCAGGGGGTGAGCTACGGGTGAGCCTGCTTCCCCCCTCCCCACCCCCTTCCCTGCACCTCCCAGTGCCTCAGGGGCAGGAGGAACGGCACTGCCGGCCCTGGACCCTCTGTGTATGGTAGCCACTCTCTGGGCCTGGTTCCCCATAGGCCTTGCGTGGTTGAGACAAGGAGAGAAGACAAGATGATGCTGGCGGGAGCCCACACCACATGCTGGGAGGCCCCCCGTACGCGCACTCCCCCACCCGTAAGGAAGCTCCTGGGCTCGTGCTGGGTCCCTGGTCCTTGGCACCTTTATTGGCTCCTCCAGCTCCTTGCAGGCACCTGCCCTCTGGGGACTCACAGGCTGTGGGAGAAGCGGGGTGGGCAGGCCAAGCTCCCAGCCCTGGCCGGGCAGGGTCATTGGCCTAGGTCCGACAGGCCGTGGGGGTAGGCCAGGCAGTGAGGGGTCCAGTGGATGATGTCCGCAGCATCTGGCTGAGGCTGGAGTGCCGATGGGGGTGCCAGGCGAACGGGTTGAATCAGTGCTTTCCCAAGGAAGCCAGGAAATGAGACTTTGTTCCTTGTGCCTCTGAGGTTGTCAGAAGGGGGAGGGCCCCCCCCCTCCAGAGCCTGGGGTCCCAGAGCATGCATGTGGGAGTCTCCCTGCCCGTCACATCATCTGCTGTCCCCTCTATGTGGGTTGTGGCTCCTCCTCCAGGGAAGGTTAGGGGGTGGGGAGCAGCCCTGGGAGCTAGGAGGGCAGTGAGGACCCCCCCGCTGCCTTCCCACCTGCTCTCCCTCGTTCCCCGCCCCACGGTGGGAACCTAAAACCGCGTGCACTTCAGCACAGGGTGGCCGTGGGCGGCTTTCTTCACCGTCCTGTTGGGGAAGAAAGACGTGAGCGTCAGGGAGCCCAGTGACCCCTGACCAGTGACCTGTGTTCATCCTGGTCCTGATGACTCAGGAGAGACTGTCAACCATGCTTTCTCGGGGAAACCGGGTCCCAGGGTCCCAGAGCGCCCGTGCACGCGGTGGCGACAATGACAGCCGAGGCCAGCTACCGGGAGGGGCTGTCTTGGTGGGAGTCCGTGGGTGGGGCACCGGACGCCCTGAGGCTCTTTGAGGGGCGGCCCACTCACTGGCTCTGCACGTCCTGGATGGTGTCTGGCAGCGGCAGGCTCCGGGTCTCAGGCAGCAGCAGCGCGGCCAGGCCGGCCAGCAACGGCACGGTCCCGTACACCAGCAGCGGCAGCGAGGGGCTCAGCCTGCCCATCAGCCGGACCAGGGGACCCAGGATGGCGCCCACACGGGCCGCCATCTGGCCCAGGCCCACCGCCGTCATCCTGCGGCCCAGAAGCGCCCGTGTGATGACCACGCTGCGCGCCTGCAGCCCGGCCCCGCCAGCCCAGGGAGAGAGGGTCACCCCGGAGAACCCATGCATACGGCCACCTGGAGCCACCCAGCTGCCTGGGAGACCGTCACGGCCACCCCTCACCTGAGTACCGTCGGGAAGAGCTCACCGCTGTAGACTGAGATGCAGGTGAAGGCCGCCCCCACCGCGCCGAGCCCCAGCACCGCCAGCGCGGAGCGCAGCACCCCCATCTCTGCGGAGAGAGGTGGGGTCAGCGGGCGGCTGCCTTGGCCTGTCTTGCCAGACGTTTCTGGTTCATCTCCACGTGGGTGCCCCGCTGCCGAGGGGCCCCATCAAGTCCAAGTTGCCCTCAAGGACCGAGAACTGCCCCGTTGGGCTTCCTAGACCGTCGTCTGTATGGAAGGAACCTGGTGGTGTGGAGGTTGAATGCGCTGCTGCTATGACGGCAAGGCTACCAGTTCAAAGACGCCCGCCGCTCTTCTGGGGGAAAAAGGAGGCGCCAGGCTTCCTTCGGGAAGCCTCCTGAAGCAGGCCAGAGGACAATGGACTGGGACAATGGGCGTGGTTTCTGGTTAATTGCCACAGCTGTGGACTACTCTTTACGTTAAGAGCTTAAGAGCCCAGCGCTTACCAACTGTGCCCCAGGCCCCCCAAATGTGCCAGGTCTTAAATGATATTTTGAGCATCCCCTCTCCCCCTCCCCAATCTGCTCCCCACCTAGTCAACCGGAAGTGTGGCCCCACCCCCTTTCGTCCTCCACCCCCCATCAATGATTCTCCTGACTCCCTGCTGTGGGGCCTCTCACTGCCCGAGCACAGGACCCTCTCCCTGGAAGCCACAGCAGGCTGCCTCCCAGATGCGCCTTCCTCTGGCTCCCACATCACCTCTGGCCCTTGCAGGGTTTCTGTTCTGGCTCAGGCCTTCAGGAAGGGGAGCTGTGCACCCACAATACACCCCACCCCCCACCCCCCTGCCCGCTCGCTGGCTCACCATAGGGCACCAGTGTGTTGGCCAGGATGCAGAGACCTGCCAGCACCAGGGACCCAGCCTGGGAGGGGCGGCGGCCCAGGCGGTTCAGCAGCAGCAGGGTGCCTATCTTGGCAGGGATGTCCACCACCCCAATGAGGACCTGAAGCAGGAAGATGTTGCTGCCTAGTGCCTGTAGGTCCATGGCCAGGCCGTAGAAGGTGAAGCCGAAAGCAAACCTGGGGGCGGGGCGGGCGGGGGGAGTCCTGTTGGGGAGTGGGCTGGTCAGGTGTTCATTGCCTGACTGATCTCTCTGATTGGAAGGATCCTGCCTGCCCTTCTCCCCATGGGCTCTGCATGGTGGAGATGGGGTGGGGGTGGCTTGAGCACTCGGGACTACATCTCCCAGGCTCCCTTGCAACGTGGCTTTTGGTGTGGACAGTGGGAGGCTCTGGTGAGAGGCTGGAGGTGGGATGAGAGGGTGGGAGGGGTGGGGGGAAATGGAGGCTCTATCTATCCCTTCCCCTCTCCCAGTTAGGGGATTTGGACAAGAGAGGAGTAGGGATTTAAAGGGAGGATCTAGCACAACGGGGTGGGGATAGCTGAAAAGTTTCTTTGATTAAACTCCTCTTATGCTGTTATGAGCCCGGTGGTGCAGTGGTTACAAGTTGGATTGTGAACGCCGAGTCAGCAGTTCAAAACCACCAACCGCTCTATGGGAGGAAGGCTAGGTTTCTATTCCTGTAAAGAGTAACAGCCTGAGAAACTCACAGGGGCAGTACTCCCCGTCCTATAGGGTCACTACGAGTCAGATCCGATGGTGTTTGCTTACTGAGACCCCCTGCCATGGGCTGTTTCCTGACAGGAGCCTGGCTGTCAGAGGGGCAGCTGGTGGGGGGGTCATTCCCACGGCTGTGGGACCAGCAGAGTAGTCAGTCCAGAGAACTGCTGAGCCTGGGCCCGGGTGGGTGGGATGTGGTGAGGTGGGGCACCCACCAGCACAGCGTGGAGAGGCAGGTTCGCTGGCGAAGGCCTGGGGTGAGGATCAGGGCACTGACATTGACCGGGGCCTGGCCGGAACTCAGTTCCTCCTGCATGGCAGCGAGCACGCCCTGCAGGCAGGGGGTGCTGTTAGCACTGGGGACACCCAGATGTCCCCTCCCTGAAGCTGAGCCCTTGGTCAGGGCTGCAGCTGTCTCCTGTGCGGGGCAGGGAGGGTCCAGCCCAGGGGAGGCCAGCCCGCTTCACCTCCATGGTCAGTTCTTCCCTCTCGGTCTTCTTCCTGTTGATGCTGGCCACCTTCTGCAGCTCCTGCAGGCCCCGGGCCACCCTGCCTGTGATGAGAAGCCAGCGTGCCGACTCTGCTAGCCACCTGGGGGGATGAGGGGGTCATTGCCTGCAGCCTGAAGAGCCCAGCTCATGCCCGGCTGCCCTCCAGGAGCTTAACAGAGCTCTGGGAGCTGGCTGTGCCGGCTGCGGCTGCTGGGCAACGAGAGGAGGCCGTTGGTCCTCTGAGCCTCAGCTTCTCCTCTGCCCAAAGGGCCTGGCCTCACTGACACCTCCAGGCCATCCCCAGTGCCCCACACGTGGCCCTCTTCTCTCCCGACTGGAGGCCAGTCTGCCCCCGACATCCCATCCCCTAGCATGGATCTGATCCCCATTCCCCTCAGCATGTAGCTCTGCCCCTGAGCCCCCAGCCTGCCGCTTCCCTGTGGTTCCCACCCAGGCCTCAGCAATGCAGGGCTGGGCCCACTGCCTCCCAGCCCCACCCCGGGGCCCTGGGACCCTTAGGGTTTGCAGAGGAGAAAAATAGAGAGTTTCAAGGGACACATCAGAGGTAGAGACAAGATCTGGGGTGGGAGGGGCCCTGCCCTCCAGGGTGGGGGCCTGGGGAAGGAGCAGGTGTTAGAGTGCTATGTGGCGAAGGTCACCCTGTGGGGCTGACGTGGGAGGCCTGGGCATGGACATGGTGGTGGGGCGTAGGTGGAGGGGGTGGCGGGGCACCCACCAGGAGTACAGGAAGCTGAGGAAGAAGGGGGCGGAGACGGCCAGCTGCAGCATGGGCCAGTCTCGCACAGTGTAGGCCACGGTGGCCATCAGGGCGTGGCCGAAGCTGAAACCCAGGGAGTTCAAGGTCATTGCCAAGGGCCGGGCTGCCGATGACGTCCACTCCATCACTGCAAGGGGTTGGGCGGTCAGCCGTGCGCGCTCGAGCACCCGAGGGGCCTCTCCTGAGCCGGGAGCCCAGCGGGGACTTACTGAGGGTGGCCGTGTTCATCATGATGCCCGCCACGGCAAAGGCCAGCAGGAACCGGAGCAGGCAGTACACTGAGAAGGTGGGTGCGAAGGCGGCCGCCGTGCCCGCCAGGGCCAGCTGAAGGTAATTCCAGGTCAGCACCAGCCTGCGTCCGAACCTGTGACAGGCCCGGGGAGCTGGGGTGTGCCACAGGGCCCGCTGACCCAGGTGCAGGTCAGCCAGACGCCAGCGCCAGACCCGCTTCCGAGGCTTCCTGAGCCCAAGGAAGCATGTCCCGAGTCTCTGCAGTGCTCTCAGCAGGGGGTGAGCTCCCGGGCCCCAGGAGGACTCAAGCAGAGCAACTTTCCACAGGGAGCGGTTGAGGGAAATCCATGTCTGTCCGTCCCCTGAGGCTGAGGCTCAGAGAGGGCACGGTCTTGCCAGGGGCAGCACAGCTAGGTCTGGACATCCCTGATACAAGAAGCTTCAGGGCTGCGTCAGGGTCCGAGGCCTGGGCGGCAGGGGTCAGGGGGCTGGGGGCTTGCCAGCACCAGGTGGCACTTACCGGTCTGAGGCATGGCCGCACACGGCGGCCCCCACCAGGATCCCAGCCAGGTAGATGGACTGCGCCATGGGTCTCAGGGCCTGCGAGTCACAGACCAGGTCCCACTGGAAGGAAGGGACGGCAGAGGACTGAGCGGAGGGGACAAGGGAGTGAGATGGACGGTGGACGGGCGGACGATGTCCTCTAGGGAAGTCCCTCAGGTGTGCCTTACCTCGGGAGAGGTGTCTGGTCACCCCTGGCCTAAGCCCCCTCAGGACCCCCGATGGTCTGAGGAGTCAGACCTTCTCCAGGCCTTACCCACTCTGCAGACCCCGTGCCCGCGAGGCCCCAGAACCTTCCCTCTGTTCCTCCTGCTTGCTGAGGTGGGGCATCCCTCCCAGGAGGACCCAGTGCTCTGTCTGGGAAGCCACCTGGGGTGACTCAGCCCCAGAGGGAGGCTTCAGCTGCTGGGCCTCAGGGAGGCCTCTGGGAACCACTCCCTCTTAGGGAGCAGGAATCCACCTCATCCACGTGTCTCCAGCACCCAGCTCAGGCTCTCGGGGACACAGCACGTCCCGTGTGACAGGCAGGGTGAGCCACCTGGAGTCACAGCTGGTAGGTGTGTGCAGGACCAGGCAGAGGGGTGGCACGCAGCTACCCACTGAGTACTCCCAAGCGCCCACCAGCCCAGCTCCGGGCACAGCCTGGGCAGACCCCAGGGTTCTGCTGGAGGGGCTAGACCCAACTCCCAGGGTTATTTGGAGGTTGACCGGTGACTTTGACCTCTAAGGTGCCAGGACTTGGGGTGGTGGTGGTGGTGTATGGTGAGGAGGGGTCTTACCTGGGTGACTATGGTGGAGACGAAGGTACTTCGGTCGTAGACCCAGCCGTCCACGCACGGCTCCGTGGCCTCCTCGCTCCAGTTGGTGGACGTGGCATTAGCGTCCAGGAGCTGCCACTGCGGGTGGTGGAAGCGGAGACACGGGTGGGGCTCTCGGTTGGGGCCGGGTGGGATGGAGACGGTCAGCAGGGCCTCGGGGCCCAGGTGCGCAGGGGCACTGGCCTGAGCTGTGTTGTTGTCCAGGAGGGGCACCCAGCAGCGGTGGCTGGGTATGGCTCCTGCAAAGTTCTCCAGCATGCCATGGGTGGTGACCCACATGATGGGGACCACCAGGGCCACCATCTGGAGCACCTGGAACCTGCCCAGGCCACCCACTCGATCCAAGAGTTCAGCAAACGCCATGGGGCCTCCCTGGCGGCCCGGAGGAGGTGCCTGCTCTCAGGAGGGCAGCCTGGAGCATGCCAGGGGCTGCCTGCCTTGCTGACCCGGAGTGTCCACCCAGCTCAGTCACTCAGAGGCCAGAGGCCAGGGACTCGGCCTAGTGACTCCGCCCTGGGTCCTCCCGGCAAAGCCAAATTTGGAACTGGGGAAAGTGGAGACGGAGGTCACCTAGACCAGATGGAATTAAACTATGACCAGGAGTCACTTCTGGAGTAGGGGCTAGTAGTCATGTCCTTGGTTAAAGTTTAACCTGCTCTAAGAAGAAGCATGTCCATTCACCCACAGCGTCCACCATGTGCCCCGCGTTGGCCGCCACTCTGCTGCCCTGGATCCCACTCTGCATTACTTGGAATTCCCCCTCCAGGTCCCCTGGGGCACACCTGCCTGTCCTACCCACATCACCTCCTCCAGGGGGCTCTCCTTGTTTGTTTCTGTCTCACACCCATCCAGTGCCGTCCAGCTGTCTGGTGCCCAGCCCACTCCCTGGAGGGCCTCCTGGGATCTGGACCCCAAACAAAGGATCCGTGAAGATGTGCTGAAATGCTTGGCTGGTTGGCAAGCCAGCTTTGTGGGTGTGTGTTTTCTTCCTGACGATAACATGAATATTTAGGTCTTCCTCAAAATCCAGAAAAGGTTGAAAGAAAGAACAGGAAAAGCAAACACACAAACAAAGGCCGTTGCTAACTTTCACCAGCCGGGGATGGTCACCCTGGGGGTGAGTACTCCCGGGTTCTTTCAGTAGCGGTCCTGTCCAGCTTCATCCACCTCCAGCAGCTTCCATCTCTCCTTGCAAACCCCCCAGGAAAAGACCCGGCTCCATGGGGTGTGCAGGGTAGAATGAAAAGTGCACAAACCTGCTGTTGCCACCACCTAAGTGTGCCCCTGAGGGGCCTTCATCACACACACCCTGCTGGCAGCCGTCAACACGCTCTAATTCCAGGGGTTTTATCATCCCAAAGAGAAGCTCAGTACCCTGTAAGCAGGAACTACCCAGTTTCCCACCCCTCGCTGGACCCCGGATAGAATTGTCTCCATCCATTTCCTACCCTAAATGTACCACACAGCATTTGTCTGCTGGAGTCTGACTCCGCTCACTTAGCGTATTTTCACAGTTGAACAGGAGCCTGGGCTGCTCCGAGGGCTTCGCGGCTGACCCAGAGGTTGGCGGTTCAGAGCCACCCAGGTGCTCTGAGGGTGAGAGGCCTGGCAGGCAGCACCTGTGAATGTTACAGCGTAGGACATCTTATGGGTTTTGGGGCACACAGGGTCTGGGATAAGTGGGCTTTGTGCCAACTTGGCTGGGTCAGGAGTCTCAGTTTGTAGGACCTTCCCCATGACGCGACCTAACAAATCACCTCTGGGATGGGCCTGACTGTGAGTGGCCACGCAGCTGTAGGATTAGGGTGGGATGTAGCTCCTGTGCTCAGGCCCCAGCGCTGCTACCATTGAAAGAGGCTTCCTCGGGAGTGTGGCCCACGTCTTATATGTAAGCAGATGGTGTGGAAAGCTTGCTTTGACCCACCCCCTTTGTTCTATTATTAACTGGGAATCAAGACATATAGCATGTCCAGCAGAATTGTACATTTGCCACAGCAGTTTCCAAACATTTCTTTTCTGCCTGGACTCCTTTACATTGTCTCCCTTTGCCCCCCGCCACCACCACTGCCCTCCTCCCAAATCCCTTATTCCACCTTCTATCCCTATCGGTTCATCAATCCTGGGTTTCACTTTCCTGAAGAAACAAAAAACCCCAGGAAAACAGCAATCACAACTTCAGTTGCTCTGCTTTTTGCTGGGTCTGGATCCCGCATCTGGCTCATTGATCTCCGGGTCTTTGAACTTGAGACCACAGCTCTCCATAGTACCTGCCAATCATGGGGGCCATCAGCAGCCTGCCATCTGGATCAAGAGGCAGTTGTGAGAACAGAGCACGGGGGTAAGACCAGGCAAGGTGTAGTTTGGGTTGTATCCCCTCACCACACCATCCAATCTGTCCGCTGAGCAAATAGCCAGAGAGGCTGGATTACACGAGGAAGGCGGCATCGGGATTGGAGGAAGGGTTGTTAACAGCCTGCGATACGCAGGCGACACCACCTTGCTTGCGGAAAGCGGAAAGCGAGGTGGGCTTGACTGGACCACTGGCTGATGGAGATCAGGGACAGCAACTCCGTGTAAAGATGACCCGAATCCTTGCCACGGGACCCACGGGTTAGCAGAGAGAAGGTTGACGTTGACCAGGATTTCACCTTGCCTGGGCCCACACGCAATGCTCATGGAGGCAGAAGCCAGGAGATCACAGAATGCACCGCGTTAGGTAAATCTGCTGCCCAAGAGCTCTTCAGTGTATTGGCCCTCAAGGA
>NW_022111317.1:6147001-6148095 GCF_000313985.2 Echinops telfairi
TTCCCACGCATATTGTTCTTGAGGTCACCCATCCTCAGTGGGTCTTTGGTCACTAGCGTCAGTGCATCGGATCTGCTCTTGAGGTGACCTCTCAATGCAGTGGGGGTATAATTCAGGTCATAGTTTGGCTCTCGTGGACTTGCTTTAAGTTTCTTCAATTTCAGTCTGGCCTTACGTATGAACAGCGGGTGAAGTAGACTGCTGCCGATGGGAATTCAAAAGGGGTTGCAGCCAGACACTCACACTGGGTTTAGAAGAGGGTGTTCTGATGTCGGGTGCATCTTGGCCGAAAGCTGGGAATACCAGGAAGATGTTTACGTGTGTTTTATTGACGATGCAAAGGTATTCGGTGGTGGGGATCATTACACATGACCAAAAACATTGGGAAGAATGGGAATTCTAGAACACTTGCCTGTGTTCAGACGGAACCTATACATAGATCAAGAGTCATTGTTCTCACCCAAAGGGAATGCTGTGTGGTTTTGTTTTTTTTTTTTGCCCTTCTTTCCATTGATTTTATTTATTTATTTTTAAAACATTTTATTAGGGGCTCATACAACTGTTATCGCAATCCATACTGCTGTGTGGTTGAAAAGCAGGAGAGATGTATGTCAGTGCTGTTCCATTTCACCTTCTTTATTTGATCTGTGGACTGAGAAAATCACCTGAGAAACTGGACTATCACAAAAAGAGCACAGCCTCAGGTTTGCAGGAAGACTCGTTAGCAGCCCGTGATAGGCAGACGTCACGGTCGTGCTTGCTTTGAAAGCCAAGAGACCAGAAGCACTTACTCAGTGCGCATCGCCACTCAGTGTAAAGAAAACAAAATTCCTCAAAACTGGGTCAGTCTTGGTATCAGGCATCAAAGAACAAAAATCGTATCAGTATGTGTCCACCCTCCATGATAGGATCACTGAAGACAAATGGGTGCATAAGCAAATGTGGGGAAGAAAGCTGATGGTGCCCGGCTATCAAAAGCTTTAGCATCTGGGGTCTTAAAGGCTTGAAGGTAAGCAAGTGGCCATCTAGCTCAGAAGCAACAAAGCCCACATGGAAGAAGCACACCAGCCTGTGTGACCACGAGGTGTCGAAGG
>NW_022111317.1:6148567-6150694 GCF_000313985.2 Echinops telfairi
GTTGGACAGTGTAAGATATGACAAAATAATAATAATTTATAAATTATCAAGGGTTCATGAGGGAGGGGGATGTGGGGTGGGAGGGGGAAAAGGAGGAGCTGATATCAAGGGCTCAAGTAGAAAGAAAACGTTTTGAGAATGATGATGGCAACAAATGTACAAATGTGCTTGACACAATGGATGTCTGTATGGATTGTGATAAGAATTGCACGAGCCCCTCAAATGAAACTATTAAAAACAAACTGGATCTGTCGATAGCAACCTCACGATAAAAGGACAAAGGCTGAAATGATCACAGATTTGATTTCACTTGGCTCCACAATCAAGACTCACGGAAGTGGCAGTCAAAAAATAAAAACCAAGAAGGGATTGCACTGGGCAGATCAGTTGGAAACCATCTCTTTAAGATGTTCAAAAGCCAAGCTGTCACTTTGAGGACCCGGGTGTACATGATCTAAGAGCTGGTCTTTTAAACGGGCTCAAAGGCACATATGTGAACGCTGGACAACGAATAAGGACCACAGCGACATTGAAGTGTTTGAATGGTCGTGTTGGTAAGCAGTATTGAAAGCACCTGTTGTGGAGAATGTACCATCAGAATGTTCCTTAGAAGGGAGGACGGTGAGACATCCTTCACACGGTTTGTTACTGGAGGGACCAGCACTTGGGCAAAGGACACTGCGCCTGGTGAGGTAAAAGGCCACCGAGGAAATGGATTGGCACACTTGGTGCAGCAATGGGCTCAGGCACAGAGCCATCGGGAGGAAGGCACAGGCCTGGGTTGTATCTATCCGGTTGCAAACAGCCGCCGTGGGTGGGCACCGACTCATCAGCACATGAAAGCAGCCATACAGCATCTCGTCCCCTAGGTGAAGAGGGACAACGTTCTATTCCATTTTCTTGCTTGGGCTGGAACGTCTAGTACCACTTTGACCTGTAGTTGTGAAAGTTAGCATCTTCGTCTCATTTCTCACCTTTGATGGGCCTCTTTCACCATCCTTTCTCCACTGAGTATGCGACGAGCTTGTGTATTTCGTGAGTGTTCTTTCTTTTTTAAAATCATTTTATTGGGGACGCATACAACTCTTATCACAATCCATGCATCCATCCATCGTGTCAAGCACATTTGTACATCTGCTGCCATCATCATTCTCAAAACATTTGCTTTCCACTTGAACCCTTGGTATCAGCTCCTCATTTTGGCTCCTCCCTCCCCGCCCCCCTCTCTCACAACCCCTTGATAATTTATAAATTGTTATTATTTTGTCATGTCTTACACTGTCTGACATCTCCTTCACCCACTTTTCTATTGCCCTTCCCCAGGGAGGGGGTTATATGCAGATTCTTGTGATCGGTTCCCCCATAAATGTTCTTTATAATGCTGACGAATTTCCCTTATGTTTATAGGTTGGAATTTCCCCTATGCTTACAGCTTTTGTGGTTTCAATATGAAAGGGTATTGGATTTTGTAAAAAAAATCTCCTGTGTTCACTGAGACAATCATGTGGCCCTTTCTTTCCGGTCTACTCGTGTGATTGGTTTTCTTATATTGAGCCATCCTTGCATTCCTGGGATAAGTCCCATGTGGCCACAGTGTATAGTCCTTTCAGTCTACTGTTGGATATGGTCTGCTATATATTTTGTTGAGAATTGTTGTGTCTCTATTCATACAGGAGGTTGGTTTATAGCTTCCCTGTGTTATCTTTATCTGAATTTATATTAGGGTAATCCTGGTCTTACAGAATGAGTTAGGAAGTATTTCCTCTTTCGTTTTATGGACGTGTTTGAGAAGGATGGGTGTAAATTCTTCTTTAAATGGTAGACTTTCTCAGTGAAGCCATGTGGTGTGGACTTATTTTTAGGATGTTTTTTTAAATTACCGTTTTAATCTCTTTATTTTCTCTAAAAAACAAACAGAACTCAGTGCCAGGGAATCAATCGTGACTCATGGGGGTCTGATACGGTAAGGTGCCCCTGTTCACGTGGGTTTCCGAGACTGTAACTCTTTACAGGAGTAGGAAGCCTCATCTTTTTCTCTTGGAGCACCTGGTGGTTTTGAACTGCTCACCTTGTGTTTAGCAGCCTGACATGTAACCACCATGAGACCAGAGGATAACCATTTGTTAA
>NW_022111317.1:6151320-6152538 GCF_000313985.2 Echinops telfairi
TAGTGGGGGTGGTGGGGGGAAGGAAGCATTCAAGAACTAGAGGAATACTGTGTGTTTCGTCAGTGCTATACTGCACCCTGGCTGACTCGTCCCTTCCTTGTGACCCTTCTGTGAGGGGATGTCCAACTGTCTACAGATGGACTCTGGGTCTCCCTCCGACCCCCTTCATTTGCATCGATATGATTGTTTGGGGTCTTCTGATGCCGGAGACCTGATCCCGTGGACACCTCGTGATCACAAGCTGGTGTGCCTCTTCCAGGTGGGCTGTTTGCTTCCCTGCTCGGTGGCCGCTTGTTTAACTTTTTGTTTCTGTAGGATAAGCAGTAACATCCCTGCTTTCATTTCTGATGTTAGCTGTTTTCATTCTTTCTTTATTTGTCTAACCAAAAGCTTGTCCTTTCCATTTGTGTCTTTAGAGAACTGACTTCAGGCTTCTAGTCTCTCTATTATTGGGCTGTTACTTATTTCCTTTATCTCTGCGCTGGCCTTCGTGATTTCTTCTTTTGGGCACTCTACTTTTTCTCCTCTGGTTGTAAGGTTAAGGGATTGATGTGGGATCTTTCTTCCTTTCCATGGACACGTTTATTCCTGCACCTTTTCTTCTAAGCAGCGTCTTCGCTGTGCCCTGTCGGGTCTGGTATGGCACGGTGTCATTTCCTTCATCTCCGAGTAGTTTCCAAGTTCTCGTCCGACGGCTCCTTTGGCGGATTGATTCCTTAATAGGGTGCTGTTTGATGGAGGCACATTTGTGAAATATCCGGTTTTCCTTCCATCATTGATTTCTACTTTTATTCCAGAGTGCTCCGCAAATAGATTTCCTAAAATATCCATATTTTAAAATCTTTTGAGATTTGTTTTGTCATTTAGAATATGGATTACCCAGAGAATGATCCTTATGTCCAAGAAAGACCTCTTCCAGTTACCTCTGACTTCTCAGGGAAAGGAGAAGCACATGGTTGGCTGTTCAGAGCGGGAAGGTGTCGGGAGTCTGAGGAGGGAGAAATGGGAGAGGGCCTACAGGAAAGCAGGTGGCATTGAGACTTTAGCCACGTTCCACTCTTTAGGGTGGGAGTTGAGTGGCCAAGGAGTTGGGCTGTGTTAGTCCGGGTAGACTAGAGAAGCAAATTCATAGAAACGCTCATATGTGTATAAGAGAGAGTTTTATATAAAGGGTAGCTGTACATTAAGAAAGCATCCGGGGAGGGGGGGCGGGGAGGG
>NW_022111317.1:6153183-6154005 GCF_000313985.2 Echinops telfairi
GCCACATGGGTCGACCAGGGCTGGCGCTTGGCCAGGCCAGAAGGTGGACAGAGACAACTGTTATCTGAGACACACTTGCGGGGACACGAGGGAGTGGCAGCGTAAAGAGGGGGCGAGGGCTTGGAGGTGAGGGGCAGCGGCGAGCGGGGAGGGTCACTGGGATTTTGAGAGGAGTGGCGATCAAGGAATCCTTAGAGTCCTGACCCTGGAGCCGGTGAGGACAGATAGGAGGGGGTGGGCCCAGAGTGAGAGGCTGGGGTGGAGCTCTTGGATCGGGCACTTCTTATAGGTCCAGATCAGGGGGTGTCAGACTTTTGAGATGGAAGCGCCAGCCTGCTGCCCCTCACCACAATTTGAAACGTATTCGATAGCCATATATATATTTCACAAAGAAAGGGAATCACCCTTCTTTGAATAATATCCCTTAAACAGTTTTCAATGTTACTTCAAGGTCACATGTACGTACCCAAAGAGCCTCGGTTGGCCAACGGTTGGCCTAGATCATCATCTCAAGGGTGAGTGGATGGTGGAGGACAGAACTGTGGGAGGAGAGCCGGTGAGGGAGCCAAGAGAGGGGCCAACCGGATTGAAAAAGAGGAAGGGAGCGCCGGTCCTAAAAGACTTGGCCTGGGCCCTGCTCACTCCCAGTGTTTGTGACTATCAGGACCCTCTGGGGAGGTGGCCTGGTTTCCCAACCAAGCTTACAGGAAACTCGCTTGTCCACTTGTTTTGTTCTGCTTGGACTTAGGGCCACAAGGTAGACATCTCTCTGGCTGGATCGTGCAGCAGGGTTTTTTGGGTGTGATTCCTGCCCCCCCCCCC
>NW_022111317.1:6154602-6157743 GCF_000313985.2 Echinops telfairi
ACTGACCAGTGATCCCATTCAAGGTGTAGCCCCAAGACAAGGAAGCAGGGACCCAAATGGACACGGATATCAGCGCTGATGGAAGCACTTGACACAGAAAGGTTCGAGTTTTACGCGGGGGTGCTGCAGAAGAAAGGCGGGGCAAGTTGCCCCCCACCCTGAAAACCAGCCACTGAAGCCCTCACGTAGCACAGGTCTCTGTGAGGCACGCGGTGCTGCCGTGAGCCAGAGAGGGCCGGCGGCCAGGGGTCTCTGCCCTTCCAGGACTTGCTGGCTGTCCTCCTGGCCTTGTGACCCACAGTGGTCCTGGGTGGACGCGAGCACAGGCCGGGAGAAGTGGCACAGTCCCTCCGTATCTCACAAGAGGACAGAGAGGCAGGTTTGGTTGGGCCTGCAGCCCTGCCGGGAGCTTGCTTCGTCTGCTTCTCTGGGTGGTGGTGATGGTGGGGGTGGGGGTGGGGTAGCCCATGATCGCTGTCACGTGAAGCATGAATAAGCCCCCCACAGGGTTGTGTGCACAACCGCGTGCCCTGGACGTGTCCTTACCACGCTTCTTCCGTGAGAAGCCACAGGGGCCTGACCCACGCCCGCCGTCTTTGTCGTCGCCAGCCCGCGGGCACAACTGCAGGATGGTGGGCCAGCACAAATGCGCTTTACACAATTGATGTGTGTATGGATTGCGATAACAGTTGTATGAGCCCCTAATAAAATGTTAAAAAACAAAAAAAAAAAAAAGGAAAAAAAAAAAAAAAAGAACACCCTCTCCTCCCCTCCTCTCCATGATCTCCCCCTCTGGACTACTCCTTCTAGCGGGAGGCCACCCGCACCAACCCAAGCCATCTCTCCCTCCATGTCTTTTCACCCCGTGGGGGTGAGCCCTCCTACCTCTGACCACTCCAGAGTGGCCCCCACCCCCCATGGGGCCTGGAGCGATCACTGCTGACAAAAATACCCTGCTGGGTCTCTGGGGCAGGCCGAGGCTGGCTCCCCAGGGCCCAGCACAGCCCTGCTCAGACCAGGGCTTAGGCAGGGCAGGGGAGAAGGCCGGGTGCTCCACCATCGCCATTCGAATCCCGGCTCTCTGGCCTCAGTCTCCTCACCTGTCAGACAGACGTGCCCCTCCAGGCAATCTTGCGGACAAGAGGTCAAGGTTCTCCAAGGTCCTCCCCTTCTCCCGCTGTCTGAGTGCCCCAGAGAAGCAACTAGAGAGTCCAGCGTAAGGAGGCCCCGAGGCCCAGCTTCTCACGCAGAAACGGGAGATCCAGCCTCCTGGGTGCAGTTTGCTCCAAACTCCCCACCTGGACCGACAGATAGCTCAGGCTTCGTGATGGTGAGGCTCATGACGGGAATGCTGTTGGTGCTGCGGGGTGGCGGCGCCCGTGTGGATGGGGGTCATGCCACGAGGACAGCTGTACTGTTCTTATTGCTGATGGCTCTGGGGCCTGGGCCCTGTGTGGGAGGGTGAGAGGTGTGGTAATGCCAACAAGTTGATTCCAACTCATTGCGACCCCGTGGGGCAGGGTAGAACCTCCCCGGTGGGATTCTCGAACCGCGATTCTTTACGGAGTAGACAACCTCGTCTTTCTCCCGAGGAGGGCCTGAGGGGTTTCAAACTGCTGACCTGCTGGCGAGCCGCTCAATGCATAACCAGGATGCCGCAAGCACTCCCCGCGACTGGGGACAGTGGTGGTGATGGTGGCGGTGCTAATGGTGCTAATGAGCATGCGGTGATGGTGGCGAGGGGGTGGAGGGAGGTGCTGATGGAGGTGGTGGTGGTGGTGAGGATGGTGGTGGTGCTGATGACGATATGGTGAGGGGTTGATAGACGTGGTGAAGATGAAGGTGGGAGTGGTGATGGTGGTGATAATGGTTATGACGGGGACAATGACAGTGCGGAAGATGCCTCGGTTTTTAACTCGGAGGTGGACTGGGGCTGGCAGGGAGCAACAGGGAAGTCCCTCACAGCTACATGGTGGTCTCTGCCTCAGCACTCCTGTGACTCCTCCCTGTCACAGGTGTCCCGTCCCCCCATGTCACCAGCCCCTCTTCTTTAAACCTCAGGACCCTCTTCCTCGATCTCCATCACCTCCGTCAGGAAGCCCCCCAGACAGCCCTCACACGGCTCCCTCAGTGGTCAGGGAAGAGAGCCCTTGATTCTGGAGGCCGCCAGCTCTGGACCAGGGTCCAGTCTTACCCTGATGCAACCAGAGGACCGTAGACAAAGTTTTCCAGAGAGAAAAGCGGTCTTTCTCTCCTCCCTGGAGTGGCCCACAGACACCTCCTCTGTACCAGGCCTGGCACCTGTTGGGTCCCAGCGGGCACTCAGTCAATACTGCCCCATCTCCCATCCCTGGTATTATTCCAGAACATTCACTGGTGGAGTTGGGCTGAATTTTCCTCTGGCCCGAAGGCTGCTGGGCCCTGGGAGTCAACGAGGGCAGCCACCCGTGTGTACCAGCCGCCTACACGGATGGACGCTGGCAGTGGGGAGGTTGACGGGCAGGGGGCAGGGTGGGAGGAAGCTGTGGGCTGCCAGCACCATCTTGGGCAGGCGGCCAGCGTTTGGGGGGGTGAGTATCCTTCTGAGGCGTTAATTGGCCCCCTTGTGTGGCTGCAGCGGGCTGACCACGAGCCCTGGGCTGTGTAGAATCATTCTCTGCATCTTCCCAGGAGCCCCCGGCCCAAGGGCTTCCTGAAGCCCACCAAACAAATCTGCTCTAAGTAGGTCAAGGAGAGCATGGGGAGGGCCGGGCAGCCTCGCTCCATCCTCTCCTTTCATTGCTGGGGCGGCTGCCTCCCTGCACCAGAGGGACTTCGCTCTCCTGGCTGGGTCAAAGCGCCGTCTCATGTTAAAATTCAACGGAGAGATGTTAACCAGCTGTCGGCACCAGGCTCATCAGAGCGGGCAGGGCTCCAGCAGGTTGAGCTTTGCCCAGTTCTGTGGAGGGTCCTGCCACGGCCGGCGGCCGCCCACTGGCACACTTTAACCAGGCTGCGGGGCATGCTCCCCCCTCTGGCCCCGGGCCAATCTCTCCTGCAGAAGGCAGGCGCTGAGGGCTCACGGGAAGCAGGTGGATGCGGGTTTGGAGTTCCGGCGGGGTGGGGTGGGGGGGTACACATAGAAAGGTTCGAGTTTTACGC
>NW_022111317.1:6158394-6164335 GCF_000313985.2 Echinops telfairi
GGGGCGACTCCTTATTCCCGGCTGAACCGCCCCCTGAGGACCTCAGAGACTCACTCTTCACCTGCCGAGCGGCTGGTGGGTTCCAAGAGCCGGTTCTTTGGATCGCAGCCTGATGGGTGACCACAACCCCGCCAGGGCTCCTTCACCCACTGCTGATGGGACCGTGAAACAGGGCGGCCACTGGGCTCCCCCAGGTGAGAACACAGAGTTGCCACGTGCTGGTGGTTTGGGCTGTCACCTGCTCTGGACCACCCTCGCTGCGCCCGAGCCAGCAGCTGTCGGGGGGCCCATCTCTCAGAGGGTCTTTGTCATGTTATCACCCCCTTTCCCCGCATGATGTTCTTGCCCAGGGACCGGTCCCTGCTGAATCCGTGCCCAAAGGACACGGGGCGCTCTCTCCAGCCTCGCTCCTCAGGAGTGGTCTGGGTGGACGTCTCTCAAGCAGGCTCAGCTGCTCTCCTGGCGGTCCGCGGCGTGCTCGGTGCTCGGGGCTCTTTGGGACACCAGAACGCAAGTGCCACGGTGTGTCCTCAGTCTCACTCATCGCCCAGTGCTCGAGGAGACCACCACGACCGCGGCGTGGCTCGGGCACACCTTGGTCCACAGGGGAACACGTGTAACACGAGAAAGGGGTCATTTGCAGCAGATTCGCCAAAGCCCACAAGCCATGGGAAGCAAGGAGTCCCTTTGAGGACCGAGGTGTGCCTGACCGAGCCGCGGGCATTTGCAGTCGCCTCACACGGAAGGTGGACCTTGAATAGGGAAGACTGGGTGCGTTGGCATGTCGGTGCTGGGAAGACTCTGGAAAGGACCCCGGATGGCCAAGAGAGCAGACTCCTCAGAAACGAGGAGCCGAGACCAAGGGCTCGGTAGAGAGCAAATGATGGCAACAAATGTCCACGTGCGCTTGACACCATGGATGGATGGATTGGGATAAGAGTTGTACGAGCCCCCAATAAACTGATGAACGAATAAATGATTAAAAGGATTAAATAAAAGAAGAACAAGCTCACCTGTCTTGGAAGAAGCCCTCCAATGCGCTCCTTAGAAGCAAGAGCGGCGAGACTTTGTCCCCCACACTTTGGACGTGTGGCCAGGAGAGCCCAGTCCCTGGAGAAGGACGTGGTGCTCGGTAAAGCAGAGGGGCGGTGAAGAAGAGGAAGGCCCTCAACCAGATGATGGGCACCGGGCCGGCAACGACGGGCTGGGCACAGCCACCACGGTGAGGGGGTGCAGGACCGGGGGTGCATGGGGTCGCGGAGGGTGGAACCAGCTTGAAGGCCCCTCCTGAGAGCAGCAACAGACATTGATTGCTGCCCGACTGCTGTTTCCGGGGTGTTGACTGTGGACCCGCGTACAGGAAATCTTCGACGCCTCCAGTCTTTTCCCCATTTGGGGTGCAGCTGCTTCTGGGTCCAGGGGTGAGGGTTTTGTGTCCTTCCTGTCGATGGAGGCCCCCTCTGTACCCAGAGTGTCATCTCTGACCTTCCTTAGCTAGTGCTTCCAGTCCTCTTGGCTGTCAACCAGCATGGCGGTGGCACCTGCAGTGAGCAGGCTGTCAATGGGTCTTTCTTTCTCCAGTACCTGTGCCATGCTCTTTCCTAGCTGGTCCAGCTTCTGGGAAGACTTGCTCAGCATACAGACTAAGTATGTGAGCGGGTACGAGCCTGACTTAAGCCTTTCCTGATTTGCAACCATGAAGTAGTCCCTTCAGAGTGACCTTCGGCTTCTCCTGGCCGTCAAGCCGATGCCGGCTCATAGCGACCCTATAGGACAGGGCAGAACTGCCCCTGAGGATTTCTGAGCCTGTTACTCTTTATGGCAGTAGACAGCCCCATGTTTCCCCCTCAGAGTGACTGGTGGTTCTGAACTGTCGACCTTACAGTTAGCCCAATGCATCGCCATTATGCCACCAGGGATCCCTAGGGTTACCTTACTGACCAGTGATCCCATTCAAGGTGTAGCCCCAAGACAAGGAAGCAGGGACCCAAATGGACACGGATATCAGCGCTGATGGAAGCACTGTTGACACTTCATCAACAGATGAATGGTGTGGTAGTTACATAATTTCATGTCAACTTGACAAATGGCAGGAAGGGGTGGAGTTTAGCCTGTCTGCCAGGTCACAGCCTGAGGATCCCTCCTTGTGGGCGTGGCCTTCTCGTGAGGATTCTGGGAACTTCCTCTCTTCTTCCCTGGAGGCTGGATGCTCCCTCTCTGCTTCACATTCCTGTGGACAAGCCACACAGAGCCATGCTGATGGCAGCCAGAGCCCTGGAGATGCTTCCATCGCCACTGGATCCACAAGACTTTCCACCCACCAGCCTGTGATCTACCTGCATTCTGCATCATTGCATGTGCCTAAAGAGGAATTTATGGACTAGTATTGGACATATGACCTAATACAGTGAACCCTCGCCACTTCGCGCTTCGACTTCCGCCGTTTCACTCTATCGCGGTTTTTGCGTGACAGTGCATGCTCTGTCATTACTGCCACTGATTGGCTCATACTGTACACGCTTGATGCCATAAATAATATAATACATAATAAATGATAATTGTAACATCCAAAAAGTTTTACTGTATTTTCCCTTTTTCGTTTAATAAATTGGGTAATATGAGTGTAATGGTGACTAAAGGGTGTTTTTTCATGTCCTCTATGCTCTAACTACGAAAATATTTGATTTACAAATAAGGAATCCTACTTCGCGGAATTTCATTTATCACGGTAGGGTCTAGAACCGATTAACCGTGATAAACGAGGGTTCACTGTATCAGACTTATGGACTTGATCTGGACTGGGCTGGGATGTGTTCTCAATATACAATCACCCTTTGATATAAAGCTCTCTCTTACACACATACGAATGTCTCTGGATTCGTTTCTCTAGTCAACCCAGACGAACACAAATGGATAAACCAAAGGTGGATAAAGAGAAGTGTTCTGATTCTTGCTATCTCGGGCAAACCTTGAACG
The DNA here is from genome assembly GCF_000313985.2 of Echinops telfairi. Classification (NCBI taxonomy): domain Eukaryota; kingdom Metazoa; phylum Chordata; class Mammalia; order Afrosoricida; family Tenrecidae; genus Echinops; species Echinops telfairi. Next base: position 6,161,371 of record NW_022111317.1, read on the forward strand.
CAGAAGTCAGACACAGAAGGACAGATACTGTATGATCTCCCGTAAAATGTCTAACCACAGGCAAGTCCACGGAGACAAAGCATGAGGAGTTCCTGGGGTGATGCTGGGTTGTTACCAGGACTACGAAGGAAGCCCAGGGGGCATTGGTCCTAACAGGGTGGGGTGGGGAGTGGGGAGGCCACGTGGCTGGTGGCCGAAGAGGGCCTTGTGAGGAGGGCACATGTGCTCAACCCCGAGGCTGGGAAGGAGTTGTGGTGAGACGTGTCTATTGAACAGCCCGATGGAGGGACAGCGTGTGCAAAGTCCCTGTGGTGTGAGGGACTTGCCAAATTGGAGGCACTGTGCATGCAGTGAGTGTGTAAGGGGAGGCAGGGCTGCAGGGGGAGGGTCTTGTAAGGACTTAGAATAAGTAAGGGGTTAGAAGCCACCAGCTGGACATGAGCCAGCGCACCGTCTGTGTGGTGACCCTGCTGTGGGAGCTGTGTGTTGTTGGGCCAGTAAGGAGTTCTGGTGGTGTTCAGGTGAGGGGACAAAGGCTTGGACCAAAATGGTGGCTGTTGGTGACAGGAGCAGCTGGATTTGAGGTGTATTTTGGAGATGGGGGTGGGGCAGCACTTGGAAATGGGGGGTACGAGAGAGGGAGACTTCCGAGACAACGCCTAGACTTCTAGCTTCCACAGCCAAGCAGAACTTGCTGCTAATGACCAACCAAGTTGGGGGCCGCGGGCCGGGGAAGGTCCGGCGCGCAGTGTGGCCAGGGGGCTGTGGGGAGCAGGTGCACACACAACTCTGCAGGGAGGTGTGTCCTGCTCTGGCTGCGCTGGGGGGCCTGCAGAGAGCTCCAGGCCTGGGTCCTCACAGGCAGCCGCTGGCTGCCAGATGGCCGTGGCTTGGTCCATATGCTGTCTTAAGTGAGCTCATGTTGAACATTTTGGAGTTTCCACATAAGATTTGTAACATCTGACTTTAGAAAATTAAATTTGGCAACCATGGCAACCCTCTTGATAAGTGAATGAACCTGAATGGCTGTGGCTCCTCTGGCAGAGAGGTGCACTGCCCCCTCCAGGCAAAGACCTGTACTGCCCCCTCCAGGGAGGGAGGTGCACTGCCCCCTCCAGGCAGAGGCCAGCACTGCCCCCTCCAGGCAGGGAGGTGTACTGCCCCCTCCAGGCAGAGAGGTGTACTGCCCCCTCCAGGCAGGGAGGTGTATTGCCCCCTCTAGGCAGAGAGGCGCACTGCCCCCTCTGGGCAGAGAGGTGAACTTCCCCCTTCAGGCAGAGATACACCCCATTCCCTGTGCCTTTCCCTCTCCTCCATCCACCCACCTGTCTCCAAGCTGTCAGTCTGGATACCCTTTCCCACCTGTCTCCTGGGTGGCTGTGATGGGGGCAGTCAACATCTTGGCCTCTGATCTTTGGTGCCTGGTCTCACTCCAGCCCTGCCTTTCCAGGCTTGCCCCCTCTCAAAGCTGACGTCTATGCCTAAGGCAGGGATGGCACTGGTGCCCCTGGCTCGTTGGGAGAGTGACAGTGGTTGAGAAAATTGCCCGGGGGGGGCCGGCGGGATCGAGGGCTCACGGTCTGGGCACTGTTGTTCTTATTAACTTTGGGGAACGTCTTTCTCTGGGTAGGGTTTTCGAGTTTGAGAAAAGTTGCCAAGACCATCCGTGGCGTTCTTGCCTGCCTCTCACCCTGCATCTCCAGATCATCTATCACCAGGGTGCATTTGTTGGATGTCAGTCACCAACATTGCTGTCAAGGAAACCCCAGAGTACCTGCCTTCCAGCTGGTCTCTCCTTTTTCTGCCCAAGGACCCATCCCAGGGCGCCATCTCGTCATCAGGTCCCTCCCCTCTCCTCTGCTCCGTGGCCGTTTCTGGACTTCCCCTTGTCTGCTGGTGGTTATGCCGTTTGCATAGCAGGTATGCGTTGGGCTGCTAACCACAAGGCCGGCAATTTAAAACCAGCAGCCCCTCCTTTGGAGAAAGGCCCGGCTTTTTTACTCCGGTAGACAGTGACAGTCTCAGAGACTCACAGGGGGCAGTTCTACCCTGCCCTACAGGCTCTGGGAGTCAGAATTTGCTCCGTGGCAGTGAGCTGGGAGTTTGTTTTTGGCTGTGACCTTGACAGTTTGTAAGCACCCTGGTAAGCTTTGTTGGCCACTGTTCCTGTCGGCTGCCTTTCTCATGATCTGTTTGGGGTGGTGGGTTTGGGACCAGACAAGCAGAGAGACGGAACGCAATCCTCACACGGATCCTAACCCCCAAACACCCCTCTCCCGCCCTCTGCCATCCAGGGGAGTCCGACTCAGCGTGACCCCCATTTCCGAGACTGTAAATCTCAACAGGAGTAGCCTGCTTCCTCCTTCTCCTGCACAGAGCCTGGTGGATTTGAGTCCAATGCCTAGCCCACACTGCCACCAGGGCTCCTGACAGCCATGGACAAGTAGGCCCATGAAGATGGATCGTAAGGGGTTTCCTCTCTGGTGATGCAGGGATAGGTGGGGCCGGCCAGCCATTGTCTTATCAAGATGACCACTTGTGGCTGCTTCTCTGTCAAGGCCATTCCTGCATCTGAGGAACCCACGGGCACGGGCACTCACACACGGGCCCGCTCACACGCACAGCCCCGCTGACCGGCTCCGCTGCAAGCTCATGGCCTCAGGCCTCAGTGGGCTCTGCGTGTGACCCGCAGCCTGATGCTGTGTCTGGTCAGTTCCTTCCCCATTCCCCAGGGGGGCTTTCCTGCTCCCACGCCGCCATGTCCCCCCATCCCAGCAGATGCCCTGCCCTCTTCTCCAGGATCAGGAGGGAACAAGACAACCTCCCCACACCTCGCCCAGCCCCTCTGGTCCCGGCCTCCCTGTGGAGCTGGAGAGGGCCTTTCCACGGGAACCTCCTAGCCTGTGCCCTTTGCTCCTGCAAAGTCCCCTACCTCTCCTGCTGTTTCTGGTTCCTTGTGTGTGTG
>NW_022111317.1:6164461-6169162 GCF_000313985.2 Echinops telfairi
TGTGTGTGTGTGTGTGTGTGTGTGTGATTCCCAGTAGCCTGGACGGAAGCGGTACAATTTCCCTTTTAAAGAGAAGACCCACCCCCCTCCCTGGACCCCACACAGGCAGCACATCTTTGTGAAGGAGGCGGCCCCGCCCTCTCCTCCCTGCTCCCTTGTTGCTGGCTCCTCCAGTGGCTCTGGATTCAGTGGTGAGCTCTCCGGCTCCTCTCGTCCAACGTCTCATGGCCTTGTCACCTGCGGTCCCTTCAGCCTTCCTGACCAGGATCGTGGAAGTGGCTCTCAGGCACAGCGCCTCCTGGTCCTCCTCCTCTCCCGGGCCCTGGAGCTGTGTCCTCTGCCCCCCGCTTGCTGCCTTGCCCCCCTCCCTCCCCGGGTGAGTCCATCTGGCCCCGTGACTCCCAGTGCCAGGTGGACCCCGAAGACCTGCCAATTTTCCAGCCCCATCCTGAGCTTTCCACTGGGGCCGCAGCAGACACCCATCTGCCTCCAGCACGACTCATCTCGCCCAGAGTGGCCCCGTTCATCTCAGCTTCCACGCAGGGGACCCCGGTCTGATCCCCAGCCAACCGGCCGCCCGCACAGCCATCTGTCCACGGAGGGCTGTGTATGGCTGTGGTCCTGAGTGGGGTCCGCAGAGCTTCCGGACTCAGAGGCCTTGAGTCCAGCCCGGGGAACACCCCAGGGACCACCAGTCGTGGGGGTGGCCCAGGGCGAGGCCCTGCTTCATGCCTTTGTGCCGGGGGTCACCGTGGGCTGGAGACTGGCTCCATGGCAGTCTGCTGTCATTGATGTTGTGAACACCAACAGCATCTTCCCCCCAGAACGAATGCCGCCCCCCCTCCCGCCTCCCCCCCCCCAAGCAGGTGCGGTGTCACCTCGCCAGCTCCGTAAATGCCCCGCCATTGGGGACAAACTCCACAAAGGTCAGCCTCTGCTCCCCCAGGCCCACTCCTGAGCGCGCAGCAGAGCAGTGGACTCTTCAGCCAAGTCACGTCGCGGCCGAAGCGCAGTCCAGCCACGCGCCCACACCCACGCGCGGGTCCCGGGCCGAGCCCGAGCCCAGCCCGTGCTGGCGCGCTCGGAAGCAACAGCCTCCTAATTGGTCTCTCTGCTTCCAATTTCCCGCACGGGCGCCTCCGCCCTCTCCTCCCGGAGCCACCTTTCCAAATGTGACGTGGGAACACGCTGCCCGTGGGCTCACACTGCCGTGGCCGCCCTCCACTCCGCTCCGCTCACACCGACTAGCCGCCGGAGCTGTCACCTGGATCCCCAGGGACCCGGGGATCCCTGGGGACCCGGACCTGCAGCTTGGGCAACCTCAGCGCGCCCCCTTTCCCCGCCCCCAGGTCCACACCCTTCTGCTGCCGTGGCCTCCTCGCCACGCCCGGGGTCTGTGGCTGCTGCGCAGGGTCTTGGGACCAGTCACCCCAGGCTTGCTCTCCGGCTAAGCACCTGTGGTCCATTTACATCCAGGGGTGGAAACGCACAGGCCGGGCGCACACCAGCATCCGTGGAGGACGTGTGCCGGGACACATGACACGGAGCCAGGAGACCCCGATCTTCAGTGGTCTCTTGTCTTCTCTAAGGTGTCCTGTGGCGTCTCTGAGGCCAACCTTCTACAGTCTCTGTGACACCGACAGCGGGGAATGAATTCTACTGATGATCCCTTCCCCCATTCCTGCCGTGTCTACTGTGACTCAAACCCGGGACAGGGCAGGCCTCACACGGTACAGGGCACAGTTCTCCGCTCTGCCAAGTCAGCCAGGGCTTCAACTGCAGCAAAGAGCTCAGGTGCACTGGATGCCTGGATAAGGCTCGGCTAGCCAGTCTTTGTAACTCCTCCCAAAGGAGGAGGTTGGGCTAAGCTCATGAGAGGCGGCCCAGGGACTGGCTAGCTTGCTACTAACGTAGGGAGGCTTGCAGAACTGGGTGTGGTGAGACCAGATGGATAAGGTACACGGAGCCTTCACCTGGGATTGGCCAGTTTGGCTGCTGCACTGGGTGTGAAACAAGCCAATCATTTAAAAGAAGTGGAAAGGAGGGGTGTGTGTGTGTGTGTGTGTGTGTGTGTGTGTGTATCTGTGTGTATCTCACTTTCCTCACAAAGAGCCAGGGGTGCAGCACATTCTTTGGACCCCGGGGTCCCCGTGCTTATCCCCTTCGGTCCAGGAGGTAGAGAGCTGGGATCCACCCGAGACATGGTGTCAGCCGAGGCACTACAAGGCTGGGAGTGGACGTGCCAGCCCAAGGAGGGGGAGAGCAGGGTGCCATCAGGCAGGACTCCCGGGCATTTGTCTGGACTCCTAGGTTTGCACCTTCGGGCTGAGGCTCGCTAGCGGAGTGGAATGCCCTGTGTGTTATTTTGGTGGAGCACAGAGAACTCTGTGACACTGATGGACTAGGGCAGCAACCAAGGGACAGGTGACTGAGGTGCTGTGGTAGTTACATAACCTGTTGTCAACTTGACACGATTAACAGCGAAGGGGTGGAGCCTGTCAATCATGTTGTTGCTTAATGACGCTTTGCAGGTGCTAAGGAGATAAATAGCTCACTGCAGGTGGGACACACGCTCACTCCCTCCCTGGGAGACCTTCCTGCTGACAAGACACATGGACCTACACCCGAGCCCTGGAGCCGGAGGAGCCCCATGGAGACCCCTGCCATTGTTGAGATGCTTCCACTGCTGTTGGATCCACAAGACTTTCCACCCACGGGCCTGTCAACTTTCTTCCTGCATTGGGCGTCATTGCATGTGTTGGGTGAGTCTCAGGAGGAATTTGTGGGCAAATATCAGACTGACAGGCTAACATTGAACTCATGGACTTGAGCTGAACTGGGCTGGGATGTTTTATTGGTGCATAATTGCTTCTTGAAATAAGGCGCTCTCTTATACACGTATGAGTATTGGTGAATTTGTTTCTCTAGTCTACCCAGACTGACCCAGATGCCAAGGACCGTGGTTGAGAAGAGGTTTTCCTGATGGAAGAATTGTATCCTGAGCATTTCTGATCCTCCCTTTAAGCTGTTAACTTCTCCAATACGCTCCATAATCGTGAGTTTGGTCTGGGCGTTCTGTGTGGCCTTTGCAATCAAGCCCGGCGAGAATTTAGAGGGATGGTCGGTGTCAGAACTTGTGAAGAACTTTGGAGAGTGGAGGCATGTCTGCTCTTTGGCCTTGGCCTTAGGTTGATGTTGACCCTGGCTCCCCTTCCTTATTCCTTGTGAAGGCAGAGGTCAGACACTGCCTTTTACAGGAAGCCCACAGCCTCTGCACTTCGGACTAACTGCCTACAAAGTCAAGGGTCCTCAGGACCCTCCGGGGTTGGAAACGTCACTAGAACAACCTACAGACTTCAGGAAAGTGCTTAGGAAAGATGGAATCGAAGGTGATGAGAATTTCCCATGGAAGTCTTGGAGTGCCCTTGTATTTCTCACAGCGACTTGATGATAGAGGATAGACAGCCCAAAGAAGAGAGAGGGCGGGGGAAGCTCTGAACGGTGGAGCTTTCTTATCGCAGACAGCACTCCCTCCCACGTGTCAGTGTCCCCCCCAGCCAGGAAGCTCACCCGCATCAATGCTCAGGGTTTGGAAGGGATGGCGCTCTGTGGGCATGCGTGTTTGAACCGTTGTCCACGGGGTTGAGTTTGAGCTTCAGCCTCTTTTCCTACAAACCGAGCTGATGTTCTCAGGGTCCTTTGGGCCGAGCCAGCCCTCACTCCGAGAGGCACCTCTGTCCACTGCTTTCAGTCCGCGTCCACAATGACATCCTTTGACCCACATCCTCCTCTGAATCTGGCTGGGACTTCTGGCTCCCTGCGGAAGTGCTGCCACAGCGGCTTTGGAATGATCTCTAGCAATAAGGTCGCTTGCATGTAGAACACTCTTAGAAAAACAAACAAACGCCAAGTAGGAGGCCTTTCACTCCCCAATTTTGAGACGGATTATAGAGCCATGGTAATCAAAACAGCTTGGTATCGGTACAACGAGAGACGTGTAGGTCAATGGATTTAGAACAGAAAACCCAGAAATACGACCAGACACCCACAGACACTTGATCTTTGACAAAGTGGGGGAAGAGATAGACTTTTCAGTAAATGGTCCTGGGAAAATTGGCTCTTCACTTGCCAAAGAATGACACGGGACCCATAGCTCACACCACGGACAGAAACAAACTGGAGATGGATTGAAGACCTAAATGCCAACCCTAGAACCAAAATGGTACGAATTTAAAAGCCAGGGACAGGCTTTCCGGGCTTCAATCAAGGTGTAAATACATTACCAAATATAATGAAAAGTCCCCATTCCACAGAGGACAAAATAGAGGTCTAGAATCTTCTACAAACATCAAGAGACTTTATCAAGAGTAAAAATTGAACCCACAGATGGGAGAGAATATTTGCCAATAATACATCAGACAGAGTGCTAATGTCAAAAATCTTTTAAAAAGTACAATACATTGAAAAGAAAAAAACACACAATCTCCTGAACATGGACACAAGGCATGAACTGACAACTTACTGAAGATGACACCCAGGCAGCCAGCAGTCATCTGAAGAAGTGCTCACAATCACTAGCTGCACGAGAAATCCAACTGAAAGCAAGGATGAGATACCACCTCACACCGACACTCTCAGCCAAAACTTAAAACATAGAAAATCGTCAGTGCTGGAGAAGATGTGGTGAGACTGGGACACTCA
>NW_022111317.1:6170004-6171717 GCF_000313985.2 Echinops telfairi
TGTGGTGGGGGCTGTGCAATTACTTAGAATATGTTTTTCTCTGTAGATGTCACATCTCACGAATTCATTTAAAATATTCATACATGGGAATGATGAGGGCAACAAATGTGTAGATGTGCTTTACACAATTGATCTATGTATTGTGATGAATTGTATGAGCCCCAATAAATTGATTAAAAAAAAACTAATCATATTAAAAAGAATATCATAAATATCATTAAAAAATTCATACATTTGAAATTAAAAAAATAAAAAGAGATGGGCCACAGCCTTGAACAACCCCCCCACCCCATTCCTTCCCCATCAGCTCTAAACACGGGTCTGAGTGGTTATAAACAGTGAAACTGACTTCAATGCTTTTGTGATACGTGAGTTAGCTTTTTTTAAAAGTTATTTGCATGTGACATTAATGACATTGCTAAGTCATTTCTGCGTTCTGTTGGGCCACCTTTCTTTGGGATGGATACAAATCTGGATCTCTTCCAGTCGGTGGGCCTGGCAGCCGTCTTCCACATTTCTTGGCCGGGACGAGTGAGTGCTTCCAAGTAGTGTCGGGGCATTTCACTGGGAATTCCGTCAATTCCTGGAGCTTCCGTGCAGCTTGGACTTCTTCCTTCAGCACCCTGGGTTCTGGGTTCCGTGCTGCCTTTGGAAAGGGTGGGTGTTAACCAATCCTCTTTGTGCCAGGGACTCTGGGTTCCTTCTATCTTCCTTCGATGCTTCCTGCACGGCTTACTAGTTTGCCTACCGAACGCTTCAGCATTTCAACTCGAGGCTTGAATGTGTCGTCACTCTTTCAGCTCGAGAAACGCTGACGGTAGAAAGCAGCTAAGTGGTTCAAAGCAGTCCTCAAAGCTAAGCGGGTTGTAGGGTGCTATGGACGCAGTATTTGCATTGCTTCACACGAAAGCCAAACCAACAATCAAACCCCCAAAGGAATCGCCACTGGGTTGGCTCTGACACACGCAGCGGCCCTACAGGGCAGAGTGGAACTGCCTCTTTGGGCGTTTGAGACTGTGGATCTTCGCAGGAGTAGACAGCTAGCTCGTGCTCTTTCAGAGCAGCCAGTGGGGTCGAACCGGTGACCTTGGGGCTAGCAGCTCAGTGTGTAACCCACCACACCACGAGGGCTCCGTTTGCACGACATTCAGTATTATAAGTCACGTGGAGATTATTTAAGTGATCTGCGACGATGTGTGGGCGCCGTATGCAGAGACTATGCTTGTATTTGATGGAAGAGGTTGGAGCAGCGAGGATTCTGGTGTCCACGGGTGTCCCCAAGTCAGTCCCCTAAGGATACCGAGGGTCCATAGACGGCTGTACCTATGAGACTGTCCCCGCAATCAAGATAACGAACATAGTCATCACTCCCCACACGCCGTGGTCATCACTCCTTCTTTCTCCTTCCTCTTGTCTTGTCCTTTCCATCCCTATGGCTTAGCTTGTGCCTTCTAGAACTTTCTGTAACTAGAACTTTAGATCAGTATATGATCGCATCTCCCTGGTTTTCCACTGGATTGTTCATTGGTCTACCGGTGGACATTAGACGCTGGGCTGCTTCCATCTGTCGTCCATTGCAAATAATGTTGCCGTACCCATAGGGCTGTAACAGCAGGGTCAGTGGTTCGAAACCACCAGTCGCTCACTCTAAAAAGAGAAAGCTTTCTACGCCCATAGATAGTTACGGTTTCGGAAACCCACAGGGGCAGTTCT
>NW_022111317.1:6176632-6177633 GCF_000313985.2 Echinops telfairi
GAAGGGGTGGAGTCTAGCCTGTCAATCAGGTGGCAGCTTGATGGACTCATTCTGGAGTTGCGAAGGAGATACATAGCTCACTGAAGGGCAGACACTCTCTCTGCCTCATCTTCCTGCTGACAAGCCAGATGTGCCACGCTGATGGAGTCAGAGCCCTGGGGCTGGAGGAGCCACGTGGAGACCCACGCCAGTGCTCAGGGGCTTCCACCACCACTGGATCCACAAGACTTTCCACCCACTGGCCTGTGATCTTTCTTCCTGCCTTTGGCGTCATTGCATGTGCCGCGTGAGTCTGAAGAAGAATTTGTAGATTGGTAACGAACCTATGGGCTAATATCAGATTTATGGACTTGACCTAGACAGGGTTGGGATGTTTTCTTAATGTACAATTGCTCTTTGATAGAAAGCTCTCTCTTTCACACATATGAGTGTCTCTGGATTTGTTTCTCTAGTCCACCTGGCCTAACACGGATGACATTCTGGGTACCACACACGAAAGAAGCACAAAGCCGCCCCGTTCTTCTCCTGCAGTCACCTTGGCGGCTGCTCTTGGTTGGGGACCAGCCTGCACCTGAGACAGGAAGATGACAACCACAAAGGAGAGGGAAGAGTCGCTGGAATCGATCAACTCTAGGCTCTAGCCCGTTATGGAAAGTGTAGAATACTTGTTAGGCTACAAGCAGCCGCCGAGGCTGATCAGGGAGGCACATGAAAGCTGGTCCAGCTCACAGCCTGGAGGAAATCCAGAAGAGAGAGCTACTTCATGCTGGCCTGAGCCAATGTCCATCACGACAGTGGCCACAGTCTCTAATCGAGCACCAGAACCTTGAAAAACCAAAATCGCTGCCGTCGAGCCAATTCTGAGTCAACCCCGTGAATTTCTGAGGCTGTAACTCCTTATGTGAGTAGAAAGGCTCATCCTTCTCCCACAGAGCGGATGGTGGGAGGGCATTGCCGAAAAGATTACACACTCTGCACACTGGCTGTCATTGATCCGGTGA
>NW_022111317.1:6177934-6179189 GCF_000313985.2 Echinops telfairi
AAAGTCCCAGGACATGAAAATGATGATGTTACAGCTGAACAAACAGTTTCAAAGGGCAGCTCCATAATGAATATGAAAAGACAGGGCATTAGAAATCCACAGGCCAGGAACATGCTCACCATTTCTCCAGCCGAAAGAGCTAAAGAAAAAAATCAAACCTCATGTTGAAATGTGGAAGGAGTCTGTGGGCAAAATATTGGACGATCCAGGAAGCATCAAAAGAAGATGCTTTTGACGCAAAACACAGAGTCACTGTACCAAAAAGATAGTTCAACCACCGTGTTAAGTCGGGTGGACTAGAGAAACAAATTCACTGACACTCATATGTGTAAGAGAGAACTTATATCAAGAAGTAATCATGCATCAGTAAAACATCCCGCCCACTTCAGATCAAGCCCATACGTCCAATATTAGCCCATGAATTCCTCTTCAGACTCACTCAGCACATGCAATGGTGCCGAATGGAGGAAGATCACAGGCCGGTAGCTGGAAAGTCCTGTGGATCCAGTGGCTATTGACGCATCTCCACAACCACCTGCAGAGGTAGCATCTGATCAAGAACAGGTGCTGCCGAGGGGAGAAGTCCAAGCTGCTCTGAAGGCGTCAGAGAAAAACAAGGCTCCAGTTATTGACAGAACCGTTAAGAACGTTTCACAAAACGGCTGCAGGGGTGGAAACATCACCAATCTATGCCAAGACCTTTGGAAGACAGCTACTCACCTACCGACTGGAAAAGAGCCTATTTGAGCCCATTCCAAAAAAAGGCGATCCAACGGAATGTAGAACTTGCCAAACAATACCATGAATATCACATGCAGGTAAAATCTTGCTGAAGATCATCCAAAAGCAGTTGCTGCAGGACCGGGGCTGCCGGAGATGAGCGTGGATTCAGAGAGGACATAGTCCGAGGAGTGTCACTGCTGAAGTCAGATGGCTCTTGACTGAAAGCAGAGAATACCAGAAAGGTGTTTACCTGTGTTTGAGGGAATTTGCAGAGGCCTTCAAGGCTCTAGACTACAACAAACTGGAAGACACTGGGAAGGATGGGAATTCCAGCATACTTAATCGTCCAAAGGGGGAATCTTTACACGGACCACGAGGCAGGCTTTCTAACAGAACAAGGGAACCTGAGTGGGTTAGGATCAGATGCGTTGTGCATCAGGATTCTATCTTTAAGGCGTGCTCCTTCGATCTGTGTGCTGAGCACATAAATCAGAGGAGCTGGACTCCATGGGGGAGAATGTGCCATGAGGAC
>NW_022111317.1:6179289-6183018 GCF_000313985.2 Echinops telfairi
ACAACAAACTGGAAGACACTGGGAAGGATGGGAATTCCAGCATACTTAATCGTCCAAAGGGGGAATCTTTACACGGACCACGAGGCAGGCTTTCTAACAGAACAAGGGAACCTGAGTGGGTTAGGATCAGATGCGTTGTGCATCAGGATTCTATCTTTAAGGCGTGCTCCTTCGATCTGTGTGCTGAGCACATAAATCAGAGGAGCTGGACTCCATGGGGGAGAATGTGCCATGAGGACCGGAGGACGGCTCATTCACTGCATTAGGGCTACCTGCGGCACAAGAGCTCTTTAGAACCTTAGAGAGCCCAGACACCACTCCTCTCCTCTCTGCCCTTCATTATCTTCCCTGGTCTCTCTCTCTCTCTTTTCTGACTAGTCAGTTGTCCCAGAATGATCTGTTGAAAAGATTATCCTTTACCCATGGAATCAACTTGGCACCACAGCCAGAACTCAGTTAAGCACACATGCATCATTCCTTTTCTAGAGCCCCAATTCTACTCCACCAGGCAAAAATTCCCCCACTGCGTTCTTTTTCAAAATTGTTTGGCTATTTGAAGTCATTTTCATTTCCATATGAATTTTAGGATTTGAGCTTATTTTTAAAAGGCTTCTCTGATTTCGATTGGGGTTGTATTGACCATGCAGGCTCTTTGGGGGAGAATTGTCATCGTCGTGGGTCTTCCTGTCCATGAACATTGTCTACCTCACCATGTCGCTAGGCCCTTCTTTTAATCTTCTCAGCAATGTCTTGGGGTTTTTCCTTTCTTTTGTCAAATTTATCTCAAGCTATTACATTTCCCATACTATTTTTGAATGGCATTGGTTTCACAGTTTTTAATATCTAATTGTTACTGGTGTGCAGAAATATATCAGTACCATAGGTTTTTTTGCATACTGTTCTTGTATCTTATTCCTTAAACTTGAAAAACTGGATTATGAGTTCTGATAACATTTTTGTAAGTGTCTCAGGATTTTCCCTATTAGACAATTACTTCTTCTGTAAATAAAGACAGTTTCACATCTTTCTTTCCAATTTGTGTATATGTTTTTTGCCTTATTGCACTGGTCAGGAGCTCTGCTGAACAGAAGTGTTCCATCAGTCTTAAGGGAGAAGCATTCAGTCTTTCACCATAACTACGGGGTTGGCTCTATGTTTTATTTCATAGGTGCCCTTTATTCTGCATCTGTAAAAGATTGAGGAAGTTCCAGTACTCCTGGATTGTTGAATGTTGTTGATCAGAAATAGAAGTTGAATCAGTAGCCATATTCTCGTTCAACATCTATTGAGATGATCATGTGACTGTTTGGGTTTAGACGATTAATCATTTATCGTGTTAACCTTGAATGTCAACCGTCAAACCGATTTTGCATTTCTGGGATCAACTCCACCTGGTCATGACATATTGACCTTTTGTTATTTTTCACGTATGATTGGATTTAATTTGCTAAATGCTTGTTTGATATTTTTGTGTGTGTTCTTGAGAAATTTGGGTTATAGTTTTCCTCTAGTGCCTTTTCCTTGTTTTGGTATCAAGGTAGTGCTGGGCTCATAGAAGGAGTTGGGAGCTGTTCCCACAGTTTCAGTGTTCTGAAAGAGTTTGTGTAGAAATGCTATTTTTCCCCCTTAAACATTTGATGACATTCACCAGTAAAGCCACCTGGGCCTGGAGTTTCAAACAACAGACTCAATTTGCTATTGGATCCAGGGCTATTCAAGTTGCCTACTTGTTTTGGGTTGAGTTTTGGTGGCTTATGTCTTTCCAGATATGCGTCCATTTCATCTAAGTTGTCAAATTCATAATATTCATCGTGTCATTTTAATGCCTATAAGATTTATAGTCAAGCCTCCACCCTCATTTCTGATGTGGGAATGCATGTCTCTCTTTCTCCTGAGCAAGCTGACTCACGGCTTGTATCGATCTTCTCGAATAACCAGCTTTGGGTTTTATTGATTTTTTTCCCTATTGCTTTTCTAGCTGATTCCTGGCTCTTTATGATTTCTTTTCTTCGTTACATACCATCCTGGCTCTTTATGATTTCTTTTCTTCGTTACATACCATCCCCCGCCCCCTCCTTCTACTTTCTTAAGGTAGAAATGAGGTATTGATTTGATTTGAGATCTTTCTTCTTTGAAATATAGATAGCATTTTAATCCTATAACATTTCCTTTCATCACGGTTTTAGCTTCATCTCACTTTGATATGTCATTGAGAAATTCTGAGGCTGTTCAGAATGTTTTCAACTTCCCTTTGCGATGTCTTCAGGCACCCATGGGTGTGCCGTTTGGCTTCAGGATAACAGGGGTCTTCCAGGTATCTTTCTGTGGCTGATTTTTAATTTCATTCCATCGCAGATCAGGTAAGGACATGCTTTGTATGATGTGAGTCCTTTTAAGCTCCTTGAGACTTGATGCCCTGCCCACTGCTGGGCTTCTAGAATTATTCATCCGGATTCATGCGTTCCTGTGCACACAGGGGTTCTGTCTCTCAGTCGGATTGCTCGATCGGAAGTGTGTTGGCTCCCAATGCTGTCGCCCTTACCTCTGGGGAGCAAACTGATGACAGCGGTCACTTGTCCAATGCAAAGAGCCAGCCATCCCAGGAGAAACATCCATTCTTATCAACAGCCAAAGTGGAGGGGCCCCGTAACAAACAGCACATTGACGAGAGTATTCAAAAGGGGGCGGACTGCCTCACCTTCGAGTATCAGACTCACTGTCTCCATGCGGACTCGGGCGACCCCTGTATGGCCTCCTGGGTTACACGCTGGGCTGCTAACCGCAAGGTCAGCAGACGGAAACCACCCGCTGTTCTACTCCCGTAACGAGTTACGGTCTAGGGAACCCACAGGAGCAGTGCTGCTCTGTCCTGTGGGCTCACTAGGAGTCAGAACTGACTGATGGCAGCGAGTCCCTTATTTGCATTCCTCCTCAAGATCCACTCTCAAAAGTTTGCACTCCTCTGACTTCGCTCCCACTGCTCCTGTGGGTTTGAGGACTCCCCGCAATAACCCACAGAAAGGTGCTATGCTTTTGATTACAGAGTTAATAGAGCCTAAGAGCATACAAATGTGTCCTTGGCAGTCCTCTTAGGATGAGCTCGGTGAGGGTTCGTAGCCTGGGGCGTCCATGTCCCAAAGGGCTTGCTAACCTCCCACGAGGAAGCCCGTGGGAGTTCAGCCGTGTGGCAGTGTCATACTCTCCTGTCGACTTGGGGAAGGGGTGAGTCCAGCCTGTCAATCAGGTCGCAGCTCGATGCCCTCATTTGGAGGCGTGATGGAGGAGCGATACCGTCTCTCCCTGTGAGACATTCCTGTTGACAAGCCACATGAGCTACACTGATGGAGCCAGAGCCCTGGAGCTGGGGGAGCCACGGGGAGACCCACGTCCGCGCTGAGATGCCTCCACCACCGCTGGATCCACAAGACTTCCCACCCACTGGCCTGTGATCTTCCTGCATTCGGTGTCATTCCATGTGTTGTGTGAGTCTGAAGAGGACTTTATAGATTGGTATCAGACATAGGGGCTAATATCAGACTCATGGACTTGATCTGGACTGGGCTGGGATGTTTTCTCTATATTCAATTACCCTTTGTTATAAGGCTCTTTCTTATACACCTATGAGTGTCTATGAATTTGTTTCTCTAGTCAACCCAGACTAACACAAGCATCCAAGGGTTTTACTGGGGCTCCTGGAGGGGTGTAGGGTGAGAGATGGAGGGGAATGGT
>NW_022111317.1:6184311-6186048 GCF_000313985.2 Echinops telfairi
TGATTGGACTTCAGGATGGTGTGCAGTCAGAGTACTGGTGCTAGCGGATAAACATGGAAATGTCAAGAAAGTTGCTATATGTTTCATGTTTGGTTTTCTGCATCTTGGTATAGATGTAGCTGGCGAGCTGGCACGGGGCCACCGTGACAGAACCCGCCTGGGGCGGTCAGGGGCCTGGCTGGGTTTGCGTCTCCCCTCGCCCTGGCCTGGGCCCGACCCTGGCTCTGAACCTGAAGTCCGTGGGGGAGTTGGCAAAGGGATCTTCCGAGGTCTTGGAGCAGATGGTGCAGACATCTTGGGGCCTCCACCCTGTATGATCGCACCATGGCATGGGCTTGGGGCTGGGTGCCCCTTGGGTAAGGCTGCCTCTTTCCGCAGGCCCCACCCAAGGCCAGACTTCTCGGAGTCCCCAAGCCTGTCGGAGGCCAGAGGGTGGACACGGGATAGTGATTGGCATTCACTCCTGCGCCACGTTTTGCTGCGTGTCTATGTCGTGCCAGACTCTGGGTCAGGATGGCAATAGGCAGGGTGGAGCTTTTCCTCCTGAGCTGCCAGCCCTGGGGAAAGCCGTCATGGCAGAGGGCGCAGTGAACTTCTCTGCGGACACAGGTGCCTCTCGGCACCGGGCCAGGCTGTGAATGAGGTCTGCCGGAAGAAGCTGAGGCAGCTTGGGGGCTGGGAGGAAGGGGTGATGGCTGATTGAGACCTGGATGTTACCATGGTTTTAAGTACTGGGTGAGGGGAACTATGGTCCAGTGGGAGCAGCACCTGCAAAGGCCCTGAGACAGGTGGGGGCCCCGGGGCCGGGAAGAGCTGAAAGGAGGTTGCCGAAAAGGTTGAGTGGCAGCGTATGGTAGGAAATACACCTGAAGACCCCCCAGGGGCCTGACCAGGAGGGCCCTGCTGGCAGGAGAGTGTGTCGTCTTGATTGTGGGCGAACACAGGGTTTTAAGCAGAGAGGGGATTTGGGTTGAACTGGTAGTAGAGTGATTACCCATTGGGCTCCTAACCGTCAGGTCAGTGGTTCGAAACCACCAGCCACTCTATGGGGAGAACGAGGAGGCTGTTTTACTCTAGCAAGAGTTACGGTCTCAGAAACTCATAGGGGCAGCTCTCCAGGCCTGCAGGGTCGTTGTGAGTTGGGATCGACTCGATGGCAGTGAGTTGGGCTTGCTTTTCGGTGCTTGCCAACAAACATCACAGCTACTGTGTCGAGGGCAGCGGGTGTCTGAGACCAGCCTGGGTACCAGCTGTGATGGTGGCCACGGCGATGGGGAAGTTGACGGATGTGGGCGTTACTAAAGAGCACGTGTGTCAGGTGTACGACAGGGGACTTGGTGTGCCTGGATGGGGAAACCAGGGCTCGGAGTGTCCCCGAGTGGCCCATCAGGGGTGCTGAGCGGGCTGCTGTCCAAAGGGTCTGGATCAGGGAGCTCAGGTGGGGAGGGCAGAGGGTAGGGGTGGCTTTGTCACAAGGCTGCAAGGACCAGTGACCTGAGTGGGGCTGAGATGAGGGGGCGGCAGCCCAGCATGCTGGATGGAGCCCTGCGTTCAGCTATGTCTGCCGTTCTGGGCCCGCCCCGCCTCCCAGGCCTGAGTTCCTCAGTTCTGGGACAGGTGCTTGCCCTCTGTGACTTATGTGTGAACCGCCCGGGCTGCTGCCCGCTCATAGAGGGTCTCTGTGTGAAACAGGAAAAGGTGCTCCCTCCAGGTAGGGTGCCCCTTCTTGTCAGGGCC
>NW_022111317.1:6187129-6190710 GCF_000313985.2 Echinops telfairi
ACATCCGCCTTGGCACAGGGGAGGGCCAGCCCCAACGAGGAAGGGCCTCAAGCAGGTGGATTGACAGGGGCAGCAGTGGACACAATCACAGCAGCCACGCTGAGGGCGGTGCGGGACTGGGCGGTGTTTCCCCCTGTTGTCCACTGAGGCCACCCCGAGTTTGGATCGGACCCCACCACAAACGTCAAGAGATTTTGGAAAAGCAGTTGCCGGGGAGGGCATCCTGTTTGCCTTTCTTCTCTCGCCCACCCCCATTCCTTTAGGGGTGCCGCTTATTCTTCCTGCCTTCCCCTTTTGGGGGAATCCCACAGCCCACCTGGCCTGGCCGTCCGCTCCTCTCTGCACTCCCTCCAGCCCGCTGTGTTCGATTTCCAAAACCCTCTGCTCTCCCGAGGAAGCTTTGTGCATGCTAGGGCTCCCTGGGGTGCTGCTGGGCCTAGAAGAACCGGGGTGACGCTAGGAGTGTCCCCAGTGGCCCATCAGGGGTGATGAGCGGGCTGCTGTCCAAAGGGTCTGCATCAGGACCCTGAGCATGGACATCATAGACCCATTTTCCCCAGGACGATGCCGCTGTAAATTTCATGGTGTATCATCACCCCGTTAAGAGACGGGCCGCCTTGCTTGGTCTCTTTGGGCTGATTTTATGTTATCGAAAAGATGGGGGTCCAGTATCTGGACAGGGGCTCTGCGTTCAGGGCTTGTCCAGGAGCTCGCTTGGGCCAAGGAGCTTTTACCTGCCGAAGTCTGTCCCAAGTGGAGCCGCAGGATGGGAAGGCCAGCGGGGGCGTGGCGAAGGGAGGGGGCGTGGCGACGGGGGGCGTGGCCAAGGGCGGGGCCGTTAGAGCCTCCCTCGGCCTTGCTGGCCACTCAGCCCCACTGGACCCTCCGATGGCCCCGCGCAGCTGCACCTGCTTGGGGAGGCGGCCGCGCCATCCGCGGGGCTCTCTGCCCACCGGGGGCTCCACGCAGACCGCACTGTTAGAGCCGGGTGCTGACAGTGCTGACCACCTCTTGCTGGTCGCCCCAGGCCGGCCTGGATTTTTTCCTGGAAGGGTGGGGCAGAGAGCAGTTAGTGACAGGCTTGGGGATTTAAGACAGCAGGGCGCCCTAGGGTTTCTGGGAGCCCTGGCGGCTCGGTGGTTATGTGCTGGGCAGCTACTTGCAAGGTCGGCAGTTCGAAACCAGGAGAAAGATGGAGTTTCCTACCCTTGTCTCGGAAACCCAGTTCTACCCGGTCCTGCAGGGTGGCTGGCTATCGGTGGGCATGGACTCGATGGCAGTGGGCTCCGAGTTTTTTTGTGTAACTCCTTAGGGGAGCAGGCAGCCTGGTTTTTCTCCCTTGAGGTGGCTGGTGGGTCTGAACCTCCCACTCCCAGCTTCCTCATAAGCCACAGTACCATGAGGGCTTGATATATAATCGATAATGAATGAATGAAATCGTTAAGGCCCCCCTTCTCAGCCTGGCACCCTTAGGCAAGTGTCACCTCTCTGTGGTTCCGTCCTCTGACAGTGAGGCTGGACATCACAGCGCCTGGGACGGCCCAGATCCGATGAAGCATTCAGACAGTAGGGGAGTACGGCTGGTCACTAGGCTCCTCCTGGAATGGTTTACTGCTGGGCCTGCCCTACCCTGTCCTATCGGGTCGCTGTGGGGTGTAGCCGACTCTGTGCCCGTGAGTGACTCATCCCGTTCGTAATCCTCCGAACATGACTCTGATGTTCCCCCACCTGGGGGCTTCTTCACGGCCACACCGCCACACCCCTCAGCAGCACGCATGTACCGATATATTTACAGGTAATAACCGTATAAGCCGAACGTCAGCAGAGGCACCTAATGTTACCACAAAAACTGCATTAAAACTGTGCTGAAAAACTCGGCGTATACAGGAGTATATGCGGTAGGCATTATTTAGATAGCTACAAAGGAGCTTTAAGAAGGTCGTAAAAAATGTTTTGACATTGATGAGGGCAAAAAATGTACAAATGTGCTTGACACAATGGATAGACGGATGGATTATTATAAGAGTTGTACGAGCCCCCAATAAAATGATAAATGATTTTAAAAAATGAAAAGATAATGGAATGTTTCCATGAAAAGTTTTAAGCTCCCTCGTAGGGGCTGCTGGTGGTGCTGCGGGTTGAGCTAACCGCACAGTTGTTGGTTCAAACCCACCAGCTGCTCCACGGGGGGAAAGATGAGGCTCTGCTTCTGTGAAGCTTTCCTACTGTTGCTGTCAGGTGCCCTTGGGCTGGTCCTGACTCACAGCGACCCTGTGCTCAACAGAAACAAGTGCCTCCCGGTCCTGCCCCTGCTCACAAGGGTCCTTATGCTTGGACTCATTGTTTCAGCTGCTGTGTCACCACGGCTTCTCTTTTTCAATGCCCGCTAACTCCCGCTGCTCCTGCTACCAGGAGGGCCCATACTAAGCTGTCTCCCTGGCCCTGTGGGTGGGCCTGCCCCCTCCCTTGTAGCCCGGGAAGAGAGCACGCCCAGCCCCCATCCTGTCCCTGTCCCAGGGCAGCCCGGTCACTCACTGGCGCTCCAGGCTCTGCACGGTGTCCGGGAGGGGCAGCCCCTGGGTCTCTGGGACGAGCAGCAGGAGGAAGCTGGAGGCGATGGGCATGACTCCGTAGGAGAGGGGGGGCAGCAGGGGCAGCGTCTGGCGGGTCATCTTGATCAGGGGGCCCATCACCCCCCCCAGGCGGGAGGCTGTCTGCAGGAGGCCTTCTGCCGTCATCCTGTGGGTGGAGGGAAGTGGGGGCTTGTGGATGGGGGGAGAGCCGTGTTCCAGCTGCTCCTGCCAGGGACATTAGCGCAGGAGGGTCAGCTCAGGTGGACCAGGGGATGCCAGGGAGGGAAAGCCAGGTTCAAGGCCACCTCGAACACCACTTCCTCTATGGGGCCCCTTGGTTTTCCCATCTAGACAGGGGAGCCCCCGAACCCCTCAGAGAGAAGTCTCAGAGCCTGTGTGGGGAGGCAGCTGGGTCCCCTCATGCTCGGCTGTGTCCCCCTTGGACACCTGCCCGTCCTGCCCCTCCTCCTTCCTGCCCTGCGGGCACCTGGCTGGGCCCCAGCCTACCTCAGCGAGGTGGGGAAGAGCTCGGTCCGGTAGAGGGCATAGCAGGTCAAGCTTATCCCGAAGCAGCCCTTTCCCAGCACGGCCAGGACCAGGCGCAGGGCCTGTAAATCTGGGGAACGTGGGGACCCCGTGAGAGGAGCCGGTGGGCTGGGGCCTTCCTGCCAGGGGCAGGGGCCTTTTCCCAAAGGCACCCGTGCACTGCCCCCAGGGGGGCCTACTAAGGGACTAGGTGAAAAATCAGAGATCATGTGAGTGGCGTGGTGGTAAGGCCAGCTCTGGGACAGGTGGGCAGTGATCCTGGCCTCCCCCCGATGGCCCGTGCCTGCCTAGGCCACAGCGAAGCCCCGGAAGACCAGGAGCTGAGCCGCCTTCCCACTGACTGCAGGAGGGGCCCTGGCCCTCATGGGGGACAGGTGGGCAGTGATCCTGGCCTGCCCCCGATGGCCCGTGCCTGCCTAGGCCACAGCGGAGCCCCGGAAGACCAGGAGCTGAGCCGCCTTC
>NW_022111317.1:6190810-6193010 GCF_000313985.2 Echinops telfairi
ACTGCCCCCAGGGGGGCCTGCTAAGGGACTAGGTGAAAAATCAGAGATCATGTGAGTGGCGTGGTGGTGAGGCCAGCTCTGGGACAGGTGGGCAGTGATCCTGGCCTGCCCCCGATGGCCCGTGCCTGCCTAGGCCACAGCGGAGCCCCGGAAGACCAGGAGCTGAGCCGCCTTCCCACTGGCTGCAGGAGGGGCCCTGGCCCTCATGGGGGACCTTGGGTGGGTGGAAGAGGCCTAGTCACCCAAGTGCAGGCCCTGGCAGCCCCTGGCCGGGCCCCAGCCTAGGCCTCAGCTCCCCTCTTGCCTCTTGGTTTAGGAAGGGTCTTTTGAATTGTCACACGAGGGAAGGTTCTGGAAATGTTCTTGGAGTTTTCATCTCTCATGGCCACCCTCTCTCCCCTCTCAGCCCCCCTGCGGGCAGTCGCCTGACCCTTGGCTCACAAGGGCCCTGCTTCTTTGACAAGAGAGGAGAAGCCCTGGTGGCATTGTGGTTCTGCGTTGGGCTGCAAACTGCAAGGTCAGTAGTTTGAAACCACCAGCCGCTCTGTGGGAGAAAAGGGAGGCTTCCTACTCCTGCAGAGAGCTTCCGTTCCACCCTGTCCTAATGCGTCACCCTGAGTCAGCATCTCGAGGACGGCAAGTTTGGGCTTGGGTATCTCTGTCTCTGCCCCTGCTTGGTGCCTTAACTGCGCCCTCGCCTCCCCTCCTGCCTCCCTGCAGGCTTCCTCCCCTGTCCCTTCAGTCCTCAGCCTGAGCTGCCCCAGCCAGCGAAGCCCCTGGTCACCTTGCTCCCCCACCTTGGGCCCAAGATGCTTAGGGGAGGGACTCGGTGACATGACAGGACTTGGGGTGGGTGGGACAGCAAGGGCTCATTGGGGGTAGGCCTGGAGAGGGAGAGAGAGGGACCCCGTGTTTTGGCAGGGGGATGGACAGGGAAGCCGGCGACCTCGCTGCCAGCCCTCACCTTGTGGCACCAGCACGTTGGCCAGAATGGAGACACCGGCCAAGGAGTTGGTGCTGGCGAGGGTCAGGCGTCGGCCGAAGAACTTGAGCAGCAAGGGGGTGGCAGCCCGGCCCAGGAAGTCCACGGCTCCGAAGAGCACTTGCAAGAGGAACACGTCGCTGCCCAGGTTCTGCAGGTCCAGGACCAGCCCGTAGTAGGAGAACGTGAGGGAGAATCTGCAGACCGAGCCAGGAAGTGGGTGGGCACAAGGGGGGGACCCACGTCCTGCTGCGGTATCCCCTGCAGGGCCCAGAACTCAAGAATCCCAAACCCTGGAGGCATCTCCCCAGGGCCAGGCTGGCCCCAGGACCGGGTGGGCAGTGTCGCGGGGGCAAGGCCTGAGGGTGTCAGTTTCAGCCCCCCAGCCTGCCTCTGCTGATCCAAAAGAGTTACCCTCGGACCCCACGTCCAGCCCCTGACCCGTAGCCAGGCCCCTGCTGTTCTAGTCCCGAGACTGGGCCAAGCTCCATCCTCAGAGCAGCGGTTCTCAACCTTCCTCGTGCCACCGCCGCCGCCCTTTCATACGGTTCATGTGGTGGGGACCCCCAACCATAAACTGATTCTCGTTGCTACTTCATCCCTGTCATTTTGCTACTGTGATGAATCGGGAGACCCCCGTGAAAGGGTCGTT
Source organism: Echinops telfairi (assembly GCF_000313985.2). Classification (NCBI taxonomy): domain Eukaryota; kingdom Metazoa; phylum Chordata; class Mammalia; order Afrosoricida; family Tenrecidae; genus Echinops; species Echinops telfairi. Next base: position 6,192,445 of record NW_022111317.1, read on the forward strand.
TGACCCCCAAAGGGGTCGCAACCCACAGGTTGAGAATCGCTCTTAGGCGATAGAAATAATCCTGAAGTGGGGTGTGTGTGACAGAAAGTGGGGTGTCTCTGGCATCTGGGGGTGCTCGCCTTCAGCTGGGCAGAGGCCCTGGTGTTTCTCAGGATGGCTTCCAGGGACTGGGCCACACAGGCCGTGTGTGTGTGTGTGTGTGTGTGTGTGTGTGTGTGTGCTCATTCCAGCTCCTGAGACTCTGGAGGGGTGGCTGGGTCTCGCTGGGTTAGCAGCCTGTTTTGTGTGAACTTCTCTCCTGCCCCATCTTGCTTCCTCCTGAGAGTCCCCCCGCCCCGCCTTCCCGCACTGAACTCCCTGCCCCCAACCTACATCTCAGAGTCCCGCCCCACCACACCTGCTTTCCTCGGTGACTGAATTGGCAGCGCTTGAATTTCCGCCATCTGGAGGTGGAATTTGGATTCATAAAAGGCCACCTCCTGAACGGACCCTCTACCACCCCTCCCAAGATTCCACAGACGAATCCTGATCTGAAAGGGTGGGGGTCGGGGTGGGGGCCGGATGCA
>NW_022111317.1:6194763-6198785 GCF_000313985.2 Echinops telfairi
CGACGGGGCCGAAAGCCAACCCGAGTGTTTGGGTGTTGCTTGAACTGACTCTGCGTGTGCGTGTGTGAAGGTGTACCTCACAGAGCGTGCGCCCATTCCATAGTTCCACACGTACCAACAGCTCCCGCCTCCTGCTCCTCATGGGATCAGCGGTCTTGCGATTACCGCCCACCTTCCTCGAACCCTCCCTGTGTTTGCGTTACGGCTGTCAGTTTGAGCTCCTGGGGTGGGGGTGGGGGGAGATCAGGCTTTGAAACAGACCCCGGCTCCAAGGCCAACCTCCTCGCGGAGCTGAGCAGAATGGTCACTTACTTTGAAGGCAACGTCACGGGTTGTCTGGGTTGGAGACTGAACGATGGCCTCTGAGCCATAGATTTAGGGTTCACCCCCCCCCCCCACACACACACACAGCGGAACCAGTGAGTTCTGGTGTCTATAAGAATTTGAAATTCTTGGGTCAGGGCTCTCTTTGGGGTTGTCTGGGCAGAAAAAAAAAGAGAATTTGAAATTCTGTGCCACAGCTTCCCTCCCTTTGGCTAGGTGTCAGCGGGGAGCCCTGGTAGCATCCTGGGTGACCAATTGGCCGCCAGGGGAGGCTTCCTACTCCCATAAAGAGTGACCGTCTCAAGCCCACAGGGGCAGTTCTGGTCTGCTCCACGGGGGTGCCATCCTCACAATGGACTGGATGGCAGCGAGTTTGGGTCCTTGATCAGAAGGCCCCGCACCACCCCATTCTCCCAGTCTCCAGGCCGTGAAGGGAGAGAACTGGATTTATTTTCCTTGATCCAGGGAGCCCGGTGGTAGAACGGTTCCCGTGTCGGGCTGGGATCGGCAGTGTCAGCTGCTCCGTGGGAGAAAGACGGGGACTTCTACTCTGGTAAGGAGATACCGTCTCGGAAACCCACAGGGGCAGCTCTATCCCGTCCTGTAGGCTCTCTATGGGTTGGCACCAATTTGATGGCAGGGAGCCCTGATCACAGCTGCCCTGGGGAGCTGAAGGAGAATCAAACCCAAACCCCTCACTGCCCTGCGGCCAATACAGAGCATTTCCAAGACCGTCAATCCTTAGGGGACCAGGAAGCCTCTTCTTTCTCCCGCAAAGTGGCTGATGGGTTTGAACTGACAACTTGGCCGTGAGCAACCCAAAGCCTGCCAGAAATGCCCCTCTTAGACTCCAGTAGATGGTGTCTCTTTCCTATTCCCACGGAGAGACACCGCCCCTTACCACCCCTTCCCCCTCACCCCCTATTGCCAGCCCTGTGTCCCTGGGGCAGGATGGCCTCAAATAGCTTACGTCACCACCAGCAGCCCGAAGGTTCTCCGGCGGAGCACGGGCAGGCGGAACAAGTTGAGCACCGACGGGCTGGTCTTAGCAGAGGCCAGCTCCTCCTGCATGCTAGATGTCAGCACCTTGTGGGGGCAGAGAGCATGGGGTGGTGCCCCTCCTGTGCTGGGGCATGGGGGCCAGGCGGGGCACTGGCCTGGACCCGAGTCTCTGCAGACTGGAGTCCTTGGTGAGACCAAACTCAAAACTCAAAGCATCGAGTCCATTCTAACTCTACAGGAGCGATCCATAGGAGTGATCCCATAGGAATGGGGCAGGGAAAGCGCTGGCCTCTGTAGACTTGGCCCTCTTCACCTGTGCAGCCACGGGTCTTCTGCCCCAGCCCTCCTCTCTAGCCCAGTTCTCCCAGCGCCTCCAGCCCCCTCCTGTGCCCACTGGAATCCCCTTCTGCCTCTGGCCCCTTGCCACGTGGGTCTACCTGGTGGTGGTGGTGAGGTGATGGCAGGATCGGTGGTGGGGATGGGAATGACCGCCGAAGATGGGCTGGTGGAAGTGATGGTGGTCATCGTGGTGGCGGGAAAGGTATGATCGTGGCTATAGGGACTAGGCTCTCTGGCAGCGGTTCTCAACCTTCCTAATGCTGCGACCCTTTCATACCGTTCCTCATGTGGTGGTGACCCCCCAACCATAAAATTATTCTCGCTGCTACTTCATCACTGTCATTTTGCTACTGTGATGAATTGGGTGACCCCTGTGCAAGGGGTCGCGACCCATGGGTTGAGAACCGCTGCACAACGGTGGCAAGGCTGTAATAGTGGTAGAGGCATTGGTGGAGGTGGTGCTGCTGAAGGTGAGGGTGATTGTGGTGAGCGCTGGTGGGGTGGTGACGATGACGGCAATGATAATTATGCTGGTGGCGATAGTAGTGGTTATGGTTGGGTAGTATGGGATGGTTAGAACACGCTTGCTGATGGTGTTGCTGTTGGCGGTGGTGCTACGCCGTTTGTGTAGGGACCATGGTAGTGATGGTGGTGGTGGGAATGGGCGTGGGTGGAGATAGTGGAGGTGGTATTGGTGGTGATGATGGAGGTGTTGGTAGAGGTGGTGGTGAGGGAGGTGGTGATGGTGATACAGGTGGCGACAGTGTGGGTGGTGGCACTGGTGATGATTGAGGTGGTGGTGGTGTGGGTGTGGGTGGAGATGGTGGAGTTGGTGGTGGTGGTGATGGTGGAGGTGGTATTGGTGGAGGTGGCGGGGCTGGTGGCAGCCTGGGTGGTGGTGAGGCTGGTGAGAATCCAGGTGGTTCCCACGTGTCATTTCCCAGGTTAGGCCCCAAGATCAGGGCCGCACATGTCAGCATCTCACCTCTATGGTCAGTGTCTTGTAGGCCTCCTTGTGTCCATTGATCCTGGCCACCTTCTTGAGTTCCTGAAGGGCCCTGTCTGATTTGCCCACGGTAATCAGCCACCGGGCAGATTCCGGCAGCCACCTGGAGAGGAAGCAGGCAGCAAGCTGGGTCTTGGCTTGCTCGGCTCCTTCTGGAGGAGGGGGTGGGGAAGCGTGGTGGGCAGTGGATCTTCCAGCTGCAGTGAGAGTGGGGAAAGACATGTGCTCGCGTGCTAGGCAGTTAACTCGGGACTGAGAGATGGGGGTCCCTGATGGCTCTGGAACAAAGATGAGCCCCCACGTCTGGCCGCCTCTTCCTCCTCTTGCCGCTCCCATCTGCTTCCCTGGCTGCACACCTGAGCGTTGGTCTAACCGGGGCATTAGGCTGCCTGGCCACAGGGCGTCCTGGGGGCTGGCCACTCCTCTGTGCTTCTGGGGCCATTTTTGTGATGGAGAGGCTCTGTGTGCTTAAAAAACAATACTCCAAGTTAAAGCCCTCCAGCCAGGCCAAGGGATTTCACAACACCCCTCTGCTTCTTCCCAACCTGCCCTGGACAGATGGGCAAAGGGTCTCCCAGAGTTGGCCCAGCCCAAAGGGGGCTCAGTTGCATTTGCAGGAGCGCTGGGAAGAGCAGACTGATCTAGTAATGGAAAAGCCATCCCGCCTGGTTCTAATCCTACATCTGTTCCTCACCAGCTCTGTGACTTTGGGCAAGTTACCTACCCACTCTGGGCTTCGGTCCCGCCTCTGAAAATGACAAGAATGATAATGCCGTCCTCGTTAGAAAATGGGTTCTAGACACCCGCTACAATGAACAGCACCATGACCTGTCCAATCAGGTGCCTAAACCCACGACCATCGACCATCGAGGTGAATCCAGCCCATGCCATTGCCATCCACTTGATCCGGACTCATGCTGACCCTACAGGACAGAGGGGAGTGACCCCTTTGTGTTTCCAAGGACGTACATCTTTAGGGGAACAGGCAGCCTCATCCCCTCCCTCAGAGTAACTGATGACTTTGAACCACTGACCTTAGGTTTGAACCCTGAGCCACCCAAATGCAAATCAATCTCACTGCCCTTGAGTTGATAGGGCCAACCTATAGTGACCCTGTAGAACCCTCCCTGTGAGTTTCGGATCCTGTAACTCTTTGTGGGGGTAGAAAGCCTCATCTTTCTCCCTCGGAGCAGCTGGTGGGCTCGAACGGCTGACCTTGGGGTTAGCAGCCCCACGTGCAACACTCAGGGCAGTCTAATTGCACCAGGAGGCCTATGATGTATAATGATGGGATGCTTCCCTCTGTACCTCCTGGTGTGTTAACAACAAAGCCCCGTGAAGCCAGACTTTC
>NW_022111317.1:6200135-6207172 GCF_000313985.2 Echinops telfairi
CCCCCCCACCCCCCGTCCGCGTGCGTGCTCGGGGCCATTCACTCACTGAGTGTGGTTGAGGTCATGATGACGCCGGCCAGCGCGAAGGCGTCCAGGAAGCGCAGGCCGCAGTAGACAAGGAAGCTCGGGGCGAAGATGGCGCTGGTGCTGCTCAGGGCCATCTGCAGGCAGCACCAGCTCAGCGGCAGCTTGCGCCCGAACCTGCGCGGGACACAGCCCGGTGGGGCCCACGCGAGGGGGCGGTGGTCCCAAAGCACGGTGGGCCTCGCTCTCCCAAGCAGCTGAGCCTCATGGTCACCGCCATGGGCTTTCGTATCAGACACCGCTGACCCTTCCCTGCCCGCTGCAGCCCTGCCCTTCCTGGCTGCCCTTGGGCAGGTGTCTGCGCTGTGATGTGGAGGGGGAGGGCCGCCATGCCTTGTTGTCATCAGGGGGTCAAGGACTTCAGACCAGGCGTGGGCAGTGACCAGCAGTGCCCGCTTGACCCTGGAGCCCTGTGTGGCACTCGGTGCAGCTGCAGTGCCTGCCCTGAGCCCTGGTGTTGAGACCGTGACACGCTGGGCTGCTGGCTGGACCCCACTGCCTTCGAATCAATGGCGACTCATAGTGACCCCTGTAGGACAGAAAACTTCCTGTGTGTGGGGGTGTGTGTTTCAAGGTTGTCAGTCTTGATGCACTTTCTCCTGAGAGGCACCTGGTGAGTTTGAACCACTGACCTTGGGGGTTAGCCGTCCCATGCCTAACCCACAGTGCCACCAGGGCTCCTTGCTCACCAGAAGGTCAGTGGTTTGAACCCATCAGTGGGTCCGACGGCAGGAGGTATGGCAGGCCGAGTGCAGATTAAGGACTTTGATTTGCCACAACCTCCGGGGCAGGTGTCAGGGGCCCGCTGACCTGAGGGAATGGAGGTGCTGGGCTTCTGGAGGTTGTGATTCGTCTGTGCGTGCTTCAGTCAGTCAGTCCGTCCAACCAACCATCCATCCATCTATCCATCCATCCATCCATCCATCCATCCATCCATCCATCATCCATCCACTAAGTCTGTACTAATTGGTCTGGGTGGCAGGGAGAACTTGAGGTAAGGGAGGGTTTGAGTGGGAGGAGAGGGTCTAAGGTCTGGGAGATTTGGGAGCTGCCGTGGGGGCCTGGGTGGCAGGGGGAGTCTGGGTTGTATGAGGGTCTGAGAAATCAATAGTGATTTCCCATCCTAGACCCCCAGATGGAGCAGAAGGGATGCTGGTGGGCCCTGACAGGTGCTGTGACCCCACAGGACAGAGTAGCACTGCTCACTGGGCTTCCTAGCCTGAGATCTTTATGGGAAGCAGCCCTGGTTAGCCGTGGCCCCTGTGAGCCCAGCAGCTGCCCCCGGCAGAGATGTGGCCATCAGGACCGTAGTGCGCAGTACGTACTCATTAAAGGGCGGTGGACCCTGTAGGACAGACACTGAGTGCCGAGCGTCACCTCAGCGGAGCCCTAAGCACAGCAGGTGCTGGCCGCATGGCTGAGCTGACTCCCAAGGCACCTGCATGCACCTGCGGGGACACTCACCTGTCGGAGAGGAGGCCCCACACAGTGGATCCCAGCAGAATCCCGGCCATGTAGACGGACTGGCCAAGGGGCTTCAGGTGTTCGAACTGGCACACCAGGTTCCACTGTGGGAGAGGTGAGTGCCCGGCTCAGGGTGGCAGATGCAGGCGATCCAGCCAGGAGCACCTGGTCAGCCTAGGTCCTGGGTGCCTGGCCCCTGCCAGCAGTGCCCCAGATTCCTAGAGCTGGGCCTCAGCAGGGCACGGGGTCTTTGGCCACCCTGCCTGTCACGGTGGAGCCTGCATTAATGCAAGGGCAGGGCACTGGAGCAGCAAGAGCCGAGAACGAAATTCTTTGTGAAGAAAGCTGGACAGTGGGTGTTGGGTGGGAGGTTGTGGCCAGTGTGGTGAAGTGGGGGTGGTAGGGGGCAGTGGGGTCTGGAAAAGGTCATTGGAAGCAGTGGGGATGGGCAGTAAGGGTCATTTGTGCATGCTGGGGGAGAGGGTAGTGGCTTTTGTTGGTCCGTGCAGGGTAGAGATCAGCAATGGGGGCAGTAAAGGTCATTTGAGCATGATGTAGGGCAGTGGGGGACAGTGGGGGACAGTAATGGTCTCACTTGGGTATGGTGGTGGGAAGTGGAGGGTGGTGGCCATTAAAGGGCAGTGATGGTCATTTCAGCATGGTGCTGGGCAGTGCAGGGTAGTGGTCAGCAGTGGGTAAGCCACAAGCTTGGATTTGAGCCCTGCTGATGGCTAGGTGGGTGGACCCGGCTGAGTCTTATGAACCCAAGTTTTATCCAGAATGTGGGGTCCTTGAGGTGGGGGCTCCTTCCACCGGGCTGTGAACAGAGAGGGCCCAGAGGCTCTGCTCACAACTGCCTTGGTCCCTAGGCCTGGCTTCAGACCCCTGACACAACTCCCACCACCACTCCCATCACCACCACCTTCCACCACCATCCCCTGCATCCCCTCTGGCCCCTACAGAACGTGCTCAACCAACAAGGGGACCCCTTGGAATGCTAACCAGACCCCACTCCTTGGCCCCAGTGCTCCTTGGACTTCCTGGTCCATGAAAGAGGGAAACCCAGCCCTTCTGCCCTCCCTGCTCTCTGCCCGCTCCGGCTCCACCTTTGTCCTGGCAGGGCCATCTCCCCCACCTGCCCACACCACCACCTTCCCAGCTCAGCCTGCCTCTCCACCCCTAGGCCGGGGAATTCAGGTGTGACCCGCGCCTGCCTGCAAGGCACACAGGTAGCCGAGCAGTAAGGCTTGTTGAGGACCCGAGTTGAATTGCATTGCCTTTTCTCTGTGCCTCCTGGGCCAGGTTACGTACCCTAGCTGTGTTGGGGGGTGTGGGGCGACAAGGGAGGTGGGAACAGCCCCCACTTTGTACGACGGCAGTGACATGGTGACTGGGGCCGTGGTGGCACTTACAGAGCACAAGGTGACAATTCACTTGGGTTGTTCCTGGATTCCCATTCACAGGAACCCAATCCACCCTCCACCCCCACCCCCAGATACCAGCAGGAATGCCCTAAGAGTGGACCACAGTCCTGACTCCTCGGTCTTGGGCTCTGGTTCTGGGGCTGGGAAGGAGATGGGGGCTCGAACCTGGGTGACGGTGGTGGAGGTGAAGGTACCGCGGTCGTAGACCCAGCCGTCCACGCACGGCTCCGTGGCGGCCTCGCTCCAGTTGGCGGCTGGGGCGTTGGGGTCCAAAAGCTGCCACTGCGGGCGTTGGAAGCGGCGACACCTCTGGGGCGCCCCGTGGGGGCCGGGCGGGATGGAGACATTCAGCAGGGCTCCGAGGGACAGGTTGGCGAGCACCCTGGAGCTGCTGTTGTCCAGTGTGGGCGCCCAGCAGCGGTGGCCCGGGCTGGCCGCTGTGAAGTTCTCCAGAAGCAGGTGAGAGGGGATCAGGACACTGGGGAGGAGGAGGGTGATGATCTGTAGGGTCTGGAAGCGGCCTCTGTCCCCCACTAGTCCCAAGAGCTCAGTGAACGCCATCGGCAGGGCTGCTGCCACCCACGGGCAGGGCCTGGTCAGCCTGGACAGGAACCTAGAGCAGCAAGAACCTCGTCTCCGCCCGAGGCCCAGTCGGGTGGGGAAATCAGGTGCCCAGCGACCAGTGGGTCTGTCCTCAGACACCCTGAGGTGCTTAGCAAAGCTCCTCCTCCTGCTACAGTCACCTGGGATGTCCCCGTGCTCTTGCGGGTACAGGTGGGAGGGTGGGCGTCCAGGGAACAAAGTTCAGGCTGCCTGGGCTGTCTGAGCTCCCAGGGTGCAGGACCAGGGTCTGCTCCCGGCTCAGGCCCTCAAGGTAAAAGATCAAGCAGGCTTTTAAAATATAAGACAGCAGGCTGCGGTGTTACTGAATTACAGTTGTAGGAGAAATAGTAATGTGGCCATCGCCTCCGTTAAAGTTTAATCTGTGCGTGGGCCCCTGGGGATGGGTGTGCCAAGCAGGTTGGCGTGCCAACCTCCAGCGCCTCCCCGCGGGCCTTCAGAGCCTTCCTGGGGCCTTTGAAATCAAGGAGCCATTGGCCTTACCTTCATGCAAAGGTAAGTTCCAAATGTGCAGCAAACTCTCTCACCACCACCGGGTCGATGCCAGCTCAAGACTGGAACTCTTTATGGGAGGCAGACGGACAAACTGACAGGACAAGGGAGAGCAGAAGCAGAAAGAGCTTCATTAGGGGGGTAGGGGGTGTGCCCGTACGAGGTTCTGCGACCTAGGCCAACAGCTGGGGGCGAGGGTTTTTAAAGGGGTGGCGAGGAATGATGGCAATTATGGCAATCAGCAAGTGGGGTCTGGAAACTCCGAGAATTTCTTGTCGACTCCTCGTGGCTTTCTTCAAACCCAGAACAGCTGGCTACACTGGTTATCTTCTCTGGCGCCGCAGCTGCGGACCTTTGGGATGTGCAGGGAAGCACGTGCAGGGCCTGGACCTGCTTCGGCGTAGTCCAAACGGGGCTGCCAAGTTCAGACCTGGCCCCAACAGACAGCCACATCTTTCTCCTACGGAGCGGCTGGTGGTTTCGAACTGCTGACCTTGTGGTTAGCAGCCCAGCATGTAACCCACGACGCCACCAGGGCTTGCGGGTGGGTGCACCTTGTTCAGAGCTGTGCCACTTACCAAAGGGTTGGGTGCTAACAGAGCACGTGAGTCCACGCTCAGCCGATGCTCGGTGGGACCCGCTGCCAGGGGAATGAGAGCCTGCTCCAATGAGTCACAGGCTGTTTCTTTCCACCAGCGGTCATTAGGCCCGATTGAGTCGGTTCCGACCCCTGGCGACCCTGTTGGTCCGCACCATCCTCACACCTGCCCCTGTGCCCAAGCCCATTGTTGCAGCCACTGTCAACCATCTCCTTGAGCGAGAGCCTTCCTCTCTTTCACGGCCCCTCGGCTCTCCCAAGCAGGACGTCCTGCTCCAGGGACTGGGGTCTCCTGACAGCATGCCCCGAGGGCCTGAGATGACGTCTCCCCATCCTTGCCCGTAAGGAGCACATGGCTGTACCTCTAATCATATCAATCGCATATTACACACCAAGTGTGGGATTATAAAGAGACTTTTCCCCAGCTTTGTCTCCTCCAAAGACATGCCAAACATTTGGGTTTTTTTGCCAGCATATGGGGGGAGGTCAGATGCTTAGAAATATCCTCCTTGAAGGCATTCAGTTGCCAGACAGGTAGGCCCTGCTCCCTCTGTTAAGGACAATAGGCTACTTCTTCCAAGAGGTTTGCGGCCATTAGCTTGGTTCCTGTAGGTGGGTTTTACATCCTACTGATAATGATCTCCACAGTGAGCCAGAGAGCAGGTCAAACCGGCTCAGTGACATCCAAAGGTAGGCTGCCATCCTGAATCTAGGATCCGCCCTTCTTGTCACATGTATGCCTCCAATCCCTCCTCTTCCTATTGCGTGTATATCTCTAGATTGTCCCCCTCTTATTGCTCTATAACCTATAGTGCAACCCCTTCCTGTGACATAGGTCTTTACCTGTAATTAGTGGGCTTGCACTCCCCCCCAAATATATATAGGCCTGGGTTCGCAATAAAGAGCTCTCTCTCAGCTCCTCCCTTGACCTCTCCTCGGCTCCCCCTCTCCTGTCCCATCATCCCTCCCCTGTTCCCTTTCCCCTTGTCCTCTTTCCCCTCCCCCTCTCTCCATGTGGACCACCAAGTGAGGCTGAGGTGAGCGTGCTACCATGAAATGTGTCTGACTCCATTACTTCAATCTCTCTTCTACCTCTCACGCTCTCGATGACTTTACTATCATCTTTATGTATATCAACCGTATAATTGTGCCTATCGAACCCGTGATTAGTGGTGGGGGGCTGGCACCCCTTCCAACCACAACCAAGCTGAAAAGTAAACCCACTGCGACCAAGCCGATGCCTACACCTAGCAACCCTACCAAACCAGACCAGGTGACGTCTCACCATCCTTGCCTCTGAGGAGCCTTCTGGCCGTACTTCTTCCAAGACAGGCCTGTTGGTTCATTGGGCGGTCCACGCCAGCCCCGCAGTTCAAATGCAGCATCGGGTCTCCGGTCTTCCTCATTCAATGTCCAGCCTGTTCAGTCCAGTCGACGTGTGTATCACAGCCCTGGTGGCACAGGGGTGAAAGCGCTCAGCGGCTAACCTCAAGGTTGGCAGTTCTGACCCACCAGCTGCTCCGCAGGAAGGCTGTGCAGAGCGCCCTGGGAGTCGGAGGCTAAAAACCAGGCAGAACATGTGCGTGGAAAGGCATGCCCGCCCTCCTGAGCTGTGGAGAGGACAGAAAGTTTGCATTCGAAGGGAAGACCCACGGGTGGCCACCACACCCACACAAACGCTGTTTGACTTTTGGATTGGGAGCAAGTCCTTTGCCGTGGGGTGCATGGAGGCAGGAGAAGTCAGTGGCCCTCAGAAGAAAGGGCCTAGAGGACAGGAAGTCAAAGGCGCCGGCGAGTGGACACCTGGGCTAGGAGCTGGGTGAAGCCGAGCTTGGATGTGTTCCATTGGTACCCGTTGCCGGCCTAGCCCATGTGGGGCACAAGGGTGAGAGAGAAGGGGGAAGGGAGAAGAAGAGAGAAAGGACTGGCTGGCCTGACCAGGCAGTGTCTTCTCTGTGGTACGTAAGGTCCCTGTGAGCTGGAGCCGACTGGGCAGCACCCAGCCAATCTCAAACAGGAAGGGATCGCCAGCCCTTTCGTCCGTGGCACCGTGGACCAGGGTGGAACCTTCATCCTCTCAGCGAAGGCCATCGAGTCAGTTCTGATTTCAGGGGTCTGTTGCACAGAGGGGAACGGCCCCACGGGGCTTTCTAGGTTGTGGTCCCTCCTGGCAGCGCCCTAGGTTCGCTGTTCAAATCCACCGGCCTCTCTGCAGGAGAACAGGAAGCTCCCACAGACCCGGGCAGTCTCTGACGCCCCGGCAGGGGGCAGGGTCGCTGTGAGCGGGATTGGCAGTGGCTTTGGGCTGGCGGTTTCAGCCCCTCCTGAGCCAGACCCCCAGGCCTGCTGCCCCC
>NW_022111317.1:6208304-6210099 GCF_000313985.2 Echinops telfairi
CACGGATAGCTCTCAGCAGCAGGAGGTCAAACTTCCGGATCTGCCAGAAGGCTCTCGGAATCTCCAACTGGCTTTCCGCTTCCAGGCCAAGGAATTTTGATTCTGTACTTTCCCATTTTGCTTTTCTGTTGTCCCTTCTGGGCTGGCTTGGGGGCAGGGCGCTGTGCGGCTGCTCTGCCACCCGCTGGTCACACCTGGGGTTGCAACCTTTCCGGAGTCAGGCCCACCTGGGCTGCTCTCAGGTGCCCAGCCCCAAAGGGGAGCTCCCGGGTGGGTGACCCAATGAGGCACAGCATACAGAGGCTTCTCCGGGTTGACTTCCTAATTGGGAGTGAATGCCCTGCTGAATTTTTCACCCCATCCCATGTGAAACTGCACCCTGAGTAATCTTCCACCGGGTGACTGTGGCCAGTGAGTTCCGGGTGGCCTTGTCGCCTGAGAGTGCCTGCGAGGGGTGGCTGGTGTGGGACCTGCTGAGCAGCTTGGGGAGGGGAGGTGGGCGGGTCTGACTGAGGAACCAGCCTTGGTCCAAGGTGCTGGCTCCCTCTCCATTATGTCCATCCCGGGAAGTCCTGTAAAGCGACACCCTGTTCTTGGCAGGCTAGCACCCGCTACCCAGGCCAGCGAATCCCACGGTCAGAAAACAACACGGCTTGCATTGCGGAAAATCAAGAAGGAATTCTCTCGCCCAGGGCTCCAAAGGCCACCTTGTTAAGCATCTCTGCTCTCGAGCACCTGGTCGTCTGTGGGCTGCGCTGTGTCACTTCGGACGCACTACTTGACCGCATGGACTGCCGCCGTGGCCACCCATCCCACTGAGGTCCTTCCTCTGTCGGCTGACCCTCTACCGAGCCTGTGCTCACGGCTGTCGTTGTTGCCCTTCGATGCTCATGCTTCGTGACCTCGCTTATAACAGAATGGAGCACACAGCCCGGCCCACGTTCTCCCAACTGCTGGGTTTGAACCCATTGTTGCAGCCGCTGTGCCAGGGGAACAACAAGCGAGAACGAAAGCCCTCACTGCCATTGGGACCATTCAGACCCCTGGTGGCCCCAGGGTGGACTGGAGCCGCCCCTGTGGGTTTCTGAGACAGTAACTCTGGAAGAGTGTAGAAGCTGCTGGTGGCTTCCAACCGCAGACCTGTCGGCTTTCCGCCCACCGTGTAAGCCACTCGGCCACCAGGGCTGTGAGCCCAAGATTTTGTGTCAACTTGGCTGGGCATGATGTCCTTCTCTAGGGACCGGTCCCTCCAGATCACATGTCTCAAGTACACGGAGACAGCCTCGTCCCCTCAATGGGTGCGTTTCTCCTGAGACAGATTGGTTGGATCTTTGGGCAGGCCACGGTCCTTGGGAGATTCTTCGCCAGCACCGTAATTCACACGCATCGATCTTTCTGTGGTCTGGCTTTTTCGTATCCAGTGTCGATGCGCACACGTGATTGGAAACACCGTGGCTCGGGCCAGGCACACCTATTCCTCAAAATGATGTCTTTGCTGTTCCACACACTTAAAGCAGGGGTGTCAAACTGGCGGCCCGCAGGTCGCATGTGGCCCCTGAGGTAATTTTTTCTGGCCCACGATGCTCTGAAATAAAATGAAAATAGAAAAAAGTGTTATGAAGAAAATAGTGCTTACGGGAGGTCGAGGCAATACAGTACACACAATTCCTTCGTGAACCCTTTAACTACTGAACATGAGTATACATGTGGCCCCGTGCCTTTCCTGGGGGCCCGTGGACGTGTCTGAACGCGCCGACTCAGTTCCGGTGATGTTTGGAAGTGATAAGTCTGCCAC
>NW_022111317.1:6210519-6212476 GCF_000313985.2 Echinops telfairi
ATTCCTGAGTCCTCACTTCAAAATACAAATTTAACAAAGTGTGAATCTTGCCTGTTGCACCAAATGGCCCGCGTTTTTATTGAGTGTGACAGCCCTGCTTTACAGAGGAGGTTTGCCCCATGCAATGTGTGTTAGTCCGGGTAAACTAGAGAAACAAATCCCGAGACACTCATATGTGTGCAACAGAGAACTTTACATAGAGAGTAAAGTACATTGAGAAAACATCCCAGCCCACGTCAAATCTGTAAGTCCAATATTAGCCCATCTGTCCAATACCAATCTATAAATTCCTCTTCAGATTCATGCAAAACATGCAATGATGCCAAACGCAGGAAGATCACAGGCCAGTGGGTGGAAAGTCTTGTGGATCCAGTGGTGGTGGAAGCATCTCAGCATGGCGTGGGTCTCCACGTGGCTCCTCCAGCTCCAGGCTCTGGTGCAGCTCCGTGTGTCTCACCACAGGAAGCGTGTGTCAGTGAACCTGGCCTCCAGGGAGCTATTTATCTCTGTGGCGCCTCCAAATGAGGTCATCAAGCTGCGACCTGATTGACAGGCTGGACTCCACCCCTTCGCAAGTTGACACCAGATGATGTAACTGCCACACAATGCATTGTTTGATTTTGGACGGCCACTTCCATGAGCATGAGGTAACGAAGCGCACTAAAACCCCAAAAGCATTGGGGTTTTGTTATTCGTTAAACTTTCACTTAAATTATTTTTTCACTTAAAACTCAGTGAACGATGGAACGGAAAAACGGTTGTGTTTTCAAAACCCATGACCATATCCCGTTTTCAGGAAGATGAAAACGTGCCGGGTTTTCATAAATTCGAGATGGTTACTGCTCAGGAGATGCCCACAGTCCAGAGCGTGGTTCACAGTGTCCTGATGCCTTTGTTTGCCAAACTCAAACCCGCAACCGGCCATTGAGTGGATGCCCACTCACCGTGCCCCTACGGGGGTAGACAGCCTCAACCTTTCTCCCTCGGAGTGGCTGGTGGTTTAGAACTGCTGGCCTCTCAGTTAGCGGCCCAATGCCCACATCACGATTATCCGGAGCGCTCATTTCCTGAGTCAACACCGTGTGAGACCCTCCGGTTTTCCCTTCCCTAAGAGGCCTGGTAGGGTTGCGTTGAGCCGAAGTCAATGCAGTGGCAGTGAGTGTGGGTGCCTTTGGGGTTGTTTACCCTTTAGGTCTGTAAGGTGGAATGGGGTCATGAACAGACCCCCACTCAGGTGGCTAGCCCCCTCTGGAACTGGCCCAGCTTCTTCCCTTTGGCATGCCCATCCCACCCTCTCAGCCTCGAATTATGACCCGAATTCCGAATGCCAGCCTTGGGCAGTGGGCGGTGAGCCCTGTGGAGAGAGCACTGGGGCAGAAAAATGTGCCTTTGGGGTAACAACCACCCCACCCCTTGTTCTTTCTTCTCTTGTCCACTTGAAGTTTCAGCGTTCGGGACCCAGCTGGGGCCCCTGTTGGTCCCGTGCCTGCACTCCTGGGAGGGTCCGGGTGGGGAGAAGAGACGGTCTTGGTAGGGATTCCCCAGGGAGAGTGGTGAGACCCACGAGGTCCAGGGCACTGGCTGTGCTTTCTGGGACCCCCTCAGCACCTCAGTGCCCATCAGAAAACCAGAGACGCCTGCACTTGCCTTACAAGCAAAGCACCCCAGATGAGGAAAGGCTGAACAGACCGTGGCCCACCCCTGCAGCGGGACCCTGTGCACCAGGACGCAACAAGGAGGGGCCTTTCAAGACATCGGCCAAACTAGGGCCAGATGCCCAGCAACGAGCGTCCATCATAAAAAGACAAAGCTTTAACGACACCGTGACTCTCAGGAAAGACAAAGGAACAATAACCTGTTTTTCACACATCAGGAAGACTTGGAAGATGAGGTGGAGACCGGGGTGGGGGCAGGGCCCGGGCATTATGGAGGGAGGGGGGAGGGGAGTGGAGGGGGA
>NW_022111317.1:6212576-6214523 GCF_000313985.2 Echinops telfairi
GCCCCTGGTGGCCTGTCCATTCGAGCGGCCCTGCAGGAGCTGAGATGACCAAGCTGCCATCAGCGGGCGTCTGGATTATGGATTCGTCTCCAAGGGTGGCCATAGCAAAACGGTCACAAGCCGGGTGGCTGGTGAGGGCAGACTGTTCTGGTGTCCCCATTCTGGAGACAAAATGTCCACTCCAGGGTGTCCGCAGGGCTGGGTCCTGGGGAAGATGCGCTCTCGTCCCCCCAGAGATGATGGGCTGAGTCGTGTCCCTTTCACCATGGAAATGCGTGCTGGAATTCCCCACCCTGAACTTGTGGGCGGGAGACAGACAGACTTTCTAGTCCCTTGAAGAGGCTCCATCTCAGACACCCAAGGGGCAGTTCTGCCCTGCTCCACAGGGCTACTGTGAGTCGCGTCACTCGATGGCAGTGAGTTGATTGTTGCTTTTAAACCCACGGGTGGGGGGCCTTGGGGGGACAGTGTGCTGCGGACTGAAAGGTCAGCGGCCCCAACCCACCCGCCGCCTCTTCCGTGGGAGAAAGACGGGGCAGTCTGCTTCCACCAGGATGACACCCCTGGAGCGCTGCCACTCCGTCCCATCCGGCCCGGTGTTGTCTTCAGCGGGGTTTTCCATTTGACCTCTCTGGGGTCTCGGAGCCCCGGGACGAGACTCACGATGCAAGGGCTCATGAAGGAAGTTAACAGGTTGTAACGCCAGGGAGCCAGGCTCAGACGAGTTGTGGATCAGGACATGCTACGAAGGTCTTCCAGGTCAGCTAGTCGAACAACACGGTGCTGCAAGCCTCAACCTGAAGGCTCAGCCCCGCGGGCGGTCCGCAAACCCAGTTCCTTGAATTAAGTGCGTGGAGGCACTCACTCCAGTGAGTCGAAGCCCAGAGGCTCTCAGCTCCACTTCCATGGGTCAGCAAGCCCAGCGTCCCCAATTAAGGGCCCAGAGGCCTTCCCTCCCCGCCACCCCCCTCCCCACCCCCGCCACTGTCACCCCACAGCCAAATTATTTCAAAGCACTCAGCTCTCCTTGCTCCGAGGGTCGGGAAGTCCATCCCTCTGTTCCAGGCGCTGGCTCCTGGTTCTGCCGCTCTTCCTCCGAGGGTCTAGCTGTCCTCTGGATCCAGGGGCTTCACTGAGCAGGGATTTCGGGTCCAGAGGACGCGGGTTCTGCCATCTGCATATTGCAGGTTGTTGAAGAACCTGCCTCTAATCCTGATCCCAGATTCTTCCGCAGAGACTCCAGCTTCTCGGACTATTTACTCGACACTCAGATGGAACACGGGTGGTGAGAGGATCCAACCCTGGTGCACACCCTCCCAGCCACACACACAAACAAGTGCCACAGAGCGACAGACGAGTCATGGGGTTCATGCTTAGAAAAGGCGATGGCTAAATCAGAAAAAGGTCCTTCTGACCGCTCTCGGCCCTGGTCTGTCTTTCCAAAGAACGTGCTCTTTCCTTCTGACTCAAAAGTCATTCTGTCCATCTGCTGCCCCCGTCCCCTGCCCTCCCCGTCCCCACTTGCCACCCGCATCCTCCTCGTGCGTTTAGTCCTGGTGCCAGCATTCTGATGTTCTTTCAGCAGACACAACTCAAGGCCTGTGGGCCTCCTGACTTTACGCTTCTTGCCGGAGCTGGCTTTGCGGTGCAGCCTCAGATCCCCTACCCATCACGGCATTTCCCAGCCACATCTCGTAGGATGCTTCAGCGCGGCATCCACCACCCAGGTGTGGTCTTCTTGCTTCATCTCCCTGCTTCCTGTTGGTCAGCCTCTGACGCAACCCGAGTCAGAAGAAGCTGTCAGCTCCTATCTGCCCACCGACTTGAGCTGGAATGAGCTTCTTTACGTCGACGATGGCGTGCGTCCTTTCCTGAAGCAGATCTCTGTGTGGACGCGCGTCAGTGGGTTTGCTTCTCTAGAGAGCCCCGCGTTGGCAGAGCAGCACG
>NW_022111317.1:6214623-6215832 GCF_000313985.2 Echinops telfairi
ACGCCTCACTTCCCCCCTGAGGGGCACGTCTCTGTGTTTCGTTCCATTGTCTTTTCAATCCCCCTAGAAGCGTCAGCCCCGTCTTCCTTTGATGTTCAGGCCTCAGCCCTCCTGGCTCGCACAGTCCCACCATCTCCTTTCTGGTGCCGGCTCTGATACGTGGGCTGTGTGTCAAGCTGGCTGGGCCCGCGGCCTCCTGCGACGTGATCTCCGAGCACGATGTGGTCAGCACCAGGATGGGATCTGCTGCGAAGCAGCCAGCCGCGGGTGGGGAGGATGTCTGTTCTGAATGTCGTCTGCTCGGTGGGGGGCATGGCCTTCATCTGGTCACAGCCTGGGTACCGTGGAGGGTGGACGTTCTTTGGGGCGTGTGGGCTACTCTGGGCAGTGTGTGGAGGCTCGCTCACCTCCACTGCGGGATCGGGGACCCTGAGTCCGGTTCGAGGACCTGTCGGAGGAAACCAGCCTCCAACAACCGAAGGGCCAGAAGGTGCAAACATACGGTGATGACACCTAAAGACCATAGTCAAGTCAGAGAGGGTGAGAAAGACGGGAGGGAGACAGTAAAATAGAGGAGTCGGACACTGTATGGTAGCGTGTTCGCCTCAGCCCCTCTGACGGACCTCGCAGTACTGGGAGAAGTGAGAGCGAGCCTTTGCTATCTTGGGACATGTATAGGTAGCCTTAAGACACGCAGATTCCGTCGTTACAAGGTGGGTGGTATCTGTATTAAAGGTCCCTGAGCTCACAGGTGAGGAAACCTAATCCCTGCATTGAGGGAAGGTGCAAGGGGGGAACTGGGTGTCCCGGCGGGACGAGAGAGCAAAAGGACCATGTCTGCTTCTATAGGGAGATCGAATCAACCAGGTGCTCACTTGAAGGCAGCACAGCTGTGAGGGGAGAATCTGTGGGAATGATCTTTAAAGCAGGATCATGTGCTTGGACTTTACCTCTAACTCACCAAAGTGGAGGCTTTCCTACTGCGGAATATCGGCTTTCTAGTTTCCCTCTGCTGTAAGCTAGGGAACTGAGCCCAAGTCCCATTCCCTCAGTGTCAGGCTCCCCCAGCCACCCACAGACCTCCCGTTCTATTACTGCCTGCCGGTCTCAGGAGCCATCAGCGGACCGCCAACCCGATTCATTCAGCGCGGCATCCACCACCCAGGTGTGGTCTTCTTGCTTCATCTCCCTGCTTCCTGTTGGTCAGCC
>NW_022111317.1:6216185-6219107 GCF_000313985.2 Echinops telfairi
ATGAGGAAACACCGCCCGGCCCTGCACCCCCTCACTGCAGTCGCTGTGCCCAAGCCCCTCGCTGCAGCCCCCGCATCCATCCCTCTGGTCAAGGGTCTTCCTTTTTTTCATCGATCCTCTACTTTGCCAAGCATGGCGTCCTTCTCCAGGGACAACACGTCCAAAGTATGGGAGACGGAGTCTTGCCATCCCTGCTTCTAAGGAGCGCTCTGGCCAGACTTCTTCCAAGACAGAGCCTGGGGAGGGGAAATGGCCAAGAGAGGCTGAGCTGAGCCCCTGGTTCCCAGGGGCGGGGGTCCCAGCCAGCAGTCTCGTAGCTGAGGGATCTGTCCTTCCATGGACACAGGCCGGCAGGGCTGGTCCAGTCTCCCCACGAGCTGCATGCCTGTCTGACCCTAACGCAGGAGCCCGGACTGCAGCCTGGACCGGGCAGCCTCCACTCATGTTCTCTTGCTGGCCCCGCTTGGGACTCGCTGCCCTGAACTGCAGCTCTCAGTCCATCTTTTGCTGTTTAACTTGGAGATGTGTGTTTTCATCGTGTGTGTGTGTGTGTGTGTGTGTGTGTGTGTGATGAGATAGAGAGACAGAGTGAGAGAGATCCATCGACCTGGAAGCCTTTACTACTGGTGGCTTCTGGCAGCTCCTCCTGCAGGTACCTCTGGTTCTCCTCTGCCTGTGGGAGCTACAGGGCCCCCAAACCCGGGGCCACTGTGACCCAGCCTCCATCCAGGACCACCAGCGGCTGGTCCTCAGTGGCCAGCTCCCTCGCCTCCGTGGAGACTGGGCTAGGTGGCTGGTCGAGAGAAGCAAGTCCAGAGACACTGTTCTATGGAGAACAGAGAACGTGGGGTACTGACATCATCTGGTGTCAATTGGGACTTGAGAGGATTAAGAGTGAAGGGGGTGGAGTCTAGTCTGTCAATCAGGTCAGAGCCAATGAGGCCTTGGTGTGGGCGTGGCCTTCCCCTGAGGATTCTGGGAATTCCTGAATTTCTTCCTTGGATGCTGGAGAGGCTCTCTCATTACTCACTCCCTGAGAGATGCTCTACCGACAAGACACAGAACACTACACCCTGGGAGCTGGAGAAGCCACATGGATCTACCCTGATGCAACCAGACCTTTGGAGCTGGAGAAGCCACAAAGACCCCTGCCGATGCTGAGCTGCTTACAAGGCCACTGGATCCAGAAGACTCCCCACCCACTGGCCTGTGTTTAGTGAGTCTGAAGAGGACTTTATAGTATCAGACATATGGGCTAATACTGGACTTACAGACTTGATCTGGACTGGGCTGGGACATTTTCTCAACATTCAATTGCTCTTGTATATAAACCTCTTTCTTATATACATATGAGTGTCTGTGAATTTGTTTCTCTAGTCCACCCAGTCTGACACAGAGCGTTACACCAGGAAGTCACTGATTTCGAGAAGGCATCCCAAGCCCGTCCAGCTCAGGCCCGTGGGCCCCATGCCAGTGGGATCCCTCTTCAGACCCACGTGGCTGAAGGCCGATGGTGCCAGAAAGGGAAGGGTGAAGCAGGGAGATCACAGGCCGGTGGGTGCAGGGCCCTGTGGATCCAGAGCTGGTGGGAATGTGGCAGGGTGGGGGCAGCTCCTTGGGTCTGGTGGCCCATGTGGGGCCGCCCCCAGAGGCAGACACCGACTCTCGCTGAGGAGGGCAGTGACGTGGCAGGAGAGAAGTCCTCATGGTCTCCCTTCTAGCAAGGTCCCAGGTCCACAAGGAGGCATCATCAGACTGTGGCCCGAGTGATGGGCGGGACTCCACCACGACACTTCCACCCGGGTGCGAGTTGACCTAAAATCCGAACTTCCATGCAGAGACCCTGCCTCGACAGAGACTCCCAGAGAGCCCCAGGCGCCCACAGGAAGGTTGGTGACACACCTTGGGTGAGTTCCTGCTTTTCTCTGTCTCACTCTCCCTCCAAACGCCACCCCTGGGCCCACCTACCAAAGGAACTCTTTCCACCCAAATCGTTCGTGTTCTGCTGTGGGTGGGGGCACTTATCTGAAGGCGGGGGAGTCACAGCCCATGGGAAGCAGCCTCCCCACCCTGCCTGGATCTCAGTGATGCCAGGGCAGCTGGTGAGGCTCCGAGGGGGGTGGGTCAATGACTCCCCTCACCGCCACAGCCAACACAAGAGGGAAGTGACCAAAGCCGGGCACTCGGGCCAAGAGGTATCATGTCCACCCTAGGACAGTCTACTTGGCAAAGGGAGGCAGCGCAAAAGAGGAAGGGCCCCCAACAAGAAGGGTTGGCACCGTAGTTGTAATGATGGGTGTGAACCTAACAGCCGGACCGGCAGTGTGTTGTCCTGCTGAACATAGTTGTACGAGTCGGAACCAACTCGATGGAACAAGAACAACAACAACAACACCGTGGCCCTGACCCCACCACCCTGGGGTACCACCATCATCCCTCTGAGTTTCCAGAGCTTTCTCCGCGCCCACACAGAAACCCCCCTTCATCAACACGCCCTGCCCCCCTCTCCTGGGCTCCTGCCCGCAGGTGCTTCGCACTCAAGGCGACCGGCTATGTTCCCGAGCAGGACCGCACAGAGGGGTCCCGGTGACTGTGGTCTTGGGAAGCTCTGCCGGAATCGAGCTGCCAACCTGGTGTTAGTCGAATGCCTAACTATAGGCCACCCCCAGAGACCCCACCACCCAGCCCCTAACCCACTGCCAGAGTTGATTTCCACCCGCCGTGACCCTACGTAGGGTTTCCGAGACTGTGAATCTTTACGGGAGCAGCCAGCCCTCCAGAGGAGCTGCTGGTGGTTTTGAACCACTGACCTTGAGCTCAGCAGCCCGGCAGCGAAGCCACATCACCACCAGGGCTCCTTACCCAGCCCCTCACCACCACCAATTTACTCTCTGCGTCCACGTGGTCTCCTATTCTCGACCC
>NW_022111317.1:6219763-6220577 GCF_000313985.2 Echinops telfairi
GCTTGGGGGCTGGGCAGGGTGTGGGCAAGAAAACAGAAGTTGTACAGGCCCTGAGACGGGAGGGCAGGCTGACCGAGCCCCAGGAGAATATCCAGGGAGGAAGGTCACAAGGCGGGGCGGTGTGGGCCAGCTCCGGAAGGGGAGAGACCCAGAGCCCGGGAATGTGGACCTTCTCTCAGGTGACAAGTGGGGTGTCCAGCCAGGGAGGGACCCAGATTTCAGAAAAGCACTATTTGGCCCCAGCCTGAAACCAAACAAACCTCAAACTACTAATGTTTTTGCTTTTTTCAATTTTATTTCATTTTTAAATTTTAATAAATCATCTTATTGGGGGTGCTTACAGCTCTTATAGCAATCTATACATCAACTCTATCGAGCACATTTTGTTCCATCATTCCCAAAACATTTCCTTTCTAATTGAGCCCTTGGTTTCAGCTCCTCTTTTTCCCCCTTCCCCTTCCACCCTCGTGGTCCCTTGATAATTTAGAAGTTATTTTTATTTTCATAATTTGCATTGTCCGCTGTCTGCCTTCACCTATGTTTCTGTTGTTTGTCCCCTTGTGGGCTGGGGTTGTACGTTGATCATTGCAATTGGTTCCCCCCTCTTCCCACCACCTGCCCCCTACTCTCCTGGTATCACTGGTCTCATTATTGGTCCTGAGGGGTTTATCTGCCCTGGAGTCTGTGTGCTGTAAGATAGAACTGGGATCATGATAGTGGGGTGGGGGTGGGGGGGACGCAATAAAGAACTAGAGTGTTGTGTTTCGTCAGTAATGTATTGCACCCTGGCTGGCTCATCCCTTCCTTGTGACTC
>NW_022111317.1:6221970-6226628 GCF_000313985.2 Echinops telfairi
CGCTGGGGAGGGCCCCGGGCCTGGCCTCGCCCTCCCTCCCAGTGCCACTTCAGCAGCGTGACCTCACACGGAGCCTCGGCAGTGACCAGGGGGCGGCAGGCTGCCGAGTCATGGGGCCCAAAGGGGCAGTGCCATGTAGGATTCCCACCCACCCCCCAACCCCCACAGCACATCTCATAAGGACCTGCCTGCAGTCCACCATGGGACCTCTCGCCTCCATGCAGCAGGCCCTTGGCCGCTTGCCCTGGTCTGCAGACCCTTCATGGTCCATCCCTGCTCTCCCAGGGCTCCGTTGTATCCCAGAGATAGGGGGTGGGGGGTGGGTCCTGGGATTTTTCCCGGATGGGACAGCCAACCTTCAGCTTTTAGCCTTGGGCAGAAAGACCCTCTCAGAAGGGAGGCTGGCTCTGACCTGCCCAGGCCCCACGCTGGCCCCTCTGTCCTTCCCCAGACCACCACCGCTCTCCCAGGAGTGTGGGAACGTTGAAACTGGGCCCCAGCCCAGACCCACCCAATCCGGATCTCCGGTGGTGGGTGGTGACGTTGGGGAAGCCCTGACGGCCACTTCTACCTTCTCAGGTGGGTCTCAGGAGGGGTGTCATTGTTAATTACACAGCTGCCTCCTCACACCAGTCACCTTCTGCAGGACGGGCAAGTGTCATATTTAAACTGCACCCCAGGGCCCTGCTTGTACACGAGGGGCCTGGTGGGTAAACATAAATGGAATATAAATGGAGAATGCTGGGGTCAGACCGTGTGCACGCAGAGGGCCGTGGCCATGGTCGGTGACCCAATAGAGTGAGTGCACTGATGAGAAGCCGTGGGGAGTTGGAAGAGCAAGCCAAAGGCATTAGCGTAATTCATCGAAGGGTTTCATGTATGTCAATGTTTGTCCACGGTGTAATGGCCCAAGTACAGCTCAGTAGACTTCCACCACTTAGTGGTAGGACTCGACAAATGGGAAGGACTCTGAGAAACGTGTACGTTCCACAAGGAAAGCGAGGTCCTTTTACTCGGGAAATCAGATACACACATTCCCCTGGCAGTGAGTGGAGGGGGGGTGTCTCTCTCGCCTCCACTTCACAATGACAAGCACGGAACAGGAATTCCCACTGGAGCACTGCCCTGCTCTGGAGAAGTAGCTGTAAGAGATCAAATTGACAGCAGCGTCTCAAAGGGTAGCCGGCACCCTTAGGGACCTGTCCAGGCTACTGGGAGGGAAAAGCTTTGGAAAGGGGGTAAGGAGGGCGGCACAACTTGAAGAAGAATAACCGCCAAGCCACGGGACTGTCTGAGTAGATGCTGCTGGAGACTGCGTGTTTATCATCAGCAACATCTTGAAAAGTGAAATCGATTATTTGAACAAAAAATAAAGAAAACGTGACTGACGGACTCAAATGCCGTCAGTGAGTGGACTGACAACAGCATGGACAAAGGGAACTGCGCAAAGTCCCCGCTGAGAGACTTTCCTCGAACCCGGTGCAAAGGGACAGAGAGAGAGAAAAGGCAGGTGAACCCAAAATGTTAAAAGACCTGGAAGTTAGGCCCAGGGCTTTCTGTGTCTGCCTGAGTTCCAGAAGACAGCGAAGACAGGGGAGGTTGTAGACAGGGCGTGGAGGCAGCCAACACAGAATCACCCTCCAAGCTGATTCCTCGCAGACCGAGGCCACACTCACCTCCGCCCTCCAACCTTTTGACCCTCCTCTGACCCCCACTGTCTCTCCTGAGGCCCTCTCTGCTCCTCTGCCGAGTTTGATGAGTCCCTGCCATGGCCTGTCACAGACAGGACTCGGAGAGTGGGGTTTACTAGGGAAGTGACGGCTTGCATTCAAGACCAGAAGGGCCTCAGGACACGTGTCTTTGGCCAGGAGTCTATCTCCTCAGCAGTGCCTCTTTCTGCCCCTTGGCCTCTCAATGCTGCAACCCTTCCACCTCTGCTCTGCTCTGCTCTTTGGCCCCATCAGTCAATGCACCGCCCTCAGCTGGCCAGCCGCCTGCCCACAACTCTTCAGGTGTCTTGCTCCAGGAACCAGGAATCCCACAGCGCCAGCTCCTACCAGTCCTGCGATTCTGCCACCCGATGCTGATGGTCTGTCATTGCTCCCCCCATCTCCGACTGCCCCCAATCACAAGAGGACAGATGGTGTCTGAGACCATGATTCAAAAGAAAAGGTCAAGCGAAATCTTTCACTCCAGAAGAAACATTCTTTGATGGTTACCAAGGGTGGGCAGAGAAGGGAGGAAGGGGGAGTCATGGGCTAAAGGGCAGGCAAGAGGTTGCTTGAGTGAAGGAGAAGGCAATAGACAAAAGGGATGTTGGCCACAAATGATGGAGGCTGGGGAAGTCCACCGGGGGTTTTTTAAGAGGCACAGGTGACAGAGACAAATCCTGCCCTGTGCATGCTCTTTCACTCACTGTGATCTGCAAGGAGCTGCTTGGATCAGCACACAGGCCGAACACGTGCGAGGAGGAGGGAGGGGCTGCACTCACAGACCTCCAGAGATCTGAGGGAGGATATTGTGTACAAACATGTGTACTTGCCTTGGCTGCAAGCAAATCCACGGATTGGGTGCAGCCTCTCGGGAACAAAGTTGTGAACGCATCTTAGTTATAACCAAGCTCCTTGAGGGCATGAGTCTTCAGGCCAAGGGATTCAAGACCACTGTCTCGGGGGCTGACAAGTTCAATGGTAGAACATAGTGCCTGAAGATCGTGTTCTGTGTCCTAGTTGGTGAGTAGCAGCCGGGATCTTAGAAGCACCTGCACGGCCGTCTAAGAAGTCCCTATGGGTCTCACCCCACCCAGAGGCCCAAAGAGGGATGAAAGCTGAGAGACATGTGGCCACCATGAGTCCAGTGGATGGAAAGATGATGCCAACATCCGTTTCTACACCCCCCGAGACCAGAAGAACTAGATGGTGCCCAGCCACTACCATCACCTGCTCTGGGAAAGGTCTTACCGGAAGGCCCTGCGTAGAGAGAAAAATACAGGGCAGAACTCAAAATCATCAAAGAGACCAGGCTTACTGGTCAGATAGAGGCTAGTGGGACACCCCCTTTTCCCCAAAGGCATGGTGCTCAGTCACCATTCAAGTCTGGAACATTTAAAATAACCAGCCATTTAAGATCGAATGAGCCGCATTTTCCCAAGGACAGTGTTTCGAGGCAGGAAGGAAGTGACCAGATCCACACCAGTCTCAGCCCCGGCCAACGCCACCACACGTGTTCCAGTGACCACAGAGACCGCCTGATTGTGCCAGCCTCCCGGCTCCTCTCAGCGTCCTCCCACCTCGTGTGAGGCTACCTGTGCCCCGAGGGTGCCCATGGCCCTAACGCTGACTAGCTTTACTTGTCTCGTTTCAGAATCTCTGTCCACTTACCTTGGGGAAGACTCGGGAGGGGGCAGTGATGGCAAAGGACTTAATGGCTCTTCGAGAAGGCCTCTGGGAGGCCCTCGGGGATCAGAATCAGGCACGTGGTGATGTTCTGGGTCACCAGGACGCGCCTGGGCCTCTCTTTATTTGTTTCTTCCCATGGATGTCGGAATAGTGATTAGAGAAACAGGCCCGACAGTGAGCTTCCTGCATGCAAGGCTGACTTCTGCCTTGATGGAGACAGAAAGGGCCGAGGGTATGAAGACTCTGGGTTTGACACTCAACTCCACTGTCCCAACCTAATTTCTCTTGCATCATGCTTTCTTAGTTTACAGCATCATAACAATAACACCCCCCCCCCAACGTTTCCATGACCTGGTTTCATAGACCAAGGTAAGTGGGCACCTGTTACAACTACAGTTCCTACATGCATGGGTTTGTCCCAGACAAAGGATGCTTGGACGTGTCTCTGGGATCCTGGATGGCGCAGGGTCTCACTTGGCTTCATTGTGTTTGGGTGCCTCCTCAAAACAGGGACCTCCAAGTGTGGGTGGGGTGTGCTGCAGGGCCATTTAGCTCCAAGGCAGCAAGGTCAGCTCAGAAGGCTGTAACAACGGCTTTGGGGAATTCCAAAGAAGTCCTCTTCCCAGGCTTTCTCGGAGGGGTTTTGGGAACATGGAGCACCGAGCTGGGGAGGAAAAGGCCGGTGAAGGGGTGCTAAGGAATCTGTTCCCATCATGGCGGGCACCTGCTCCTCTTCCAGGGTAGCAGGGGCTGGCCTGTGAGGATTTGGGAAACCTTCCCTTATCCACCCTGCGGGCCTGCTCAGACTTCTTTTTGATCCCCAAACTCAATGGTCACTTAAAAGGGCCCTGATTGGAGCCCCGGAGGACGCCCAAACTGCCGGTTTTGACCTGGTGTGAATCGTGCACAGGATTCACGGGGCAAGGGTTGGAGAGGTGGAAGCATCTCCTCCTGAAGTGGATCGACGCAGATGGAGGATCTACGTCTGTTTACTCAGAGGGCGATGTTTGAGGATCTGTTGAGAAACATTAGCTTTCCAATGTGATGTTTTTGGTTAATAAAAGTTCCTAATATAAAGGGCATTTATGGAGGTCTGGATAGAGACATGTCCATGTGCAAATATATTTATATGAGGATGGGGAAATAGATCTGTGGGCCTATATTTATAGGCTTAGTATTAAGGTAGCAGAAGGACATTGGGCCTCCACTCAAGTACTCCCTCAATGCAAGAATACTTTCTTCTATTAAATTGGCATTCTA
>NW_022111317.1:6227783-6229871 GCF_000313985.2 Echinops telfairi
AAAAAAAAAAGTTCCCAATACTTATGACTTGCCCTTGTAGCTCACTTACCCCTCCTATCCAGCCTATGAGGTAAGGGGTCTGCATTTGACAGAGGAGCAGCGGAGGTATCGAAGATGAAGTAACCTGACCCAACTTGGGAAGGTTGGAATTGGGATTCAAAAGGAGGCAGTGTGGATCTAGACTTGATACTCTGAAGTCCTCTGCCAGCCAGCTTCCCCAGGGTTGTGATGGGGAAAACAAGACAGTGAAAATAAAATGAGGGTACAAACAACTGGCCGTCCCCTCACAGAAGGGCTACAAGGAAGGGGTGAGTCAGCCAGGGTGCAGCACAGCACCAACGAAACCTACAACAATCCTCTCGTTTTTAATGCTTCCTCCCCCCACTCTCATGGCCCAGTTCTACCTTACAAATGCAGCTAGACCACAGCATGTGCACTGGTACCAACAAGAGCTCGCAACACACAGGATCCAGGACAGATGAATCCCCCAGGAACAGTATGGGAGTAGCAATACCATGAGGGTAGGGGGAAGGTGGGGAGAGAAGGGGAATAAAGGGGGAACCAATATCAATGATTGACGTATAAACCCGAAACCCCAGCGGGACGAACAACAAATGTGGGTGAAGGGAGACAGCGGATGGTGTAAGAAATGAAAATAATAATCTATAGTTTACCAAGAGGGTGGGGGGGAGAGGGAAAAAAGAGGAGCTGCTACCAAGGGCTCAAGTAGAAAGAAAATGTTTTGGAAATGATATGGCAACATATGCACCGATGCGCTTGATATAATGGATATATATCGATTTCTAAAAAAAAACGATTTTTAAAAATAAAACGATTTCTAAAAAGAGGAAAGAAAATGAGGGCTAGAGGGGGAGAGACATGCAGAACAGAGTTCAGTCAGAAAAGAGACCGGGCTTATCAGTAGGAGAGAGACAGGCCCTTAGTCACCCTTCCGGTCGGCGCTGAACTCGCTGCCACTGTGTTGCTACTAACCAACCATTCAAGACCCAAAGGCATGTGTACTTCGTGGGGATCACAATCCACGTCCCAAACCAGGATCTGCATTGATGGTTGAATGTGGGCCTGCTATTCTGCTCTGTAGACCTTCACATTGGCCATACAAATTTAAAAGAAAAAAACAAAAAAGTCCTCCTCTGGTCTAAAACAAGAAACATCCCACATAGGGTCTCAGGGTAAAGAACCCAGGCTCTGAGCCAGGTCCAAGGCTTGAATCGGATTCCTCCTTAACTCCTCCGTGCCCCAGTTTCCTTCTCTGTAACCATCATCATCACGCTGGTTTCTGCCATCTGGCACTGTGAGACGGCACCTCGTTAGTCTGAGTAAAGAGCTTCAAACAGTGGCGGGCACCTACTGAGAGCAGACACACACTGCACTGAAACCTGTGCGAACTGGAACGCGGTGGGGCGGCCTTGTTCTGCCCCTGGCAGTGTGCCGCCCTGCCTGACACCTTCCGTCACCCATGGCGGTGGGAACTGTCTGCATCTCCCGACTGACGCGTTCCTGCTTCCCTGGTTCTACTGACCCCATACCTGATAAATCCACGCGCTTCTGTGACACCGCTCAGAAGTACTGGTGGGTTTCGTGGCAGACGGCCTCAATAGAGCAAGTCACGCTTGCTCTATTTGTTTTGGTTTTTTTGTGTGCATATAGAATCTATGAACATACCGCACTTTATCAAATATGCAACAGCACTATGGAAAACTCTGCACTAGTGTAAAATAAATTCACTGCCACCCAGTCAATGTCAACTCTAGTGACCCTGCCTGGCAGGGTAGAACTATTCCCGTGAGTTTCCGAGACTGTAAAACTTCAAAAGAGTGGAAAGCCCACGGTCGACCTGCTCAAGGTGGGC
Source organism: Echinops telfairi (assembly GCF_000313985.2). Classification (NCBI taxonomy): domain Eukaryota; kingdom Metazoa; phylum Chordata; class Mammalia; order Afrosoricida; family Tenrecidae; genus Echinops; species Echinops telfairi. Next base: position 6,229,657 of record NW_022111317.1, read on the forward strand.
TGCCTCACACCTTCATGCAGCGTGTGGAGAGAGTATGCAGGCAGTAAGGCGGAGGGTGGGGGTGGAGGTGGGGGGCGCCTGCCCATGACGGCCGCGAGAAACGACAGCAGTTAGGGAGACGCAAGTATGACAGAGGTGCCTGAACTCCCGTGGGTGCCAGGGTCCTGACAGTCTGGCCGTGGCTGGCACAGGACTGAGGACAACCTTGCTGTGAG
>NW_022111317.1:6230940-6232546 GCF_000313985.2 Echinops telfairi
ACGCCAGCACTGAGAGGCTTCCACCGCCACTGCATCCACAAGACTTCCCTCCCACCGGCCTGTGATCTTCCTGCATTCGGCATCATTGTATGTGTCGCGTGAGTCTAGAGAGGAAATTATAGACTGGTATCGGACATATGGGCCAATATCAGACTTATGGCCTTGATCGGGCCTGGGCTGGGATGTTTTCTTAATGTACAATTGCTCTTTGATATAAAGTTCTCTCTTACACACACATGAGTGCCTACGAATTGTTTCGCTAGTCCACCCAGACTAACACATTAACCTAACAAAGAACCCCCACATTCCCAAGTGGGCTGACGCCCTCAGGTGAAGGGGTTAGGACTGACAACACAAGTTCCGGGGGTAATGCACTTCAGTCCAAACCAAGGTAGCTGTGAGCGGAAACACTTCGTAAGTCTCTCAGGGAACAAAGTGACAGCGTCACCATGGCAGCCACCAAATAGGAAGGGGAGTTCCTGGCACTGACGCTGAGACAGACGGGCTGGATTCAAGTCCCAACACTGCCGCCTACTGGGGGCTGACCTTGGGGCCCCGAGCTCTCCTCCCTGGGCCTCAGTTTCCTCATCTGTGAGACAGGACTGAGGGTGCTGGTCTCGTGGTCTGAGGATGAAAAAAGATGAGCCTAGTTAATCGCTTAGAATGGTGTCTGGCCACACAGGAAGCACCCTGTGGGGACTGAACAAATGCAGCTCTTCTCTGGTCTTCCAGGATCATCCTGGCCGAAGCCCACGGCATCGGGGAAGCCCAAGAACAAGGCCTGGTAATAGCATCATGAGTCCCTGACCCAAACCTCGGTCATTTACCTCGTGACGACTTTTGTCAGACCCTCACACCACCTGTCGTTTTTGTGTTTTTGTTTTTAATTCATGCTTTTCTGACAAGTAACCTTTAAATGTAAGCTGATCTTCTGTGGGCTGTTTTTATCAACCACCGTAATGGGAGAGACAGCGTCGCTTGCCACAGATAGAAGGAAATGGCCCAATCGCATCCCTTGAACACACAGCCAGTACATCCCCTTACAGAGGGGTCACAGGGAAGAGACGAGCCAGTCCGGGCACAGTATAGCACTGATGAAACATACAACTTTCCTCTAGCTCTTTAATGCTTCTTCTTCCCCAATATCATGACCCCAATTCTACCTTACAAATCCAGCTAAACCAGAGCATGTACATGGATGGGTACAGATAAGAGCTAGAAACACAGGGAATCCAAGACAGATAAACCTCTCAGGACCGATATTGAGAGTAGCGATACCAGGAGGGAAAGAGGAACCAATCACAGTTATCTACATATAATCCCCTCCCAGGGGGATGGGCCACAGAAAAGTGGGTGTAGGGAGACATTGGTCTGTGTACGACATGAAAAAACATTTATAAATTATCAAGGGTTCGGTGAAGAAAACTGATGGTGCCCGGCTATTGAAAGATATAGCATCTGGGGTCTTAAAAGCTTGAAGGTAAGGAAGCAGCCATCTAGCTGAGAAACAACAAAGCCCACATGGAAGAAGCACACCAGCCTGTATGATCACAAGGTGCTGAAGGGATCAGTTATCAGGTATCAAAGAACAAAAAATCATATCATT
>NW_022111317.1:6233546-6242781 GCF_000313985.2 Echinops telfairi
GCTGATACCAAGGGCTCATGTAGAAAGAAAATGTTTTGAGAATGATGATGCCAATATATGATGTACTAATGTGCTTGACACAATGGATGGATGGATTGTGATAAGAGCTGTAAGAGCCCCCAATAAAATGATTTTTAATAAAAAAGAAAATGTAGCCAGCAACAAGCGGAACCCGGAGCTGCAAGGGCTTGCGGCCTGAGGCCAGCTTTTTGTTTGTGAAGAGAAGGAGGAGGCACTCCCTAGGGTGAAGGAACTACCTGCACCTTACTTGTCTGTCAGTCCGTCTGTTGTGCCTTGGTGGCTGTGTGCTGCCGTGACGCTGGAACCTAGGTCAACAGTATTTCAAATACCAGCAGGGTCACCAACGCTCGACAGGTTTGCCGAGCTCCCAGACTAAGAATAGACCAGGAAGAAGGAAGAGGGGATCCACGTCCAAAAAAATTAGCCACCCACAGCCTCCTAGATATCAGAGGATCATTGTCTGACACAGTGCCCGAAGATGGGCCCCTCGGGTTGAAGAACCGAAAGTCAAACTCCCTGCCTTCCAGTGGATACTGACTCACAGTGACTATAGGACAGGTAGGACTGCCCTTGTGAGTTTCCCAGACTGCAGCACTTTGGTTTGGTTTTTATTGGCACGGAATCCACGCCATACAATCCAATCGTTCCATCATGTCAGGAAGACTTGTACCACAAGAAGCATTATGACCACAATCAATTTCAGGACATTTTCTTTTTCATCCCTTGACTGAACCACCTTTACCATGAGCTGTGTGATCACATTCCATTCGAGTGCTCCCTCCCCCTCCCGCCTTCATGGTTTACTCCTGAAATCCTCTCCCCCTCCCCACCTCCCCCTCCTACCCACCCTACACCCCGACAAATCCTTGCATCGGTTATTATCTCTTTACACCCACTCCTTCTGTGCGTCTTAAACCGTGAAACCCAACAGAAACAGTGAGAATGAAAACGGAATGAAGTGGTGTAAGGACCTACCAGCAGCCACACAGATAAAAACACCACCGTGAGCAGGCCAGAAAAGGCCTCCGTCAATGTTTTAAAAGCCAGGATCCAGTAAGAGATCCTTGCACCTCAAACAAATTCAAGTTGGGTTTGGAGGGAGGTCAATTGGCCAAGTATTAAGTGTGATCCAGTCCAGTCAGGATGACAGTGATCTGTGTTCGATAGTAAGGCTGTTCCAGACCTTTGCCTGTGGCTGGGAGGGATCTGGCATTGGCTTAGTCTGACTAGTTACTCTGCAGATGGGTCTGGGGCTCCCACTGTCCTCCACAGCCTTCCGCAAATTGGGCGTTCACAATGTAAGCTCTGATGCTTTCCCTTCGTCACATTTGAATTTTGTCCTTGTCATCTTTGGAGCCTGCAGCTCTTTATGGGACAGAAAGCCCTGTTTTTCTCCCCTCGGGTTGGAAAGCATTCAAAAGGCACCCGGGAGCTGCTTCGTCAATGTAGAGCTGAGCTTCATGAAGTGAATGGAGCAGAGGTTTCTGGGCCTTCCTGTGCTGATGTGGCCTGACTCAAATGGAGAAGAGCCGCTACCAATGTTCCTTCCTCATCACAGCATGAAACGGACAAAGCATGACTCTAGAAAAATCGGAAGCTGTCGAAAATGAAACCGGCTGCTGAAGGATAAACGCCCTATGTGTTGGTGAGCTGAGATGAACTGGCGAGGGCCACTGGAGGCAGACAAGTGGCAGGAGTGGCGAGCTGATGAGGAAGGACAACACATTCATCACTTACAGAATATTTCAAGATCCATCCTGACGTCCAACTCTGCCAGCAACAGAATAATATCCATCTGCCTACAAAGAAGACCAGTGAACAGGATGATTAGTCAGATGGATGCACCAACAGCTAATGGCAAAGAGGAAGAAACTGAATCTTTGTACCATCTTCTGCAGTCTTCAGCTGATCAGACATACAACCAAGATGCATCGACAGTCACTGGTGATTGGAACGCAAACCTTGGAAACAAAGAGCAAGGAGCGGTGCTTAGAAAACACGGTCTTGGTGACAGATAGGTGTGATGTAATTTTGCAAGATCAATTGCCTATTTATGGCAAATACCTTTCTTCAACAATAGAGAACGGAGCTTTATACATGAATCTCGCCAGATGGAATACACCGGCAGCAAATCAATGCCCTCTGTGGAAAGAGTGATGGAGAAATTCAATATCATCAGGGGCCTACCGTGGAACAGACCATCCATTGCTCATACGCAAGTTCAAGTGGAAGCTGAAGAAAATTAAAATAAGTCCGTGAGAGCCAGAGTAGGACCTTGGACATACCTTGAGTATATCCTACCTGGATTCAGAAACTATCGCAAGAACAGTTTTGACCACGTGAGTTATGGGATGGCATCAAGGGCATCGTATAAGAGAAAGGGAAAATGAGTCATTAAAAAGACAGGAAAGTAAGAAAAGACCAAATGAATGCCAGAAGAAATGCTGAAACTTGCTCTTGAAAGCGGAGTCGCTAAGGCAAAGAAACAATGAAGACTTGGACAGAAAACTTCAAAAGGCAGCTCGAGAAGACAAAGTAAAATATTATCATGAGTTGTGCAAAGACCTGGAGTTGGAAAGCCAAAAAGGAAGAACACGTTTAACGTACCTCTGAAGCTGAAAGTAAGCAGCAGAAGAAAAAGTGAAGGCTCGATTCTCCAGATTGAAGGATTCGATGGGCAAAATGTTGAACCATGCAGGAATCATCAAGAGAAGTGGAAGAGATGCTGTACCAGAAAGAAGGTTCCACCATTTCAGGAGGTAGCAGGTGATCAAGAATCAACGGCACTGAAATAAGAAATCCAAGATGCACCAAAGGCATTAACCAAAAACAAGAATCCAGTGACCAAGGGGATGCTGACTGAGATAGTTCAACAAATGGCTCTGATTCAGGAAGTACTCGCTTGTCTCTGCCAAGAACTTTGGAAGACAGCTAGCTGGCCAACCAATGCGAAGAGATCTACAGTTGTGCCCATCCTTGAGAAAAAGGAACCAACAGAATGTGGAAAGTATTAAACAGTATCGTGAATCTCACACACAAGGAGCGCTTTGCTGCAGGTGATTTTGCAAACCAGTGCAGTAAGATGTAGACGGAGACTTGCCAGAAACTCAAGTCAGGTCCAGAGGAGGAGGTGGGGTGGAAGACATCGTGATTGATGTCAGTTGGATCTTGGCTGAAAGCAGAGAATTCTATAAAGATATCGGCTTGTGTTCTTGACTGTGCAAAGGAATGCCACTGTTTTTATCTGAACAGATGATAGATAGCATTGTAAAGAATGGGGATTCCAGAATGCGAATTGTGCTCAGGAGGAATCTGTCTTTGGACCAAGAAGCAGTCACTCAAGTGAAAAGGGGGAGTCTACATGGCTTAAGACCAGGAAGGGCTGGTTAAAGGCATCGGGGTTGCATTCTTTCATCAGATCCATTCAGCCTGTACGCTGAGCAAATATGGGAAATCTGGACCGTACGAAGAAGGACGTGGCATCAGGACCCGGGGAAGGTGCATGAACAGCCTGTGACAGGCAGATGGCACAGCCTTGCCCGCTGAAAGAGAAGAGGACTTGCTGATGACGTTCTCAGACGACAGCCTTCAGTGCTGGTTACAGCTCGACGTCAAGGAAACAAAACTCACCGCCACTTGGCCAATGAGCCACATCATGGTAACTGGAGAAAAGATCAAAAGATTGAGGTTGCCAAAGATTTCACTTTACTTGGGTCCACAATCAAGACCCATGGAAGCAACCACCAAGAAATCAAGTGGTGCATTCCATCGGGGAAAATATGCTGCAAAAGGGCCCTTTAAAGTGTTAAAAAGCAAAGATGTTCAGACCGTCTGGGCTCAAGCTATGGAATTTGCAATGATCTCACATGCGAAAACTGGACAATGAATATGGGAGCCCAAAGAACTGGTGCTTTTGAACTATGGTTGTGTTCATCTGGGTTGACTAGTGAAACAAATTCATAGACACTCATATCTGTCTAAGAAAGAACTTTATATCAAAGAACAATTGTATATGGAGAAAACATCCTAGCCCAGTCCAGATCAAGTCCGTAAGTTTGATATTAGCCCCTATGTCCGATACCAGTCCATAAACTCCTCTTTAAACTCATGCAGCACAGGCGATGATGCAGAATGCAGTAAGATCACTGGCCGGTGGATAGAAGGTCTTGTGGATCCAGTGGCAGTGGAAGCATCTCAACGCTGGCACCAGTCTCATGTGTCTCCTCCAGCTCTCTGAGTGTCTCAACAGCAGGAAAGGAGAGGCAGGAAGAGAGAGTAGGTCTGGCCTCCAGTGAGCTATTTATCTCCTCCATTCCTCCAAGTGAGGTCATCAAGCTGTGACCTGATTGACAGGCCAGACTCCGCCCCTTCGTGCAAGTTGACAGGAGATTATGTCACTGCCCTCATGGTGTTGACAAAGAATGTCGAAAGCACCATGGGCCACTAGAAGAACAAACATGCGTCTTGGAAGGAGCACAGTCAGAGTGCTCCTTAGAAGCAAGGGTGGCGAGACTTCCTCTCACGCCATCTGCACATGTTGTCTGGAGAAATCGGTGCTTGGAGAAAGACATCCTGCTCGGTCAAGGAAAAGGAAGCCAGCACCAATGGCCTTCTCCCCCAGTGGTGAGGTGTCCACAGTACATGAAGGAAGAGGGTGACAAGAATCAGAAGGACTCGAAGCCTCCCCAGGTCTCTGAGGTGGCCCAACAGATCAGCAGAGGCCATAGCACCTCAGGGCTGGCGTGGACATCCAGGGCACCCCCAGACAGATCCTGCCCAAAGAACATCTTGCCCCTATCCCGAATCTGGAAACCCTATTTTGATTTCTCAGAAGCTCCCTGGGGTCCTGGTGGTGGCCAGCCTTCTCCAGAAATGGGCTTAGCCAGGACCTTGTTGACTCGGCGGCTGCTTCACCCAACCAGTGCCTGCCCTGGCCCAGGCCGGCGGTCCGTGAACACTGTGGGGAGGAGCGTGGATAAGGGCACACAGACTCCCACCCTAAGGCTGCCTGGCACCTCAGGTTTGAAGGAGCATGAGCATGGGCAGATGAAAGATATTTGGGAGATTGGAGGAGAGCTTGCTAGCAAGTCTACAGGGAAGGGGAGAGAAGAGAGGGGAGGAGGGAGAAGGAGAGGGGGGGAAGGCAAGGCAGAGAAGAGAACAAAGTCGGGGAAGAACAGGTGGGGAGGAAAGAAAGAATTTGCTGTTCCCATGACAGCCGAGCGTCCCTTCAAAGCTGCCCTCAAAGTTGCCCCACTTGCCCCACCCACCCACCATTGGGGTAGATACCATTTTCAGGTCACAACTCCAGGGAAGAAAGAAACAGAATCTGCGTCACTTGTTTTAAGGACGGACGTTTTACTCCTGTGAAGACTTTCAATCTTGGTCACCCTAAGCGGTTCTGCCCTGTCCTATAGGCTGTTAGGAGTTGGCATCCACTCAAAGGCAGCGAGTTGTTCATTTGTTTGCTTTCGTTTGGGTGGCTCAGTGGGTGACGGGTTGGGCTGCTAACCACAAGGTCACTGGTTCAAACCCACCAGCTGCTCCACCACAGAAAGATGAGGCGTGCTGCTCCCAGGAAGATTTGCCGTCTCAGAAGTCCTAAGGAGTCAGTCCTGCTCTGTCTGACAGGTCACTCTGAAGTGGAGTTAACCGAGGGTGGTGGGTTTGGTTTTTCGGTTGGCTTGTTTTGTACTTGATTTCAGTGCCCATTTGATGCTCTGTTTCCTCTGGGATCTACCAGCCTTTCCCTGAGACGGGGACCTGTTCAGTGCCGCAGACCTGGGATGGAGGGAGGGTGTGGAGCTCACACCCCTCTCCCACCCCTCTCCTCCCGGGTGCACTGCCTGGCACCTGGCACGCTCCACGTGTAGCCTTTGAGCCTTCTCTGACCCAGCTTCATGTGGGGTTTGTTGGGGGTGTCTTGAGAGCAGTTTTCAAGCAGAGAAGAGACTTTTCAGAAACACTTGGGTTTTTGAGTTTGTTTTTTTAAGCCCTGAACCTCCCTGAACTTTTAAATGAAACTTACAAAACTCTTATTCTATGAATAGATCTAACAAGTGCTAACAGTCCTTTCTCTCCGCCCCCCGCCACTGCCCGAAGGAGAACTTTGATTAATGTTTGTACCATTTATCTACTTAGTTAATTAAACTCCTTTAAACCTTTGACGCTGCAATCAAAGTTTATTATATTCCGTTTTTGAAGTTTTTTTCCCCATGATCTAACTTTACATTTCCCCGCGTCCTGAAGTGACTTTTAGAAATCAAATACATTAAACGTGCAATTCGGGTGATTTTTAAATAGTCCCCAAACCACTTACCAACTTAGTAAGATTTCAACTTACAATTGCGGGTTGAAATCAACAGCTCAGGAGCAGAATTAAACATTAGAACCAGAATCTCTCCAACTTCACCAGTTCTTCAGGTGCCTAATGTGCACAGTCTATTTCTGAGCTCAACGTAAAACGATCAACGCTGTATTTCTGACTTTTAGTTGTGGTTCTGAGTTCCCTCGGGGTTAGAGCTGGTTCCCCACCCTGGAAACAGCGAGGCTGTCCCAAACAGGTGTGAGACATCCTTCTCAAGCCTCCTTCTCAGCGGGGCCACTCAGATGGAGTCATGGGCTATGATTGGGGCCCTGCCCTTTAAAACCAGCTGCCCATGGGCCTGTGTCCAGGCCTTGGCTCCTATTGCCCTGTTCTTTTAAATTGATAGGAGGAGCACCCAGGGAAAAGATGCTTTCTACTCCCAGAAAGAGTTTCCGTGTCGGAAATCCACAAGGGCAGTTTTAGGGTGGCTACGGGCCAGAATCAACTTGGTGGCAGTGAGTTTGGTCTTATGGGGTCACCATGAGTTGGGGGTGACTTGAGGACAGCCAACAACAATAGCTACAAAGAGGGGTCTAGGACAACCCCCCTGCTTCCTGCATGGGGAGCTAGACAGAAGAGGCCTGCAGGCATAGCCTGACCTCTCGGTGGGCCCTCAGGAGGTGTCCTCCATGCCACGCTGTGCTCAGCAGCAGCGAGCAGTGGGCAGCAGCAGCATGGCACGCCAGGGCGAGTCCCCCAGACACTCAGCCTTTGAAGACAGCCCAGGAGGTGACCTGCATATCCGGGCAAGAGGAAACTTGCTCTCCCAAGTCCCTGAATCTTGGGTTGGGCAGGAGCAGCTTTTTCGTCAACCAGAGAGGAACAGGGAGTTGCAAACTGGAGGGGGTCATCCCAGAGTGGGTGCCCGGCCCCGGCAAGCAGCCCAGTCAAGGCCCTGGAGTCCCAGAGAGGCTGCGGGAAAATCCTGAAAGAGGCTGGCTCAGAGCAGGCGAATGCCCTCACCAGGTCAGAGGAGGGGCCTTCTCCCCAGCCTGTAGCCAGGACACCCCCGCCACTGCCATCACCACCACCACCTCCACTGTCACTGCCACTGTTGCTGCCACCGCTGCCACCACTACTACCACCGCCACCACCACCGCCACCTCCACCTCCACTACCCCCAGCACCATCATCACTAATGCTCCCACCACCATCACCACCACCAAAGGCCAGAAGACAGGGGAGTTTGGACCAAGAGAGGGGGTGCCTTGCTCAACAGAAGCAGGTGCTGTGTCGTAGCAAGTGCCAGTGGGGCTGGGGCCCAGCAGATGCCAGCTGATAGCTTCCTAGGCAGGACACGGGGATGCCCCTGGGAGCTACATGAAGGTTCCCCCATATACCGTATGTCGGGCCTAGGGTGCTGCTTGCTAACACCTGGTGGGTGACTGCACACTTGGAGGTCAGCTGCTTAGAGGTGATCTCCCCAAGGGTACCAGCCATGTAGAGCGGTCAGCCTCCATGGTCTGTCCCACCCTAAGCAGGGCCCATTCCCTGCTGATACGGTTAGTGGACTGTTCCCTTGAAAGAGAGCCCAAGACAAGGTCAAGCCAGCTCCAGGAGGACCGAGGTTAGGCTGCCATCTTGAATCTAGAGCCCACCCATCTTGTCACATGTGTACCCCCAGTGCCTCCCTTTCCTATTGCATGTACACCCCTAGCTTATCCTATTGTACAGCCCCGTCCTATTACGTATGTGGTTACCTGTCGTCAGGGGGCTTGCACGGCCCCCAAGTGTATGTAAGCTGTGACTGGAAATATACTCTCTCTCTCTCTCTGCGCACCTGGCTGCTGGGACGGCCGTCCCGGGGGTGAGCGTGCTACCATGAAATGTGTCTGACTCCTTTATTTGACTCTCTCTCCTATCCTTCCTCTTCCCCATGGCTTTCCCATCATCTGTATCTATTATCGCCGTACAATGGCTCCCACAAACCCCGCGGTTGTTAGAGGCCGGTTCACTCTCACATGCCCCTGGGACACCAGGCTGTCTTTGGCAGTGTCACGGCTAATTCGGTGACGGCAACCGTGGGCTCCAGAACTACGGTGAAGACGGGCGCAGCACCGGGCAGTGTTTTGTTCTGTCGTGCACAGGGCCGCTGTGGGTCACCGGACAGCAGCAGCAGCCAAGGCTGGTTTGGTGCCGGCTCTGGCACAAGCACCGGTCTCATTGCAGTCACGGAGTTGCTGCCCTGCGGTGATGCGGTAGTCCGAGCAGATAGCCAGCCGCCTCCGGGCAGCTCTGCCTCGTGGCCACCTTATGAGACACCGGCTGGTGCCGGGTCACCCTCAGCATTGCCAGCATGTCCCAGAACCGTGATATTGTGCTGCTTCATCCCACCCAGCGTCCCCCTGGCCCTCTGCCGCGGCCGACATCATGTCCGCCTCGAGCAGTCGCTTTATCCTGATCGCCGCCGCCAAAGCACGCGGGTCAGACCGCGTACCACTGTCTGGGTTTCCACTGGCCAGCTTTTCCGCGTCCATCGAGGGGAAGGGGGCGCTAGAACGGACAGTGATGATGGATGCGCGGCTCTTTTTAAAGGCGACGTAGCTATGGAAGTGTACATTATGGGATTGCATATCAAGGAAACGACTGAAACAGAGAAGGAAAGAAACTAGTTGACCAACAGGGACCCCGGGCGAAGGAGGAAGAGTTGTTGCTTAGGAGACGTGGCGTTTATGAGCTGTGATTGGGAACAGACTCTCTCTGCGTGGACCTGGCTGCTGGGGTCACGGCCAGTTTATTTTTTTATTTGTTAACATTTTATTAGGGGCTCATACAACTGTTATCGCAATCCATACACACATCAATTGTGTAAAGCGCATTTGTACATCGTTTCTCAAAACATTTTCT
>NW_022111317.1:6243779-6245606 GCF_000313985.2 Echinops telfairi
GACGACAAGGAAGAAGAACAGGTCCTGCAGTTGATGGTGGTGGTGACTGTGATGGAACTAGGGAATGGAAGGAAGGGTGGGTGGTGCCTGTGAAACTGTCCAAAGGAAAAAGAAAGGAAGTGGACCCCCAGGTCTTCTTCCTCATCTAGCTCAGTCTGGAAGCACCGCCGAAACCTGTCCAGCCTGGGCGACCCTGCTGGTGTTTGCCATACTGGTGACGCAGCCCACAGCAGCACGGCCACGACAAACGGACAGACAGGTGGTGGTATGGGGCCATTGCGTGTGATTGAACCAGCCGGCCTGAGGGAAGGCAGATTACCTTCCAGCAATGCAGGGCTAGGGGCTCCCCAACATACAGGGGGGCTCGGTCCCAAGCACACTGTCGTCAGGCGGTTCGAAGGTGAGTCAAATACCTGCCCGGTTTGCTTGGGTTTTCCAGTCTGCCTGCTACGTGGCGGTGTTCTGAACTGTCAGTCCTCACAGGGAACATCTGTGATGAGCCTCTGGGGACGGCGCCACAGCACAACACGCTGTGCACTCAGGCGAGCAGCACGCGCGGCCAACGGAAGGCTGCACTTTCTAAAACAGAAGGCTCACTAGGCCTCCTGTCCCTCAGGAAGGGCCTGGGGCAACTTTCCACTGGGCCATCGAGTGGGATGGACTCACCCCCACCCAATGAAGGCTTGAGAGCAAAGCAGGGGGCTTCCCTGTTCTGCAGCTGCAGACGCCGTCCTGAGCCACTGGCTCGCTGGTTCCAACTCCTGGGAAGCTGTGTCTGCAGAGGAGAGCGGTTCCAACTGGTTCTTGCGCCTGTGACATTCCGGAAGTCGGTCATCAGGCGTGTCCTCTGAGGGGCCTCTGTAGGGGTTTGAACAGCCGGCCTTTAGCTGTTTGTGCCCCCCAAGGACCTCCACCCAGTCTATGAGTAGAGGCTTGGGGGCAACTCTCTGCTCATTCTGGTTGCCACCTGACAGACAAGTCTGGGGACAAAGGCCGCAGGCGTCTCCTGTTTGTCACCTGACCTACAGTGAATAACACACACATACAAACACGTATATATGTATATGTACACACATATGTATATATGCATATGTACACACATGTATATATGTATACGCACACGCACGCATATATGTATATGCACACACACATATTTATATGCACACACGCACATATGTACATGTACACACATGTATATGTGTATATGTGTGTGCATGTATGTGTGTATATGCACACACATGTGCATGCATGTGCACACACATGTGCATGTGTGTACACACATGTATGTATGTATATGTACACACACAAAAGGGACTTTTCTTTTTTTTCATGAGGAGGTATGGTAGTTACATAATTTCTTTTTTTTAAAAAAATCATGTTATTGGGGGCTCATGCAGCTCTTATCACAATCCACACATGTGGGGAACAGAAGGATTTCTCTTAAGTTGTCTTCCCCAAATATATGCCAGATTTAGCTGGAGAATGACTGCTCACTAGGCGGTCAGCGAAAGTAGGTCAGAGGTTATTCTCCCTAACATCAGCCATCCAGAGTGGATTGGGAGTCATTCTCACTGAGAGGTATCAGCTGTCTAGATCAAGCAGACACCACTGTTTATCCCACAACAAGTAGGACCCATTCCTTTCTGTTATTGTTCCCTCGAAGCAGTGCCCAAAGGCAAGCCCAGGACCACTCTAAGATGACTAGGTCATCCCCCTCCTGTTGCTTGTATGCCTATGTTGCAATCCCTCCCTATGACGCAGGTTGTTGTGAATTGTATTGCCCCTCTCTGTGATGCATGATGCTGTGATGTATCTCCCTAAAGTAAT
>NW_022111317.1:6246947-6250143 GCF_000313985.2 Echinops telfairi
GCGCGTATCTTTGAGCCCTGGGGATGCAGTGATCATGTTCTGGGCTACAATCTGCATAGTAAGCAGTTCAAATCCAAAACCACCAGCCACTCCATAGGAGAAAGAGGGGGCTTTCTACTCCCACGAAGAGTGACAGTCTCGGAAACTCCCAGGGGCAGTTCTACCCTGTCCTGTAGGATTGCTGAGTTGGCACCGACGCCATGGCTGTGGGCTGTCGTTAAATAAATGTGCACACCGTGTAAATAGGCACGGTGCATTTGGTTAGGGGCTGTCGGGTTTGCTCCAACTCTCAGCGAACCTCTGTCCGGCACAAGGAAACGCTGCCCGGTCCAGCGCCCTCCTCACGATGGTGGGTTGTGTCGGAGGCTCTTGTTCCAGCCGTTGAGCCTTCCTCGTTTCGCTGCCCTTCCATTTGTGATGTCCTTCCAAGCGTGATGTCCTTCCAGGGACGGGTCCCTCCTGACCACCTGCACCAAGTATGCGAGGCGAATGTGGCGTCTATGATATGATGTGTCATCTTCTAGTTGTGTGCTACAGAACCAGGCCGCGTTTGGTTCTCTTGTACTTGGGGGCTCCGTGACTCGGCTGTCCAGTCGGCTAAGCACAAGAGTGTGGGGGGAAAGGCCAGCCCCCCACCCCCAACGAATCACGGGTTCAGTAAGTGCAATTGTACGGTTGAGAAATATGAAGATTATAATAAAGCCATAGAGCCTGAGAGAGATAGGAGAGAGAGTAGAATGAAGGAGTCAGACACATTTCATGGTAGCATGCTCACCTCCTGGATGGCCATGATCTTACCAGCCAGGTCCACCCACGCCCGCACACAGCGTGGACTGAGTGGGCCGGGCAGAGAGCCGGAGAGAGCCGGCAGGAGGGAACTTTATTGCTAACCAAGGCTTATATCTAGTTAGGAGGCATGATTACAGGTAACCCCTCGTCACAGGTAGGGGCTGTACAACAGGCAATACAAGCAATAGGAGGGGGATGTACAATGGGCATAAGCGTAACAGGAAGAGGATGAGCTGGGGGTGTACATGATAGGAAGGGGTGGAACTAGAGGTATACATGTGACAAGATGGATGGACCCTAGATTCATGATGGCAGCCTAACCTTGGTCACCCTTGCGTGGGCTTGACCTCCCTGGGCCCTCCTTCAGGGAAACAATCTACTATCCTTATCAGAAGGGAGTGGGCCCTCCTTGTTGTGGGATGAACATTGGTGTCTGCTTGCTCTGGATGGCTGATGACCCTTAGGGAGAATAACCCCTGACCTACTTCTGTTGACCTCCAATTGTATAGTCATTCTCCTCGTGTAGCAAGCAGCTAAGTTTGGGATACATTTGGGGGAGACAACTTGGGAGAAATCTTTCTGTTTCCCACACAAGAGAACAAACCATCGCCCAGTTCTGAGTCACCCTCACACTCTTGGCTGCAGCTCCTGTCTCAATCCATTTCCTGGAGGGCCCCCACCCCCTCTTCTTCGCGGACCCTCCACTGTACCCCGCACAACGGCCTTCGCCAGAGACTGGCTCTTCCCGATCACCGGCCCACAGTACTTGAGACAAAGTCTTATAATCTCCGCTTCTACGGAGCTTTCTGGCTGCTCTCCTTCCAAGGTGGACGGGCTCATTCGCCGGCAGTCCGTGGTCAGGCCCCCATTCTTCACCACACCGTCAGGTCGGTTTTACAAAGCTGGGGCCGTTGCTCCCATGAAGCCTGGCGGCCTGGAAGCTCCCGGGAGCAGCTCTACTCTGTCCTGCAGGACACTATCAGTTGGGATTGACTCGCTGGCAGTGTTTTTGTTTGTTTCAACACACTCAGCTGCTAACTGGAAGGTTCGAGGTTCGAGGACACCCAGAGCCCTCAGAAAAAAGGTCTGGCCCCCCCCAACTCCTGGCACATCAGCCCCCGAAAACCCTGCAGGGCAGCACTCCGTTCGGACACATGCGGGCTCCCGTAAGTTGGCATGAACTTGACAGCTGTCATCATCATTAGGTGCCAGCCAGCCGGTTTCTACGCAGAGTGACCCTGTATTCAACAGAACGAGACATCGCCCCATCCTGTCCTGTGCATGGCCACAGTCACGGCTCTGTCTGAGCCCCCGTTGCAGCACTGTGCACCCCCTCGCTGAGGGTCTTCCTCGTTCTCCCCGTAACTTCTACTTTCTGCAGCACGAGGTCCTCCCTGCTCCAGGGACTGGCCTCTCCTGACAGTCTCACCAGCATCACCTCTAAGGAGTGTCCTGGCTGCACTTCTTCCAGGACAGAGGTGTCTGTTCTTTAGGGAGCCCATGGGCTCCCCATCTTCTTTGCCGGCATCGTCCTTCGGATGCATCCGCTGTGTCTCAAAAACGTGGCCGCACCTCCCAAAAAGTTCTCGCTGAGTGAAACAGCGCGTTGCCAAAGGTGCCCTGCCGTGCCGTCTGTAGAACCTTCAGGAACGTGCAGGGCAGCGCAGGTGGTGGATGAGGATGGTGATGGACTCCGGTGTGCTGGCCGCCCAGTGGAGACCACCGAGGGGGACGCCAGGGCCACACCATCACGTCCTCCCTCAGGCCGATGAGGTCAGTCCATGGACTTCTTAATAGCTGTGGTTGTATTGTTTCAGGAAAGACGGGGCTCTCTCCTCCCATGAAGAGCCACCGTCTGGGACCTCACAGGGGCAGCTCCCCCCGACCTGCGGGGTGCTGGGAGTCAGAGTGGGCTCAATGGTAATGAGCATGCGCGATGGTTTCACTGCTCAGCACCAGCTGAAAGGCTGCTGGTTCGAACCCAGCCAGCAGCTTGAGAAAAAGGCTGGGCGACGGACGTGCTTCTGAAAGCAGACAGGCCAGAGAGCCCGATGGGCAGCCAGACTCTGCCACTTGGGGGTCACTGTGAGCGGAAATCAGCTCGAAGGCCCCCCCCACAGCACAAAGTTCCTGGAGAAAGAGAATGACAGGATCAGAGGATCGCTGCACCCACTTTCTTGAAGGCCCCAACAAAGAGCCCTGGTGGCGTGGCGGGTAACGTGTTGGGCTTCTCACCACCAGGTCTGCAGTTCGAAACCACCAGTCACTCCACCAGGAGGAGGATGAGTCACTCTGCTCTGGTGAAAGAGCTACAGTCTCAGAAACTCCCATGAGCAGTTCTACCATGGTCTATAGGGCCACGGTGAGTCCTATGGGGCCACGATGAGTCCTATGGGGCCACGATGAG
>NW_022111317.1:6251588-6252838 GCF_000313985.2 Echinops telfairi
ACACACACACACACACACACACACACACACCCTGCATCCCACCCAGCACATGTCAGTTGCTGGCCCCAAGGAGCAAGGGACACAGGACATGGGACAGGTTTGCTAAGAAGTGTGCTGGTAGGGGCCGGCCAGCAGAGTCCCAAGGGGCACAGAGGAGCAGCTGGCTGTCCAGGCAGGGCGGGAGGGATGACCTGCGGGGAGGCATCCTGAGAGATGGCTCCTGGTGCCAGCACAGGCCCTGAGGGGCTTGGGGGTGGGGGCCCATGGCTAAAGGTGGGGGTGGGGGCCCATGGCTAAAGGTGAAGGGGACCTCGGAGGCTGTCTAGGAGGGCGGGCAGGGCCAGCTGCTTGGAGCAGAGAGATCTCTGCGAGCGAGAAAGCAGGAGGAGGGACGAGGAGGCATGGGAGAGTGCGGACCGCTGTTAGCTGCGGTCAAGTGCAGCTCAACTCCCTGTGGCCTCCGTGCTGCACCTCTCTCTCTCAGCAGGTCCCAAGGCGCCTCTGGGTGGGTTCAAACTGACAATCTCTCTGTTCGTCATGGACCGTTGAACTGGTTCTCAGGGAAGAGAGGTACCATCAGAGCTGGGCTGTAGGAGCAAAGGGGCCCAGTGGCCTGGGGTGACAGCGTGGCCTGTGAGCAAGCAGGGGAAGTGTCCTTCCTTCCCTTCCGAGGCAGGGAGGTCGGGGACGCCCCCCACCCCACCCCAAGGAAGTGACACAGAACCAAAGGTCTCAGCCCCCATGGGAATCGCGTGGACAGAGAGTGTTCCCCACAGAAAGAACCACACGGACACGCTCCGCTGGGGCCCGGGCAAGAAGCCCTGGTGGGGTGGTGCTTCCCCATCGGGCTGCTGACCGCAGGCTCAGTAGTTCAAAACCACCAGTGGATCCTCAGGAGAAAGATGAGACTCTCCCTTCCCCGCGGGAGCCCCACAGGGGCTGTTCTCCTCTGTCCTGCAGGGTGTGGAGAAGCATGGGCTCAGTGGCACAGCGGTGAGAGGCAGGGCACTCTGGGAGTCAAAGAGGCCTGGGGCTGGACAAGACTGAGCCGGAGGGCCACATGGAAGAAGCACACCAACCCATGTGATCACGTACTGTCAACCGGACCAGGTATCAGGCATCAGAAGACTGCAAGCAGACAGCCACTTCAATGCAAATGAGGGAGGTTGGAGTGGAGACTCAGAGCCCATCTGTAGACAACTGGACATACCCTTACAGAAGGGTCACGAGGAAGGGACGAGTCAGCCAGG
>NW_022111317.1:6254923-6256323 GCF_000313985.2 Echinops telfairi
CATGTCCAGATACCTGAATTCAAGTGGCGCCCTCTTCACTCTCAAGGAGCATCCAAGCGGTACCTCGTCCGAGACCGATTCCTCTGTTCTGCCGATGGTCCGTTTTCCATTTTCTTCAGCAACACCGTCACTCCGGTGCGTCATTTCCTATTTGCTCTTCCTCGCTCATTATCCAGCCACACGTGGATGACGTGGCCGGAGACACTGTGGCTTGGGCCGGGTGCCCCTTAGTCCTCCAAGGGCCCACCTGTGCTTTTTCAAAGACTTTGAAGAGGTTTGGGGAGGTGGATCTGTCCGATCTGCCATTTGATTTCTTGACCAAGGCTGCCATGAATGTTGATCTGGGATCTGAACAAAAACTCCAGCCTCTTCTCCGTGCCTCCTGACGTTGGCTGTGGGTCCGGTTGGGAGAATTGGGGTTTTCTCGACAGGAACTTGCCAAGGCGGCAGTCTTCCGTCATCATCAGCACAAGCGTTGAGTCTTCGTGTGCAGCAGACAAGGGTCGGTCGTCTGCACAGTGCAGGCTGTTGGTAGGTCTTCCTCTGATCCTGCTGCTCCATTCTTCTTCCCGTCACTCGGGTTCTCAGGACAGGTGCTCCGCACACAGATCGGATAAGCAGGGTGAAGGGAACAGGCCTCCTGCTTGGTTGAAAACCCCTCACTCTTCCCTTGTTCTGCTTGAACGAGGGGTCTCGGGACCACCAAGAAAGAAGAAGTGCAAGTGGAGCACATTGGGCCAGAGTGCCGGTGCTGAGAACCTCCTAGACCCAAGACGCAAGGAGCCCTTCAAGGGATTCTCAGCCCACAGAGGTTGACAGGAAACAAGGACCTTCCCACAGAGCCAACAGAGCGAGAGAGCCTTCCTCGAGAATTCCTGGATTCTTACATCGGACCTCTTACGCTGTGAGGGAATTCGCTTCTCTCCTAGAGGAGGCGGCAGCAGACGGCGACGGCAGTTACCCAGTCTTCCTTTCCCGCCTGTACTCTCACCGTACCGCAGCCTGGCGCCCCTTCCTGTGTGACCCTGTCTGCATTTCCTAAGGCCTCAGTAACGAAACACCCCGAAGCGGGTGGTCTAAGAAATAGAAATGCATTTTCTAAGAGTTCTGGAGACCAGAAGCCCGCATTCTCTGCTGGCTCTAGGGGCATCATAGTGGGTCCAGTGGCACTGTAAGCATCTCAGCGTTGGCAGGGGTCTCCAGGTAGCTTCTCCAGTTCCCAGGTGTGTTAGACAGGGTTCTCTAGAGAAACAAAACCAGAACGCTTATAAATAAATAAATAAATAAATAAATAAATTAAATATATATATTTATACAGATAGATAGATAGATAGATAGATAACATAAGAAATAAACAGTTAATTAAATTATAAAACAGTACAAATGGTCCAGTGCAACTC
>NW_022111317.1:6258013-6259843 GCF_000313985.2 Echinops telfairi
TATGGGTTAATGGTGGACTTGTGGGCTTGGGCAGCACTGGGTTGGGATGTTTTCTTGATGTGCACTTACCCTTCATATAAAACTCTCTCTTATACATGAGTTTCTGTGGATTTGTCTCTCTAATGTACCTAGACTAATACATCAGGGCACAGGGTCTATCAGCGTAGTGCTATGTGGCTTGTCAGTAGAGCATCTCTAAGGGAGGGAGCAGAGAGAGAGAAATGTCTCCCACCTCCGAGGAGGAATACAGGAGTTCCCAGAATCCTCAGGAGAAGGCCATGCCCACACAGAAGCCTCATTGGCTATGACCTGATTGACAGGCTAGACTCCACCCCTTCACTCTTAATCCTTTCAAGACCCAAATGGACACCAGATGATGTCACTACCCCACTGCCATTCACTGCCTTCTCTGATGAGCTGGACACGGGGCCAGGCCCCCCATCCTGGGGGCTTCCCAGGCCCAACCCAGGCTCCTGCTGAAAGACGACCACCAAGGACTGCTTCCTCCAGGGCTCCAAGGCAGAACCATGCCCTGTCCACGTGCACAAAGACTGGCCACAAGGGGGAGGGCACACCCTGTCCACGTGCACAAAGACTGGCCACAAGGGGAAGAGCGAGCCCTGCCTGGAGTCTCTACCTGAGGCCAGGAGATCTCCACCTGCCCTGGGCCCGTCGTCTGGTCCCTCTGAGGCTCAGGGTTTTCCCCCATAGCCTGGCGAGTCCATCTATGTTCCCTGAGGCAGGTCAGCCCGGAACACATGCCCAGCGCCCTCAGACCGGATTGCTAGATGACCAGCAATTTGGGGTCTCTGTGCCGCCACTAGCTGCCACCTGTTTGGCTCACGGAAAATGAATTCTAGGGAGTGGCTGGGGGTTCTGTCTGGGCTGGGAGGCTCAGGGACAGGATCTCCCAGAAGTAGGCTTTCCTCCCGGCTCAGCTCAACCTCAGAGAAATCCCAGAGGAGGAAGGACCCCAAACTTCATTTTCTTTTTCTTGGAAGAGAAGGGTAAAAACAAAACCACCTTTCTGCATTTGGGTGATCTTGACTCCTTAGGGCTCTGCTCTTCCATCTTCCTTGACTTCTTCGAATGAGAAAAGCAATAAAAAGAAACCCAAGTTCATCCACGTTCAAGAGAGAGATGGGAGAGATCGGTCCCCGCTCACCAAGGTCATTGCTCCCATGCTGGGTCTGAGGGAAGCAGAATAAATAACTCAAGACTCTCCCCGCCTCGCCGCCCACTCCCGGTCCACGTTCTGGACATCACAGCTCTCCGGGGGCAAGGAGACCCTTCCATGCTCTGGGGACCTTCCTCCACTAACTCTCCCCCAAACGAGACTGGCTGCATCATTGGCAGCGCCCAGTGGAAGACGCAAATGCAGGGGCCCTTGTTCAAAAGGTAAGAATGTTAAGAGGGCAGCCACAGAGCATTACACCAGCTAGGGTCCTGCCGAGGGTGGCCCCCTGGGCAGGTGCACAGGTCACCCGCCCATGAAGTTGCCCTGCCTCAATGGCCTGGTCCCCCAGCCCTTCTCCAGCCCACCTCCATGATCCTGCTGATGCAGCCTTACGCAGGGCCTGTCTCTGTCCCCTGGGATGTGGGCCAGGCTCCAGCCACAGGGGGCACTGGGCAGGGGCAAGTCCAGTCACCAGGAGAAGAACAATGTAACCTGTCTGTGTTAGTCCAGGTAGACTAGAGAAACAAATTCATAAGCATGCATGTATGTATACGAGTTTTATATAAAGGGTAATTGTACATTAAGAAAGCATCCCAACCCAGTCCAGCCCAAGCCCATAAGTCTGGTATTAGCCCATATGTCCAATACCAATC
>NW_022111317.1:6260536-6261989 GCF_000313985.2 Echinops telfairi
TTTGGGTTTGGCCAGTGGGAGGCCCTGGCAGGAGCTCAGAAGAGAAGTACAAGTATCTGCTCACCCATCTCCCCGCTGCCACGTCACCTCGGGTGAGCTGTGTGCATCCTCTGGGGACCCCACCTCAGTTGGGGCACCCCACTCCTCCAGCTCTGGCCAGCTCTCTAGCTAGGTTCCGGCAACCACTCCTTCCCCTGGTCCAGCCCTTGCCCTGGGCACCAACTAGGGTGGCCAGTCCGTCTTGGGGGTTGCACGATTTCCTCGGAGTCAGCGTCCCTTAAGCTGTCCCCTACCTCTATCAGTAGTCCCTTTAGACATGTGTCCCCCCCGACCTGCTACTCACCCCGGGGTGGGTTGCCCAGAGACAGTACGTCTTCTGAGGAGTCTCTGACTGCAAGACACACACCCCTGCCAGGAGTAGAAGGCCCAAGTCATCGGCTAGAATAAGACACACCGTCGCCGTTCCCCCTCTGAGAGCCTGTCATTGTCACGATACTCCGTCGCTGTGTCAAGGAGTCTACGTCTCGCTCATCGCTTCTGGAACTGTGCTCTGTCCTGGAGTCCACTGCATCTCAGTGGGCTCATTTCCCCCTGCTTTAGCTAGGCAGTGGTCTCAGGCCTCTCTGTTCTCTGAAATTCAAAGTTATTCATTAGAAGGAGGAGCGAGCCCCCAGTCACCACGGAAGGATCTCTAATGGATCCGAACCCCTTGGCGATGGCTTCCAGGGTGTCATGCCTGAGCAGCCACAGTTGCGCCCTGGAGACACACACGGTTAAGTGCGCCGCTGCTATATTAGGCTGGGGGTCTCTAGAGAAGCCAAACCAGTGAGGTGGATTGCTATACAGAGACAGCAATTGATATCGAGAAAATGGCTCACAGCTGCAGCAGGGGGCAAGTCCACATCGGGGCCGGTACAGAATCCATGAGTCTGATGTTAGGCTGGATGGAGGGCTCTGACTCTCGGCTCTGCGGGACCCCATGAACTCAAGGTTGGCAGGAAAGCTGACAGGCTGGTGGCGGCAGAATCAAACGCATCCAAGATTAGCAGGTCAGATGGCCAGCCACTGAAGACTCCCACGGCAAGCAGGCAGTATGGCAGGCTCAAGTCCCAAAGACTGAGGGTCAAGGGCCAGACACAGGGTGCAGACCATAGAAGAAGCACCATGCCCTGAGGTAGGCAGCAGGCCACGCCCCCAAGGAACCCTCCTTTCCACGACATCAGAGTTGTGACTTAAGCCAGAGGGTTGCTCCCACAACTGCTTGATCCCATCCTGGAGTTGATGGTCACATTATATTAGGGGCGGGGGCTTACCAGGCCTCGACTGACAAACCACTGAGGATCTGGGCCCAGCAAACTTGACCCAAAGCCTAACCACCACCACCACTGCCAAAATAGCACCCGAATCTGTCTCGGAATGAGTCCAACCAGAGTGCTCCTGAGAGTCAAGGCCG
>NW_022111317.1:6263758-6275235 GCF_000313985.2 Echinops telfairi
GACCACAAGGATCTACATATAACCTCCTCCGTGGGGGGTGGACAACAGAAAAGTGGGTAAAGAGAGACAACAGACAGTGTAGGACATGATGTTAATTTATAAATTCTCAAGGGTTCATGAGAGAGGGGGAGCAGGGAGGGAGGGGTAAAAATGAGGAGCTGATATCAAGGGCTCAAGTAGAAAGAAAATGTTTTGAGAATGATTGTGGCAACAAATGTACAAATGTGCTTGACACCATGAATGGATGGATGGATTGTGATAAGAGTTGTATGCGCTCCCAATAAAATGATTTTTTAATTACATCAGTGGGTAGAACGCGTTGTTGTTAGTTGTCAAGGTGTCGGCTCCCACACACGGCAGCCTTCCGAGGACCCGAAGGAAATGTCGCCTGTTGCTGCTTCCTCTCCATGGTCACTGGTGTGGGGGTCCATGGCTGCAGCCGCTGCTCATGCCCCCCAGTCTGGGGGCTCTGCCTCCAGGACTGTATCAAGATTAATACTCTGTTGTGATCCATAAAATTCCCATTGGCTAATTTGGGGAAGTCGATCCCAAGACCGCTCTTCCATGTCTGCCTTGGTTTCATTTCCAGTTGGTACCCAACACGAAACTCGATCCACTGCCACTGTGTTTGGCCAGGTTGACTAGAGAAACAAATCCAGAGACACGCACATACGTGTAAGAGAGAGCGTTAGATCAGAGAGCAATTGTATGTTGAGAAAGTGTCCCAGCCAAGTCCAGATCAAGTCCCTCAGCCCAATATTAGCCCGTATGTCTGATACTAGTCCTTCATTCCTCTTCAGACTCACGCAGCACATGCAATGATGCTGAATGCAGGAAGATCACAGGCCAGTGGTGGACCCAGTGGCTGGTGGAAGCATCTCAGCGCTGGCGTGGGTCTCCACGTGGCTCCTCCAGCTCCAGGGCTCCGGCTGCCATCAGCGTGGCTCCATGTGGCTTGTCAACAGGAATGTGCAGCAGAGAGAGAGTGGGTGTCCCGCCTCCAGGGAGGAAGAGAGGAAAACTTCCAGGATCCTCATGAGCAGGCCACGCCCACAAGGAGGGATCATCAGGCTGTGACCTGATGGACAGGCTCAACTCCACCCCTATAACCTATTTAACAAGGTTGACATGAAATTAAGTAGCTACCACCGCCATTGAGTCGCGTTTGACTCCTCGTGCCCCGATGGGAGCGGGTATCACCGCCCCAGAGGGTTCCCAAGGCGGTGTTCTCTGCAGACTGCCACCTCTTTCTTCTCAGGAGTGGCCCGTGGGTGCCCAATGCCAGCCTTGCAGGTAGCAGCCCAGGATTTCACTGCTTTGCCAGCTGGCCCAGGGCTCCTGGCATACTATACGAACAGCTGTGTCACGGAGCATCCCTTGGGAGAGGGGCCTCTGGCTGTCATGGCTCGGGGTTCCTTTTGGGGAGGGTTCGTTGTGGTGGTAACAAATCTTTCCTCTGCTGGGAGGTCTCCTCAAGGCCCTTAGGACTGCACGCAGCTCGCCCTATGTCTTGGCGCCCTTCCGCTGAGGGCACAAACGGCACCCAAAGCGGTGCCTTCAAAGAACGGCCCCTGGCTTTCTCACAGTTCTGGAGACGGAGTTCCGGGCCTCGCCAGGGCCCTGCTCTCGCGGTGCTGGCTCTGGGGGAAGACCCTACCACGTCTCCACCACCTTCTGGTGCCGCCTGGCACCTCTTGGTGCCCCCTGGCTGGTAGAGGGAGCCTCGCACGGTGCCTTTGCCCGTGTGACTGTGTCTGCATCTTTCACCCCTTGTAGGAGGCACCCCCGTCCACCCTGCACCATGGCCGTAGCAACCCATGACACAAGGAAAAGCCTCTGTCCACCAGCACAGGAGTTGGGGCTCCCTTCACCCCATCTTCTTGGGGGCCTGAGTTAAACCAAGTACCCCATCACTCTCAGCCCCGGCTTTCAATTCTTTCTGTCTTGCTTCTTCGGCTCCAGCCACAAAGGGCCATGGCCGTTCCTCCAACGTGCCAGCACGCCCCGGCTCCGGGGCCTTCGCCCTGGCTGGCCCATCCTTCTGGAACATTCTTCCCTCAGCTACCCTCACACCTCATGTTCTCACCCCCTTCAGCTCTTACCTCAAAGGTCACCTGGGCACGACCTCCCTGACCCCCAGCCCAGTCCACTGTGGCCCCGGACTCGTCCCCGCAGCACTCCTCAGCATCGGAGGTGCTGTCGATGCCACGTCTCTGCTTGTCCCTTGTCCGTCCTGCCCCCTCTGCGACACGCACTAGGGTGGGAGCTCCCTGGGCAGGGAGTGTGTCTGATTGGTTCACGGCCCAGTCCTCGGTGCTCAACGGGTCCTGAATGAATGCGTACCTGCTTCTAGGAGTTGTTTTGAGATCGGAGTGCAGGGGGCCTGGCCTGCTCTTTGACACACGACGCCTTTAAAACCCAGCCTCCCCTCCTCCTTCCCTGAAGTCCCTGGTGGTAAACTAAAACAAAACAACCTGGTGTAAATGGCTTGGTCGCAGTCTTTCATCCCAACGTTGCCAGTTCTAATCCCTCCAGTGGATCCCAGCAGGAAAGCCCAAAGGACCTGCTTCCGTTAGGATCCAGGCCAAGAAAGCCTGATGGGACAGACCCACTGGATCCCCGGGACCATCATGAGCTGGGATCCACTCAACGGCTACCCACTCACCGCCATCAGTCGATGCGAAGGCACAGCGCTCTGACAGGACGGGGAGCCCTGCCCCCGTGGAGTTTTAAAGCTGTCAGTCTTTACGGGAGTAGAGAGCCTCATCTTGCTCCCTCAGGGCATCTGGTGGTTTTGAACTGCTGATGTTGAGGCTAGCAGCCCAGTGCACAACCCACTACGCCTCCAGGATCGTCCACGGCAACTGTTGCTTGCTGTTATCGTGGTGAGGTGCCGGGGCATCGGTTCTGACCCATGGCGACCTTCTGTACAACAGAACGAAACATCGCCTGGCCCTGGGCCATCCTCACAACCATGGTCTGAGCCCCATCATCTCGTCGGGGGGCTTGCTCTTGTTCGCCGCCCTTCCACTTTACCAAGCACGGTGTCCTTCCCCAGGGACTGGCCTCTCCTGACAACAAGGCCACAGCACGTGCGTGGGACAGGCGCAACTAGTGACTGACAACCACCACCAGCCCCCCCTTGCTGGCCAGTTGGATCTGGCCCACAGTGGCCCTGGAGGACACAGATGAACTGCTTGGTGGGGGGTCCAAGGCCGTCAATCATAATGGAGGTAGTGAATTTCTCCCTCGGAGCCGGCCTGTTCAGATGGCCAACATTTTGGGTTAGCAGCCAGGCAATGAACTGCTGTGCCACTGGGGCTCTGAGCAGCCAACCACGGGTGCTCCATAGCTCAGAGGAGCCGGGGGACCATCCCTCAGCCCACAAGCTGTGGATGCTGAGATCCAAGAAGGAACCGGAGGCACCTGATGTTGGAGCCTCTGGAAAGATGGGAGGAATAGGGTGGGAGGGACTGGTGCCGGGAAAACCCTAGTCCGTCAGCCGAGCCCAGCGGGAGGCCTGCCATCCAGGCAGCGCAGGAAGTTGGGCCTGGAGACAGCTTCCGACACACAGCGGTCACTGCTACAGCACTGCCCGGCTGGCCCACCCTGGGAGCTGGACGGGCACTGATGACCACCGGTACACGAGGGGTTAAAACATTAAAGCAACCTTTTCAACGCTCAGGCTCCTTTGCCTTCCGCAAATCCACTTCGATCTTCTGATGAACAGGCGCAGGAGGGGGCTAGGGAGTTCCCAGAAAGTCGAATTGCATGTGGGATTCCCAGCAGGAAACAGGGCTCCCGAAGGTGCAGACTGTAAGAGGCACTTTCCCTGCCTAGGGAGCCCTGGTGGCGTAGTGGTTAGTCGCTGGACTGCCATACACAAGGGCAACAGTTCAAAACCACCAGCCCCTACAAGGGCCAAAGATGGGGCTTTGAGGGAGTTAGTGTATCAGCCAACCTGGCTGATAAACACGTGTGGGATTAATTGAAGGGTGGGATTAATTGAAGGGCGGAGAGATAAATGGCTCGCCGAGCCTCGCCTTTCTTGTCTCTTGCTCTTTGATCATCGGACCAGTGTGCGGCTGCCTTGCTTGTTCTGTGCCTCCATTTGCAAGCTACACTACCTGTGGGACACCTAACCCATGGATTGTGTCACTGTAATTTGAGGTTCCTTCAAGACCTGCTTTGCCACACCATTGGAATTTACATCTCTCGAGCTGGGGACTGCCAGACCCTGTCATCTGGCTGACTGTTGGTGACCTGCCTTGCTGTTTGCTGCCTGTGGCCCGATAGCCTGAATTACTCTACAGAGGACTACCCGGCGGCCCTCAAGACTTGAAGGACTGCCAGTGTCTCACAGCTGTCTCACAGGAGTGAGTTGCACTGAGCCATTTGTACTGCTTTATAATTTAATTGACTGTTTATTCCTTATGTTATCTATCTATCTGTATAAATATATATGTAAAACTATTAGCATTCTGGTTTTGTCTCTCTAGAGAACCCTGTCTAACACAGGCTTTCTACTCCTGTAGAAAGTCTTGGAAATCCACAGGGTGGCTCTGCCCTGTCCTCTAGGGCTGGTATAAGTGGGCACCAAGCCCATGGCAGTAAGTTTAATTCTGGGGGGTCTCCTTTGGTCCCCTGCCGAGGTCCCCTGGACTTGCAGAGCCTGAGAGGGGGCTTCTTTCAGTCTGATGTCCCGGGTGAGACCTCTCTGGTCGGAGCTCAGCCCTGCCCTGATGTTTACCTTGGTTGGTCTTCATGACGTGCGAAGAGATCTGGGGTTGCCCGTTGTCTGCAGCTCCGCTCACAGCCCCCGGGATGCTTGTGTGTGTGTGTGTGGGGGGGGTGTGTATCCCCCGCTCTCGTGCGCAGGCTGTGTCTCCAGAACCCAGTCCCGGGAGTCAGCCCAGGGTCCGCCTGCTGCACGGAGAAATTCATTTCACGAGGCGGTAGGCTACAGAGTCCATATGCAAACGTCAGTGATATCCCTCCCCTAGCCAACACCAACTGAGCAGGTGACGTGTTTACAGATGCGATGGACAACGGCCTCCCAACACACCGGGTTACTGAGGGGACAGGTAGACGTGCCTGGGTAAGGGTCGGAGGCATGCATGCAAGTGGTTTGTGTTCGTCTACTAAAGGCTGGGGGTTTGAACCCACCCAGCGGTGCTGAGGACGAGAGGTCTGGCGAGCTGTTTCATAACCGCCTGGGGAGCAGCTCTCTTCTGTGGCAGACGACGGGGTCACCAGGAGTGAGAAACGACTCACTGACCATGGGTGACGGGTCCATGCCGGCAAGAGGCATATGCTGGGCATCCTTCCTGAACAACCCAGAGCTTTGTTCCGAGCCCGCGAGGCCGAAGCAGCCAAACCTAGCCCAAAGCCACTGCCGCCCAGTTGATGCCGACTCACGGTGACCCTACAGGCTGGACTAGAAATGCGCCCTAGGATTTCCAAGGACAAAAATCCTCCTCTGTGCCCCACGAAGCAGCTGGGAGGTTTGGACGGCTGGCTTTGCCACTCAACAGCCCAATGGGCAAGCGCCTACCCCAGCAGGACTCCTCCAGGCTAAAGCGAGAGAAAGCAAAGTCTGACAAACCAAGGCTGGAAGGGGGGTCACGGGCTGCGGGGAGGGAGATCGCAAATCCGCATCGCTTGTTTCCCTCTCCCTAGGCTCTGACCTCATGGTCGGCCTGGGCTCTCCTGCCTTCCCAGCCCCCTGCTCCCCCGCAGGATCAAGCAGTGCTTGGGAGAAATTACCGGCGGAAATAAATGGCGAGGTACAGCATGTTCGTGGTCTGGAGGACTGGGTATTGTGATGATGTTAATGCTACTCAACTGGAACTGAGGTTTAATGCAATCCTAATTTAAAACAACAAACAAAAACCAGCTGGCTTGCCGGCAAAAATTTATAAGGGGATATTCAATTTTATATGAAATGCAAGGTCCTAGAATTGCTAAAAGCAAATCTGGAGGGAGGAGAGGGGGTGGCGGGGAAGAACCAATTGGAGGATGTCCACTGCTGACATTGTTGTGGGTGGAACTGGATCCCCTCGGAATGACCTGAAGGAAGCTTGTTGAGTGGGGATCTGAGGGCAAAGGTCAGGGGCAATGGGGTGTCATGGATTGAATTGTGCTCCCTCCCCTCCCCCTGAAAGATTCTTGGAAATCTTAACCCATGACAGGCACCAGGACACCAACTCTCAGGGTGTAGGGAAAGGGCATCAGAGGAGGGGGCCAAGGGGAGGTTTCACAACTCATCAATGCTCGATCTGATGATTAAAGGCTTGGAAGGCAAACAGTCTCAAAAGAGGGTTTCTGCAGGTCGAACCTGGAGTCCCACTTCCTATGTGTGGGGCCAGAGTCAAGAAAGAGGTGTCGTCTGCCTCGCACCACCAGCCTGAAGAAATGGATGGGGCTGGGGCACCGTGATGGGGACGTGAGACTGGCCTGGTGCTCCACGGCCCATTCCCAAGCAAGGACCAGCCTATAGCTGTAGGTGGAGCAGGCAGAGGAGGTGAGGGCCACACAGGTGAGCCAGTGGAGTCAGGAGTCGCCTAGGAGGGCAAGCAGACTCATCAAAAGGGGGCTGCCTCATTCCCAGGGTCTGGGGAGGGAGCAAGTGAATGCGAGGGTTAAATACATTCCCCTGGAGGAAGGGGCTGCTCTAGAAAGACCCCAGCCTGCAGGGTCTCCAGGGAACCCATGCCAGTCCCCAGGGAGGAAGGAAAAAGAAAACAAACAAACAAACTCACAGCTCGCACTAGGCTTTTTGAGATGGTGGGTTTCTGAGACTGTAACTCTTCATGGGAGTAGAAAGCCCCCTGTTTCCCCGCCAGAGGGGCTGGTGGTTTGTGAACTGCTGACCTTACGGTTAGCAGCCCACCTCTATGTAACCCCCGCCCCACCAGGGCTTCTTCCAGGAGACAAAGGGACAATTCTCCACCCCAGGCAGACCCCAGAAGACAGTTCGGCCTGACCGCCACCCTCCAGAAACTTCCGCTGGGGAGAGGAGGATTCCCCAGGCGGACAACCCTGGCAGAGACTTCCCCAGGCCACAGGTTGCCCACAGTGCCTTGGCTTGGAGCGATGATGTACTCGACCTGGGAGCCTGCAAGTTAGGAACGGAACCTGTATTGGAGGAACACACACACACACACACACACACACACACACACACACACACGGGGCGGGGGATCGGAAAAGCCAGAAGGTCTGGTCTTGGAGCCTTTCCAGCTCATGGAGATAACTGGCGTGATGCCCAGCAGAACCGCCCTCTATAAGGTTTTCCAGGCTGGACCTTTCAGACGCAGGTCACCAGGCCTTTCTTCCGTGGTGCCTCTGCTGGGGCTCAGACCTCTAACCTTTGGGCCTATCCCGGGTGCTTAATCCTTTGCACCACCGGCCAGTGGGGCCCACCTGGTCATCGCGATGTCCAGCTTCCCTTCAGTAAGGATTCCTGGACGGGCGGTGGAGGCCAAAACGAGTGAGGTCCCGATGCCCCTCCAGTGCTGTCTGCGGCCACCCAGCCAGGCTGCCCGCTCCCCTCTTCCTAGACCGTCTCCAGAGGAGAAACCGGCGTCTCGATGGCCCGTGGGTGTTTGGTGCCAGCGCCTGGCACCGAGACTCAGGCCTGGCCCCGCGGAACCCAGAGCGGCTGCTCAGGCGCCCCTGCGATGCTCCCCGGGCTTCAAGGCCGCGCACAAACCCCGTGGCCACTCCCATCTTCCTCGCAGGAGGGCCGGTCCCAAGTGTCCCCGATATACTCTGCATTTGAATTCAGCTCATTGATTGGTATAACTCTGAGACTTCGAGGCTTAAACAAGAGCCCTCGAATCTAATTAAAATCACTCCAGCTGCAAGCTGGGGCTGCCCCGGGGAATTCCTCTCCTTGGGCTCCCAACCACCACATTCCTCTCTCTCTCTCTCAACTCAAATGGTCAACATGTCTCCGGCTTCCATTTTCCCATTCTTTCTGGCTATTTGCCTGTGTCTAAAACCCCTGAGCTAGTTTTCTGGGGGTCCTTGGCCCACTGCGAGCCTCTTCCAACTACCTATTCGGCCCCGGTTTCCCGAAGAAACACTGGCTACAACTCAGCCACGGGGCAATGGCTGCGCGGCGCCCACAGCAGGAACAGCGAGGGGGGGTCTCGGCTCATCAGTGGCACAGTGCCAGCCTCTTGCCAGGGGTGTGTACAATGCTTCCTAAGTCATGAGGGTGTCTTCCGGTCCGATTACCAGTGCCCGGTGCAAGTAGAGATGGATTTGAAGTTTACAGGGAAGTCTGAAGGTCGCGATTTTCCTATGACGGGGCCGGAGCCTAATGATTGACACTCTGGGTCTGGCTCTTGCTGGCTTTCTGTCTGTTTTACAGTGAATCCTACGACCTGTCTTCAAGAAATTACGAGGAGCTTTCCCCGACAACGGTCCCATCCTCGGGGCACCCACAACCGGAGGAGGCCAGACTTCAAGAAGCCGCTGACAGAGTGGAATAGTCATCGGCCTTAAAGAGAACTAGGGCGCAGTGAACACGCGCTACAATCTGGATGAACCTAAACAAACCTGAGACGCAGAAGGACAAAGGCTCTAGGCTCCCCCTTGGACGAGACGTCTGAAAAGGCAAGTTCAACAAACCAAAGGTTCAGTGAGTGGTGATCAGGGGCTGGGGGGTGGGGACGGGCGGGGGGACACGCGCTGCTTAGCGTACACAGAGCTTCTATGAAGGATGATGGGAAATCTGGAAATGGGGAGTGGTGACGGTTAAGGAGCCTGACCGGTGTTCATTCCTTCACTTGTACGCGTGCAAAATGCTCAAATGGTGACGGTGTTGTGACCCAAATGGTTATTGGGCACGACGTCAGGAAATGCATCGGGGCCCACCTCAAAGTCAACACCTTCTCCTCTAGGTCGCTCCCTCTGGGAGGCACTGAGTAAATAGAACCAGACGTACTGGAATCGCTTTGGAAAACTGGTCAGATTCTATGAACCAGAGGTCGGTTCCTCATATCAAAGACACTCCCCCAGTTCCGATAATCATCATCGTCATCATCAATCCAAGGATAGTTCTGCTCAGAGGAGTAGGACTCTGGGAGAGGCTCTCCTGGAGGGATGTCTTGGTTCTCCTGAATCAAATGAGCAGACTCAGCCCCCGTTTGTGCCTCGCGAGCCCTGGTGCCATGTGCCTTAGAACGGAGTGCTTGCACGGCTGGCCCGGAGGAGAAGTGGGGCCTTGAGAAATCTGGAGTTCTCTAATTCTGCTGTCAATGGCTGTCTCCCGTTATTGACCTTCTGTGGTCTCAAGTTGCCGGCTGGCCGCAGGGTCTGGGTCTCGCCTTCTCAACCTCACAGGGCCACGTCGAAGGTCCACTGCAGTCATGGACATGCAGACCCTCGGTGACACACGGGCACCCAGGAGACATGAAGAATACTCCCAGGTGGTCACTCTTCCCAGGCGCTCTCCAGGTGGCCCAGGGCCACGATGCTGGAACTAATGCTGGGTGTGGCGTCTGCACCTGCATGTCCCTACAGCTCCTCGGCGTCTCGTACACAAGGTGAAGGCAAAGCGAGCGAGGAACCTATATCTAATCACTAAGGTTTAAACTTCAGACCTAACAGGAATTAAAAAAACACACACAACATTTTATTTGGGTCTCTTACAGCTCTTTTAACATTCCATGCATCAGTTGTATCAAGCATATTTGTACGTATGTTGCCGTCATCTTTGTCTAAACATTTACATTCTATTTGAGCCCTTGGTATCAGCTCCTCTTTTTTCCCTCCCTCATGACCCCTTGATAAATTATCAATTATTATTGTTTTCATATCTTACACAGACTGCTATCTCCCTTCACCCATGTTTCTGTTGTTCATCCCCGGGGTGGGGGTGGGGGGTTATGTGTTGATCATTGTGATTGGTTTCCCCTTCCTCCCCCTCTGCTCCCCACCTTCCCCCATCCTCCTGGTAACACTACTCCCATTTCTGTTCCTGAGGGCTTTATCTGACCTGGTTCCATGTGCTGTCAGCTCTTATCTATACCAGTGTATGTGCTCCGGTCTAGCCAGAACTGAAAGGCAGAACTGGGGTCATGATAGTGGGGGGTGAGGAAGCCTCAGGGAACCAGAGGCTCATTGTATGTTTCATTGGGGCTATACTGCACCCTGGCTGATTCATCCATTCGTTCTGACCCTTCTGTGAGGGGATGTCCTATTGTCTATAGATGGGTTTGGGGTCTCTAATCTGCCCCCCCTCATTCTCAACAATATGTTTTCTTTTTGTTTTGGGTCTTCTGGTACTTGTTACCTGATTCCGTTGACACCTCATGATCGCATGCTTCTTCTTCTTCTTCTTCTTTTTTTTTTGTATAAGAGAGAGCTTTACATCAATGAGCAATTTGTATATTGAGAAAACATCCCAGCCCAGTCCAGATCAAGTCCACACGTCTGATATTAGCCCATATGTCCAATACCAATCTATAAATTCCTCTTCAGACTCACACGGCACATGCAATGGCGCCGGATGCAGGAAGATCACAGGCCAGTGAGTGGAACGTCTTGTGGATTCCGTGGCGGTGGAAGCATCTCCGCACTGGTGTAGGTCTCCATGTGGCTCCTCCAGTTCCAGGGTGCTGATTCCGTCAGTGTAGCTCCAGGTGGCTCGTCTGCAGGAAGACGAAACAGAGCGATCACATGCTTCTTCATGTGCTTCTCCTATGTGGGCTTGTTGCTTCCCTGCTAGATGGCCACTTGTTTAACTTCAAGCCTTCAACCCCCAGACGCTATGTCTTTTGATAGCCGGGCACCATCAGCTTTCTTCACCACATTTGCTTGTGCACCCGCTTTGTCTTCAGCAATGGCGTCAGGAGGGTGAGCATTAGAGAATGCCAGGTTGTTAGAACAAAGTGTTCTTACGTTGAGGGAGGACTTGAGCAGAGGCCCAAAGCCCGTCCACTTCCTCAGTGTATTGCCATATAAACATAATTACATAGGCCACTACCTCTATTTTTATGAATCCATATACTTACATAGGTACGCACTTATGTTTATATCTTGATCCACAGCTTTGCTTCCTAGATCTTTCCTCTGTTTCTTTTACCCTCCTCCTTTCTCACCATCACGCTCGCCCTTCTTCTGCCTCTTAGTCCTGCCTCTCGGCTGGATGGCTGTGGCTCCAACCACACCAGAATCTCTACATCCTCCTCGGTGCTGCTTTTAATTCCCTCCTTGTCCCCCGTCTATGGCGTTGTTTGCTCACCGCTCTTTCCCCCACCTCCTCCTCCAGACAGGTCCCTTGGGACCATCTGTCCTGTTGATTTCTCCTCCGGCTTGCTTCCCACGCCTCTTACTTCTCTGATCGACCAACAGGAGCACCAGGTGGGGGACTCAACCGTCTAGACTCCTCACCAGGACTCTTTTTAAGAGTGTGTTGTTCTGAGGAAACATACAACTTCCCTCTAGTTCTTTAATGCTCCCCC
>NW_022111317.1:6279329-6281039 GCF_000313985.2 Echinops telfairi
TTAGTACTTAACATATAAATATATATACATATCTATTTCCCTATCGTCATATATAAATATATTTACATATGTGCATGCCTGTATTTAGACCTCTATAAACGTCCTTTGCCTCCTAGTCTTTCCTCTGTTTCACATGGGCACGCTTTATTCTGTGCTGAGCAGGGAGCTTGTCTATTTAAAGGTGGTTGCTCTGGGCTGGTGAGTCATTTAATGCCATCCTGCTGACCCTGCATGATCTTATGATTCCCCCAAAAAATGATGGAGCAGGACTCGGCAGATGAGGTGCTTGTGGTCCACCAAGGGGATTGGACAGCTTGCTCAGGATGCAAATGAGGTGTCCATATGGTGCCCATGTGCGAGTGGGAGCATGCAAATAAGGTGGCTCGCTCCATAAGGAGGGGATTGGTCAGTTCTGCCATCCTGCTAAGCTTCCACCCCAGAGGCAGAAGGGCGGGGACCTCCCTATGACCTAGAAGAAGCAGGCGTGGAGCAGGGAGTCCTTGTCCTGAGAGCTTCCTAGACTAGAAAAGGCACAAACCACTGGGTGACAGAGCCATGGCAGCTGCGGGAGACATGACCAAGAGCCAGTGTGAGAGGCTTCTTCGCCCCTGGAGTGAAGCGACTACCGTGGCGTACCGACCCACTGAACAAGAGGGCCGAGCAGACGCAGGCAGAAACCGGAGCTTCTGACCACGGACTGGCAGAGCTGACGAGCTTCGTAGCACTTGGCTGAGCAGAACAGAGGCCTGGCCCACGCGTCTGAGGGGCGTCTGAGGGGACGAGAGAGAGTCTCACTAGCAGGCGGGGCTGAGAAGAAGATGCCCGGAGGGAACAGCTGTCTTGATCGAGCAACTGATTCCTGAGTTGTAACCTCTTATTTTGCTGGAGAAGAACATGGCACGTACCACGGACTGTCAGAAGAACAAACCATGGCCTTCTTGGAAGAAGTGGTTGGAATGCTCCTTAGAGGCGAGGAGGGTCGGCCCTGGTCTCAGGTCCTTTGGACGTGTCCTCAGGAGAGACCGGGCCCTGGAAAAGGACATCGTGCTGGGCAACGCAGCGGGGCGGCGAGGGAGAGGAAGGCCGGGGGCTCCCACGCAGGGACAATGGTGAGGATGGCGGGGGGCTGGGGGGCATCTCCCTCTGTCGCAGACAGGGTCACTGTGAGTCTGACCCGGCTCCGTGGCACCTTTTACTTCTCTAACAAACTCTATAACTGGAAGTGTGGTCTGAGTTGCTGTGGCCCTTCACAATGATGCATCGGAGCCGGCAGAGACGTAGAGGTGACGAGATGGTTTTAAAAAACACCAGGTTGGCGCAAGGAGGCGCGTCTAACCCCCCACTCCCAGGAACCAGCCTCAGGCTGCTGGTGGTGGCCCTTTGCTCCCCTCTGCCCTTGGGAAGTCAAAGGATGTCAGAGGGCCTCCCCGGCCCCCAAGGGCCATTTTCCCGGTTACTGATTGGCTGTCAGTGGGCTGTCGGTGTGTCTGTGTATGGAGGTGGCTGGGATGCTGTGGTGATGCCCGAAGCTAAGGCACTGGCACGTCAAAGGCCACAGCAGGGTCACCCAAAGCGAACAGGTGTCAGCGGAGCTTTGAGACGAAGCACAGACAAGAGGAAGGAATCCGCTGCCCACATCGGCGGGAAGAGCTGGTTAGGCTTTGTAAGACGGTCTCTTGAATGGAAGCAGAGCACTGCAGCCAGATAGCC
>NW_022111317.1:6282348-6284707 GCF_000313985.2 Echinops telfairi
TTATATAACACTGCCCAGAGTCTCCCTAGATAAACCTTCTTTGGTGAGACTCTCCTGGCCTTGTCTCATCGGTGGCACTTTGACATTTTCTTACAATTTCTTCCTAAGAAGTCCCCATGACCCTCCTATGTCTTTTAAGAAATTCTATCGAGATGGCCCTTTGACATCCCCCCAAAAAACAGTCGCCCCAGCCTGCTGAGCTGACCGCGCTGTCCGAATTTAACGGCCAGCAGATCCCGTCAGAACCCATTGTTGGGCCTGGACCCGCGTGGTGAAGGCAGACGCCTGAGACCGCGATAAGCATGTCCCTGGGAACACCGCCTCTGGCTGTCCACCGCTCACAGACATGTTTAAGCATGTTTTGTGTGGCATGCGCCCATGTATGAACTGGGATTCCGTTAGCCATACCTTTTGACGATGACACTCTACAGAGCCCCGGGGGCGCTGTGGGGTAAGCTCCCATAAGGATGTACCCAGCCTCAGAGAGCCTACACCAGCGGTTCTCAACCTATAGGTTTGAGGCCCCTCGGGGTCGACCGATGCTTTCACAGGGCTTGCCTAAGAGCCTCAGAAAACACATAGTTCCGACGGTCTGAGGAACCAAGACACCGCTCCTCTATCCTGGCGGGTCCGCCACATGCAGATATGTAGCGTCCCGACCGGCGGGACGTAACCTGGGACCCCCAAGGGGAAGAGGACCTGGATGAGAAAAAAGACACGGAGACAGAGAGCAAGACACAAGCTGATCAAGCTCTGCTTTATTGTAACTCCGGTGGCGTTTTTTATCTGATACAGGGAGGAAGCACGCAATGAGGAAGTACTTGAGATCGGATGAGGCGTAACAAGATTGGTTACAAATACAACTTGGCGGTCGGTGATAGGCGATCGTTCATACAGGATATGCTAAACAGGCTGTGCAACGGGCGATATGTGATTGGCTAACAGAAATGCCAAAGGCCCACGTCATCTCAGAAACTGTGGTGCAGTAGGAAAGCGAAACTGAACCAAGACATTGCCTTATAAGGTTAAAGCGGGCCGCAGGCTAGCATGGTTTCCAACACAGATACACGGATCTGGTGAGCGAGAAGCTGTCTCAACCTTCGCACTGACGTTGGCTTTTTACACATACTGTCGTAAAATGTAGCGATGTCGTTTTTCTGTTGTCCTATGAAGACTGTTACCCATGCTACACCATGCTTCAAGACAACATTTCATTCATGTGCCATTACAAATAAACATTTCACCGTATAGAATGACAAATTGTGTTTGTGATGAATCCCTGTGCTTTAATGATGTTCTGTTTGTAACCAGGAAAATACATCCTGCCTATCAGATATTTACATGGCGACTCATCACAGTGGCAAAATGACCGTGATGAAGTAGCAAGGGAAATCATATTATGGTTGGGGGGGTCCCCACCACATGAGGAGCTGTGTGGAAGAGTCATGGCCTGAGGCAGGGCGAGAACCGTTGGCCTCTAGAGAGTTGCTGTCAGTCGGAAATGATTCCATAGGAGTGGGGGTTTCTGTTGTTGTTGTTCGGGGGGGCGGGGTTACCGGAGGGCCCAGTCCCTGGAGAAGGTCATAGTGCTTGCTCACATAGAGGGTCACTGAACAACAGGAAGACGCCCAACGACATGGCTGACACCGTGGCTGCACCGAGGGGCTATCGCCCAGCAGGAGCGTGTGGACGGCACATAAGGCCGCCCTGCGGCACGGCACCTCAAGGGCACTTAACAACCACAGGGCATCACGTCCAAGCCCAGAAGGCAAGAGGAGAGGGGCTCGCTTAAAATCGTGATGCATTTCCATCCCAGGAGCCCCGGGTGTTGTCGTGGTTACACGTGGACTGAGGACCACAGGGTCAGCAGTTCTAAACGATCGGCTGATCCGAGGGACAGCGATGAGGCGGGCTGCTCCCGTCAAGAGTGACAGTCTCGGGATCCCACCCAGGCAGTTCCACCCGGCCCGTAGGCGTGCGAAGCATCACCATCGGCTCAGCGGCAGGGAGTGAGAGTGAGTGATTGCAGTGACGTAACAGGTGGACTTCCCAGTTACTCAGAGCATGCGAGCCCTGCCGTGTAGGTTTTTGGGCATTTCAGAGAGGTCTTGCATGTGTCATGGAGGTCTATTCCTAAACATTCTAGATCTTCTGGAATTGTCACGCATATGACCTTTCACATTGCAATGACGACCTTAAGGGTTGTATGTGTCTTAAAGCAGCTGCAGGTTAGTGGTTCGTCGGTTCATGTTTTTCTTTTTTTTTCCCATCTTAAAATAGACCATTTTATTTTATTTTTTAATCTCCTCCCCGAGACCCCTCTGCAAGGGGATCTCCAGTGGCCTACAAATGGGCTTTG
>NW_022111317.1:6285906-6287380 GCF_000313985.2 Echinops telfairi
ACTATCATGCTCAGTCCCCACCAGGGTTTCAGCAATTCCTCTTGGTTACATTACCCTTGATCATACCCTACCAGGCCTCCCACACCCTCCTCACCACCAATTTGGATCACTCGTTGTTCCCTTGTCCCTGAGTTTGTTAACACCTCCCACCTCCCCCTCTCCCATGTCCCCTCCGGGACTGTAGGCCCCGTTGTTTTCTCCTCCAGATTGTTCATCCAGCCTATCTTATGTAGACAGACCTGCACAAAAACAAGACAGAGCAAAACCAAGCAACAATATACAACAAAACAACAACAAACCACTGACAAAAAACAAAACACAACAAGAAAGAAAAGTTTGTAGTTAGTTCAAGGATCGTCTGTTGGCCTTTGCAGTGCTTTCCAGCCCAGTCTGTTGGGGCGCCACGCCCTGGGCCCACAAGTCCACCCTCATCATTCCCTGTGGACCTTGCCGCTCCATCCCTGCTGTTCCGCTGCACTCCCGCAGTGCTTTGCCTCTGTGTGGCGGGATCAGATCGGGTGCAATTCCCGCAATGTGTCTCCGTGCTGTCCCCCGCAGGGCCATGGGTCGGTTCATGTTTTTCTAATGTATAAACCCATGCTGCTTTTGAGTGGGCTTTTTCAGAGACGTGTGCTCTATTTGCAAATAATTAACACCTTGGCTTCCTTATCAATCTCACTCACATCCTTTTGCATTTGATAGACACACAGACACACACCTCCACGAGCGAGCACTTGTACCTTTCCCTTCACTGCAATGCTTTTAATGGTTCTTCTTTGAGCATTTATTCCTTGCCATTTGGAGCTCTCTCTTTGGATGAGAAAATGCCTCTGGTTAGACATTACCTAGATTTCCATCAAAAGTAGGGGTACGTGGTGGGTTTTACACATCTTTTTTCCCTCAAGCGAACTTCGGTTTTTAAAGACGCCTAACTGGGATGTTGTGTTTGTCCGGGTTGACTAGAGAAACAAATCCAGGGACATTCATGTGTGTGTACGACAGCGTTTTATATCAAAGGGTAATTGTGTTAAGAAAACATCCTGGCCTGGTCCAAATCGAGTCTATAAGTCCGAAATTTACCCATATGTCCAGTCCATAAATTCCTCTTTAGACTCACGCAAAACATGCAATGATGCTGAATGCAAGCAGATCACAGACCTGTGGGTGGAAAGTCTTGTGGATCCAGTGGTGGTGGAAGCATCTCAACGTTGGCGCCGGTCTCCACGGGTCTCTGACAGCTCCAGGGCTCTGGCTCCATCAGGGTAGCTCCCTGTGACATGTCAACAGGAATGTCTCACAACTAGAGTGTGGGTCCCGCCTCCAGGGAGGAAGACAGGAGTTCCCAGAATCCTCGGGAGAAGGCCAGGCCCACACAGAGGCCTCATTGGCTGTGACTTGATTGACAGGCTAGATTCCACCCCTTCGCGCAAGTCGACAGGAGATGTCACTGCCACAGACGTGAGTGGACGTGTAC
>NW_022111317.1:6288453-6289581 GCF_000313985.2 Echinops telfairi
TGAGGAAGCCTCAAAGAACCAGAGGACTAGTGTGTGTTTCATCGGTGCTATACTGGGCCCTGGTTGACCTCATCCCTTCCTTGTGACCCCTCTGTGAGGGGATATCCCATTGTCTACAGATGAGTTTTGGGTCTCTGCTCTGACACACACACACACACATACACACCCCTAGTTCTCAACAATATGGGTTTTTTGTTGGCTTGTTGATTGTGGGTCTTCTCATACCTGATACCTGATCCTGTCAATACCTTATGATCTCACAGGCTGGTGTGCTTCCTCCATGTGGGCTTTTTGCTTCTCAGCTGGATGGCTGCTTGTTTACCTTCAAGCCTTTAAGACCCCAGACGCTCGATCTTTTGATAGCCGGGCACCATCAGTTTCTTCACCACATTTGCTTGTGCACCCATTTGTCTTCAGTGATGGTGTCAGGAGGGTGAGCATCACAGAATGCCAAGTTGTTAGGAAAAAGTGTTCTTGCGTTGAGGGAGGGCTTGAGCAGAGGCCCAAAGTCAGTCCACTACTTCAAGGTATTGCCATATGCACATAGGCCAAGGTTATAAATCTTTATGGAAGCAGAGCACCTCATCGTTATCTGAAGGAGTGGCTGGTGGGTTTGAACTGCTGACCTTGTGGCTAGCTGTCCAATGTATCATCCTACTGTGCCACCAGGGATCTTTAATAACCCTGAGGAATTTTAAAACAAAGCCTCTTTAAAAAACAGAAAAGGGGTGGGGGTAAGACCGTACTTGCTACCAGAGTAGGAGATAGAATGTTGTCTTTGTGGACTATGTTGTACCCATTGACCTTTGTGGGCCCCGTGAGACTAGTCCTTGTGGTAGGTTTTGGGTCAACTTGGCTGGGCAGTGGAGGGCTCTCCCACCCAGTGATCTTACAAGGTAAATGCTCCCTGCTGGAATGATTCAATAGTTTCACTGCCAAAATGGGCCCTGTGTCAGTCTGGGTAAACTAGGGAAACAAATCCACAGAAACGCATATGTATGAGAGGGAGTTTTATATAAAGGTTAAGTGCACATCAAGAAAACATCCCAACCCAGTGCTGCCCAAGTCCACAAGTCCAACATTAACGCATATGTCCAACACCAGTCCACAAAGTCCTCCTCCATCTCA
>NW_022111317.1:6291048-6292644 GCF_000313985.2 Echinops telfairi
TCTCCCTGCGAGGCATTCCTGTTGACAAGCCCCATGGAGCTAGGCCGATGGCAGCCAGGGCCTTGGAGCTGGAGGAGCCACGTGGAGGCCCACGTCAGCGCTGAGATGCTTACACTGCCAGGCTTGGGATCTTCCTGCATTCAGCGTCATTGCATGTGTTGAGCGAGTCTGAAGAGAAATTTCCAGACTGGTATCGGCCATGTGGGCTAATATCAGACTTATGGACTTGCTCTCGACAGGGCTGGGATATTTTCTTAATGTACAATTGCTCTTTGATATACAGTTCTCTCTTACACACATATGAGTGCCTATTAACTTGATTCTCTAGTCCACTCGGACTAACACACTTATCTATCAGACATCAATGTATCGGGT
The DNA here is from genome assembly GCF_000313985.2 of Echinops telfairi. Taxonomy (NCBI): domain Eukaryota; kingdom Metazoa; phylum Chordata; class Mammalia; order Afrosoricida; family Tenrecidae; genus Echinops; species Echinops telfairi. The sequence continues at coordinate 6,291,424 of NW_022111317.1, forward strand.
GGCCATGATGTCAGGCTGTGATGATTTACAACATTTGAACAACATGACTCACAAGCTTGATCCAATTTTTGTAGAACACTGGACTTACAAAAACCATAAACAGACAATGTCCATTGTTTCCACACACACACTGACCAAATATAAAAGCCACCACTTACGGATAGCAGAGGAAGTCCAAAGAGGAGTCCAAGTTCCTGTGTCCTGTCTCAAAAAAAAATGCAAAGTCGCTGGCATGGGGTCAATTCCAACTCACGGCCACTCTCCAGGACAGGGAAACTGCCTCCCCACAGGTTTCTGAGGTGGTAACTCGTATCTGTGGGTGGAGAAAGCCTCTTATCGGCTCCAACTGTTTAAACTACAATCTAGTTCCACTGGAGGTCTGCAGTCTTCAAACGTGTTTTTAAACCTCACTCTCTTAGAACTGGGAAATTTGCCTTTTCCAAGCCAGTGGCGCTCCTGTAAACATGGTGATCATTCTTAAAACCCGGCGGACTTTCTGTAAGAAGGGGACAAGCACCAACCCCACAAAGTGACACAGTCCAAGGACAAAGATTCTCTGTACACCCAGGGAAAGCGATGATAGGACAGGAAGCAGAACGGCTGTGGTGGGCGGGCTAAGCGAGTTTTCCGGAAGAAGGCTAAAACTACAAAAAAGATTGTGTTGAGGCTTGAATGTGCTGAGCCCAACTGCAGCTCTAAGAGAACGTCGGCTATTGAGCGATGCAAGCCTTTTGGACTGGGAGGAGATGAGAGAAAGGGCCAGGTGATCCAGTTCCAAGTGTCATCATGGTTTATTGACAAAAGAATACAGATTTAATGTCATTAAAAAAAAGAAATGGGAAATTCATCTTAGTGAACTGATGGATAATGAAGGATCGAATGAGTCGATGACAAAATATTCTGAACGAAATGTCTACAGACTACGACTTTTCAAAACGCACTGGTTGTGTTCACAATGCATGGGTACTAGGTTCTGAATGTACAGCCCTCCCTGTACCATCGTCTTAAAAAGCACTGAAGATGGGAAACTAGCACGCTCAACTCAAGTAACTTGAAAAATATGAACGTGTCAGAGTGAACCAGCCTCTAACAACTGAGGGGTCCGTGGGCGCAATTGTGCGGCAATAATATATACAGATCGTAGTAAAGTCATAGAGGAGAGGAGGGAGAGTAAAATAAAGGAGTCAGACACATGTCATGGTGGCATGCTCATCTCCGGGA
>NW_022111317.1:6298687-6299406 GCF_000313985.2 Echinops telfairi
CTTGCTGCTCCCCTCCCCTGCTGTTCCGCTGCACTCCCCCAGTGCTTTGCCTCAGTGTGGCGGGATCAGATCGGGTGCAATTCGCACACTGTGTCGAGAAAGAGGAACTTTAAACCACTGCAGATAATCAATACACACAAGGAGGATGCCATAGAGCGGCGGCGGATCTCTGTCCAGCTCCTCCTATCCCCAGTCCTAGGGCTGCAGTCGGGAGCCCTGGTGCCCTAACAGATCCTGCTCTGGACGGCAAGGCCCCAATGCAAAACTACCGGCTCCTCCACGGGAGAGAGATGCGGCTTCCTAGGCCCGTCAGGATGTACAGCGCCGTGGTTGTGCCCTGGGGTGTGGTCTGCAGAGTCAGCAGTTCAAAACCACCAGGCGCTCCTCAGGAGAAAGGTGGGGCTTTCTACTCTTGTCAAGAGTTACCGTCTCAGAAACTCACAGAGGCAGTTCTACCCTGACCTCGAGGGTCAATGGCGGGGAGTTTGGTTGGGGTTTGTGGGGTGGGGCGGGGGGACATCTGACCCGTGGTCCGCACCCTGGTGTACATGAAACCTGTGAAGTCATCCGTACCAGCTCACGTCACACTCCATCTAGGAGCAGTGCCAGCCATCACCTGGGGAGTGAGTTAATTAACTGCTGGCGCAGTACGGCCCACGAACGATGTCAAAATAGCCAAACAGCCTTGGAAAGAAAGAGGTTCCTCACCCCTGGTTGAC
>NW_022111317.1:6300630-6302375 GCF_000313985.2 Echinops telfairi
TGTGGTCATGACCCCCAACCATAAAATTATTTTCCTTGCTACTTCATCACTATCATTTTGCTACTCTTATGAATCTGGCGACCCCTGTGAAAGGGTCATTCGACCCCAAAAGGGGTCGCCACCCACAGGTTGAGAACCGCTCATCTAAAGGAAAGTTGTCTGTGTCCTCCGGGCTCGATTGCACCCTGACTTTGTCGCATCGTTTCAGAGGCGAGAAGTTTGATGCGGGGCCATGTCTGTGTTGGTCTGTCTGCGGGCTCTCAGGCTTTGGGCCCTCGCCTCTCTCCCGGCTGTTGTCTCTCTCCGGCTGGTGTCTCTCTCCCGGCTGGTGTCTCTCTCCGGCTGGTGTCTCTCTCCCGGCTGGTGTCTCTCTCCCGGCTTGGTGCCTTCCTCCCGGCTGGTGCCTCCCTCCGGCTGGTGCCTCTCTCCCGGCTGGTGTCTCTCTCCCAGCTGCCGCACCTCAGTCACGTGCCCTGCCCCCTGTCTGCCCACCTGGGTTGCTTCTCCTCTTTGAGAAGGACACTACTCGTATCGGACACTGACTAGGGATGGATGTAGTTGGATTTATGAATGTACCGTGGACAGCCAAGAGAACACACAAGTCCATTTGGAAGAAGTCCAGCCAGCATGCTCCTTAGAGTAAGGTGACCAGATGTCTCGCTTTTGGCAGGACAGTCCCGATTTTTAACAATTTGTCCCGTGTCCCGCGGCATTTTTTTAAAGTCCCAATTTTTGGAAAGAATGGACGACAAGCTAGGGCATACGGTTTTCGGCTGCCATGTGGCTATTTCGCCAGGATATGAGTTTTATCAATGGTGCCCCGCTTTACCAATGTTAACATCTGGTCCCCTTACCTTAGAGACAAGGATAACGAGACTTCGTCTGACGTACTTTGAACCTGGTGTCAGGAGAGACCAGTCCCTGGAGAAGGACATCCTGCTTGGTCAAGCGGAGGGGCAGCGGAAAAACAGGAGGAAGGGCCGTGGGGAGATGGACGGACACAGTGGCTGCAGCCAGGGGCGTGAACATGAACAGACCCCTAACTCCCCGTGGGTCGGCACCCATCCTGCTCCAGGCTGACCTCATGCTAAAGTAACTGCTATGGTGGCGGTGAGGTGCCCTCGGGCCGGTTCTGACCCAGAGGGACTCCAGGCACAAACAGAACAAAACCCTGCCCGCTCCTGCCCCATCCTCTCCATCAGTCTCAGGCGCCAGTCCCTGCTGGCAGCCCCCGTGTCTGTCCGTCTTGTGGAGCGTCTCCCTCTGTTTCGCCGATCCTGTCCTTTACCAGGGATGCCCCTTTCCAAGCAAGGTCACTAGGAATTAGGATATGAACCAAAACTGGGGGTGGGAGGCGGACACCGTGCAGTTCCTAATGGACAGAGAGACGAAGGGCACTGGCCAGGCCCCTGCTCCCCTTTTCTTCTCTCCTGGTTTCCCCTCCCTTCTCTTTCCCTTGCCCCGCTCAGTGCCCGCCTCCTCTGGCCTCTCTTCCCACCTCCTGGCCTCCAGGTGTCCTTCCCTCCCTCTGCCCCTGTCTCCCTCTCCAGTCAACACTTGTATCCCTGTGGTTCTTAACCACATGACATGCTGCCTCTGAGGGAGGGTGGACTGGGTGCAGTGGGGCCCGTGGGGCCGGGGGAAGGTCGTCATTCCCCCCACCCCTGCCTGTAAGGAGACCCACGAGCCTCTCTCCCTCTGGGATTCAGCCCTGGGAGCGCTGCTGCCCTCATCAATCCGTTCTC
>NW_022111317.1:6302731-6306078 GCF_000313985.2 Echinops telfairi
ATAGCCAGTCAAATCAACCCAATGCGAGAAAGCAAACACATGAAGACTAACGATATAATAGCTATCGATACCATGGGGATTTAAAAAACCGTTAGCGAAGACGATGAGCATTATGCTAATGAGTGTTGAATCATGGATGACATTTTACCACAAGTCCTTAAATAATGTATAAAACCAGAACACTCCCTCTCTATTTTAAGAAGACTGATCGTCCAGTTAGACAAAGGCCGCCCCAAACACTACGACACCATCACACTTTTGAACACAAATGGAAACACCTCCACGTAAAATACAAGCCAAAAAATGTCAGTGCGAAGGACGATGGAATAGATGTGCTAATATGTCAGATACAATTGATGCGTGGATTGTAACAAGGGTTGTAAGAGCCCCCAACAAAATGATTTTTTTTTTAATCCAGTGGTATATTTTTTAATTCCTACTCATCTGTCAGCGTGTTGGGTCATGGTGGATTGCGTGTTGCTGTGATGCTAAAGTATGCCACCAGTGCTTTGATGCCAGCAGGGCCACCCACAGTGAGCAGATCTCAGCAAAGCTTCGAGACTAGGAAGAAGGAAGGGCCACGCCACGTCTGAAAACGTGGCCCCTGGAAAGCTTACGAATGACAACCAAACACGTCTGCTATTGTGCCGGGAGAGGAGGCCCTTGGGTTGAGCTCACTCAACTCACTGCCATCGAGTGGATTCGATTCACAGCAACTATAGGGTAGATAAGAACTGCCCTGGAGAGCTGTCAGGCGTTGTGAGCACAGAGAGCCTCGTCTTCCTCCTGAGGAGCACCGAGTGGGCTCAAACCACCGACCTTGCAGTTCACAGCCCGATATACGTAAGGCAGGGCACCACCAGGGCCGATAGTCCCCCTGGACACAGAGACCATTTCAAGAACGGATTTGACGCATGGAACCCTCTTGTCCGAAGACGGATGGATTGAGGGCTAACACCCAGAAAGTCACACGTGCAGAAAGCAAACGTTCATGTAAGAGACAGTAACAGAGAAGACCCAAGAGATGTCGGAAGAGACGCTGAGCCTGCTCTTGATGAATGAGAGACACGATGAAGGGAGAGAGTTGAGAGAGAAGACGGCGTGCTGCGTTGAGATGAAATACGCAGAGACCTGGAGTCGGAAAGCCAAAGGAGGAGAAGACGCTCCGCACACCGCAAGCTGGGAGCACGGAATAAAAACTCAGGCCCAGAGTTGTAACAATCAAACGTTCTATGAACGACATATTGAACGATACAAGAAGCATCAAAAGAATATGGGAGGAAGATACAGAGTCATTCCACCTAAAAGAATTGGTCACCAGGCAGCTATTTTTAGAAGTAGCATATGATCAAGAACCAATGGTAACAAAGAAAGAAAGTCCGAGTTGCATGGAAGGCATTAGAGGAAAACAAGGGTCCAGAATGGATGACGTTTGAAATTGAAATGTTGCAACAAACTCATACAGCGCTGGAACACTCACTGGTCTCTGCCAGCGGATGGGAACGACCGGCCCCTGACGGAAGAAATCCATATTTGTACCCACTCCAAAGAAAGGTGACCCAGCAGGATGTGGAAATTATCCAGTGTCATCATGACTCTTACGGGCAAGCAAAGTTTGGCTGTAGTTAATGCAAAACCAGTGGTAGCCATACCTTGACAGGGAGCTGCCGGAAATTCAAGGCAGATTCGGAAGAGGATGTGGAATGAGGGGTGTCATTCCTGACTTCAGGCAGATCTGCCGTGGCAGCGGAGAATACCAGCACGATGTTTACTTGTGGCTTACTGGCTATGCAAAGGCGTTTAACCGGGTGGTTCATAATAGACTACGGATAGCAGGGAGAAGACTGGGAATTCCCAAACACTTCCTTGTGCTGCTGGAGCCCCTGTACATGACCAAGAGGCACTTGTTCCAACAGAACAATTTAATACTGTGGGGTTTGAAATCAGGAAAGGTGCGTGTCGGGGCTGTATCATTCTTCTTTGATCTCCATGCGTGTGGGAAACAGAAAGATTCCTCCCACGTTGTCTCCCCCAAATAGATGCCAAACTCAAGACGCTGCTTGCTACACGTGGTCAATGACTGTACACTAGGTCACTGAAGGTGGGTCAGAGGTTATTCTCCTTAAGAGTATCTAGAGCAAGCAGACGGTCTAGTCTGACTCACCCTAAGTAGGGGGCCCACTCCCTTCTGACATTGCTCCCTTGAAGGAGCACCCAAAGGCAAGCCCGGGACCACTCAAGGATGACTAACTCTAAGCTATATATTGAGTCTAGGGTCCACCCATCTTGCCATATGTGTACCCCTATTCCCTCCCTGTAGTATTGCGGGTACACCCCTAGGTCATCCCCCGCCTATCGCTTGTATTGCCTATATTACAACTCCTTCTCATGACCTACATTGTTATCTGTAATCGGAGGGCTTGCATGTCCCCAAAGATATATAAGCTTTGGTTCGAAATAAAACCTCACGAGAGCTCTCTCCTGCCCTCTCATCTCCCACCTCCACGTGCACCACCAAGAGGAGCTGAGGTGAGCATGCTATTATGAAATGTGTCTCACTTCTTCAGTTTACTCTCTCTCCCACCTCTCTGACTTTACTATATTTCTCTGACTTTACTATAATTGTTATAGAGCTTAACCGTACAATTGTGCCTACTGAACCCGTGATAAGCTGTGTGTGGGGTGGGGGTGGGGGCTGGCTACCCCCACACATGCTGAGCAAAGACCCTGAGAAAGGGGAGTACCTGATGAGGAACGTGGTGTCAGGATTGGAGGAAGACCCCTTAACCGCCTGTACTGTGCGGGTGACATAACCTTGAAGCATTCACTGACGAAGAGCAAAGTCCTCAGTGTGGATTACAACTCAGTGTAAAGAAAACAAAACTCCTCACACCTGGATCGTTAGACAAGAACAGCTTGGATAGACAGATCAAGATTGAAATGATCATGGGTGTACCTGCATGGGGCTCCACCGTCAACACCCCCAGGGACGTAGCCAACAAGAAACCCAACGAGGCACCACTTCAGGCACACCTGCTGCAGCCCCAGATCTCTCTAAAGTGCTTTTTTAAAAAAGATGCCGTTTTGAGGTCTGACGCAAGTATGTTCCATTGATTGCTCTGCATTTAAAGCCCGGCGGTGAATCAGGAAGACAGGAGACGCGCGGGTGCGTTTGAATTAGGGGGCTGCCGGGGCACGTTGGAAGCACCATATGCTAGAAGAACACGTCTGTCCAGAAAGAGGCACAGCCACAGTGCTCCTCAGACGCCAGCATGGCAAGGCTTTCGGCTCACGTGCTGTGGGCACATGATTGGGAGGGAGCAGCCGCTGGGGAAGAGCACCGTGCT
>NW_022111317.1:6306649-6311943 GCF_000313985.2 Echinops telfairi
TGTGTGTGTGTGTCAAAAAGTCATGACTCTTTGCTGATGATAAACATCCACTTCTCGTTTATCAACACGGTCAGTTTCCAAAGACGAAGCCCATTAGGTGAACAGGGAAGACAACCACATTGTTATATAAGCACCAAAAAGACATCAACACTTAACTGCCAAATTGCATCCCTGGGGCTGCCAAACCACTGAGAATCGTAGCCCAACCGAGCTGGTACATCCCTGAGCATCTCGGCCAGCACTATGCTCTCTCTCACGCTGGCATTTGTGACTGCCAGACCTACGTCATTAATGTGCAAATTAGGAGTCAGATGGATTTTTTTACTCTTGTAAATGTGAAATGCCAGATAACAAGATAATCAGTAAGTGAGGAGTCGGTGTAATTACCTACATAGAAAATTCAAGAGGTGCTATTTTAAAGATTCATAAAGGTTCAGTGAGGTTTCTAGATAGAAGAGCAACATAAACTATTAATAAAATTCTTATTCCCGGCAATCACCGACTAGAAAATGTAAGATGGTATTACAATGGCAGCATAAACCATGAAGAACTGAAGTTGAGCGAGCAAGAGAGAGAGAGAGAGAGAGAGAGAGAGAGACATACCTTCATTATAAAATATTTGAGAAAATTGTAAAATATTATTACTGTACAACAGAGATGACATGAATCAATAAAGAGACATACCGGCAAATTTATGGGCAGAAAGGCTCCATATCATAAATATACAACAATTCTTCCCACTTTAATCTATAAAGTTAATGCGAGCCCAATTAAATTCTGAGTCCAGCTTTCCAAGGAACTTGGCAAAGAACCCTAAGATGCAAACGGAAAAGTAAAGCGCAGAGATGAGCGATTTTTCAAGAACAAGCATGGGGGAGAGCAGGCTGTTCAAGACCTGGAAAGGCATGAGAATATGCTATTGGTAGAGGGTTGGATGGATGCACGCAGAATAAAGAATCCAGCAACTTGACAGTATCCACTAAATAGGCAGACTGTCTAATAAAGTGTGCTAGGTGAACTGGTGGTCCGTTTGCAATGAGTGGATGCTCCAGGCTTACTGTATAGAAGACCCATGGGCATCCACCCCTCCCCCTTCACACCCACAGATGCAGGAAGTACAAAGATGTCCCCTCTAAGCACCCAGGACTCTGACACCCAAGAGCTCCCTCTTACCCCGTATAAGCAGCTGAGCGAGCTAAGGAGTTAACCCGTCAGACATAGCACCCCGCCAGTGATCATCTGCCCAAGGTCCACAGTGGGAGGGACTCTCCGTTGCCCCAATGGTAAGCGGCTTATCAACATGCCCTTGCTTGGACCCCTCTCCCTTCCCTTCTCAATGCTCACGTGTGGTCCTTGCCTCGAGGTCTGCTTTGGGGGTATGATCAGTTGAACCGTGTCTTCCAAAAACACACCTTGAAGCCCTAACTCTGGGTACCTGTGAGGGTAACCTTGTTTGGAAATCCACTCTTTGAAGACGGTGTCAGTTAGCTTGAGGTCATGGCGAAGTCTTGGATCCCATCTGTGTGGTGTATTTCTGAAAGAGGAGGCCAGGCCCAGGGAAGGTGGACATGTACACATGGAGTCTGAAGTCAGAGTGATTCGGCTACAGGCCCAAGAATGTCAAAGACTGTTGGGGGCCACCAGAAACGAAGAACAGATTCTCCCTCGGAGCCTCCAGAAGGAACCAACTCTACCAGCCCCTTGATCTTGGCCTTCGGGTCTCCGGAACTGCACTTGGCTAGTCTCCTGATGGTAAACCGCTCACTACACAGCTCCTGCGGTAACTTGCGGTACAGTATGGCATCCCAGGAAACTAATACTTGGATAAGCAAATATGAGACATAAACTTGTTTTTTAAAGAGTCCATTGAAGTCCTAAATATAAAAGGATGAAAGGAGCAAAATGTTCAAAGATTTGCAAGAGAATGTAGGCGAGGTTTCTGCCTAAGGGAAGGATCTCTTGAGCAAGAAGTGAAAGGTGCATCTAAGGGCAAGATTGGGAACTCTGACCACAGGAAAAGGAGCGCTTCCGCTGAACAAAGACCCCGGACCCATCTGGAAAAGCAATCACAGGAAAGGTCATGACACGTGAGGATGTTGGATAAAGGGCGGTGGCAGGAGGATCAGAGCCTGTCTGACTTCATGGGAGATAACACTCTCCTGTTTCATCAACTCTGCCACGCTCCACTTTTCCTCGGGGTCTGCGGATCTACAGAGACCTCACGGTCCGTATTTGCAGCTAGCTGGCTTCTCGTGGACTGGGGTACGACTTGGGATCTGGATCAACAGGCTTAACTCAGGGTCAGGATGAGGGAGCATGTCGGTGAAATCTCCTTTGCTCTCTCAGAACCTTTTGGCCCAACTGGCCTCCTCTAAGACCTCTGAGGACTTCAGCTCCCAGACCCCCTAGGGGAGGTCCCTCTCGACCCTGATGTCTGTCACTGCCACTAGGCCCCTTCTGGTCTCCTCCCTGTTTTCAGTATTACAGCCTTTGACAGTGTTACCTGTTCTTTTAGGAGGTCCCTTGTCTCCTTCCTCTCGGCTTCTCCTCTTCTGTCTGAGAAACCTGTGTGAGGATGGCTACTTGCTCTTCCAGGCATGCCTCGCCCCAGCAGAGGAGGAAGGGGCACAGACTGACCAATCCCAGAGACTTCATTGGCATAACAGGCTACAGACACTTGGTGTGCATACTCTCTTGACCAATCCCTGCACTGTGTGTGCCAATCCCAGGATCAGACAAAAAGGATAAGAACCACTTACCCAGGAAACTTGTAACGAACTGTGTGGGGCAGAAAACTCGAGTAAAGGCAATTCCTTAGGGCTTCTTCCAAGGAACCACATCAAGGAATACATTTCACCACCACATCCTGGCGCACAAGATCCAAGAGAGGTCGGCGTAGGGAATTCACAAAACGGAAGAAAAAAAAGTAAGTGACCAAGAAACACACCGTGTTCAACCTCCATTAACGCTTTGAGGAAATGCAAATTAAAACAATGAGGTCATCATATTTCATCCACCAGATTGCCAAAAATTAACACTTAGCATACCCGGGCACTTTTGCTGCAAGCGTAACTGGGCACCACCTTTTAGGGAATGATTTGGCCATCTCTGGAAACATGCGGACGGCTTCCCCTCGACAAGCCCGTCATCTCGCTTTGAGACATGTATCTGACAGAAGTGGGCATGAGTATTCAAAATACATAGGTACATAGATAACATACATATTATAAAGGCATATGCTTTTAAAATTTTATTCTATTTTTTAACAGTTTGATTGGCACGTCATCCACATATCCTACATCCACGAATCCACCACATCAAGAAGAGTGGTACAATCTTTACCACAATCCATTTTAGAACATTTTCTCCCCCCCCACCAGATTCATTATGATTCATGTAACAACCCCCCACCCCACCCCCGCAATGTTGGCAAAAATATTCACAATAAACATTCACCAATTCAACAACTTCTGCGTGTCTCATTCTGTGCCACTCATTATACTGCTCGTACTGCCCACCATTACTGTTCTCCCTCGCCCAGTTGTTCCACCACCGTCAGGATGTGCCTGAGGCCCCTAAGCAAAGGTATGATGTGTTAGATTGAATCTGTATTTATATACACATAGAAGGGCATGCTTTTCTGCATGGTTGGTAAAAAGTCAGACAAAGAAAAGTGCTCCTCCCCCAGAAGAATTCACTTCAGAGGACAGCACTGAAGCTGCAGCTCAGGGAGAGGGACATGTCTGATCAGAGCACATGGGAGCAAAGAAGGGGGAGGAAGAGAGAGTGGAGCACATCCTGGCCCACCAAGCCCCGAGGATGATATTCCTGCTCAGAGCAGCCAATGCACAGAGGGGACCATATGGCTGACCCCACTATGAGACAGGACATCCCTCACTGACCCATAGCCCTACAGGGAACAACACTGGAGACACAGTGTGGGAATTGCACCCGATCTGACCCCACCACACCAAGGCAAAGCACTAAGGGTGTGCAACAGAACAGCAAGGGGAGCAGAGCAACGAAGTCCCCAGGGAATACCAAAAATAGACTTTGGGGCCAGGCCAGGGTACCCCATGAGACGCGACCAGAAAACACTCCTAAAGGTCAGCAAACAGACCTTGAACTATTTATAGGCTTTTCTTTCTTCTTCTTTTTTGTCGTTGGTTTGTTGTTGTTTTGTTTTCTTTTGTTTTGCTCTGTCTTGTTTTTGTGCATGTTATTATCTGTGCAGGTCTATCTAGATAAGATAGGCAGGATAAACAATCTGGAAGAGAAAACACCAGGACCCACGGTTCTGGGGGACATGGGAGAAGGGGAGGTGGGGGAAAGGAAGTGAGTGTTAACAAACCCAGGGACAAAGGAAGAACAAGTGATCTAAAATAGGTGGCAAGGAGGGTGTAAGAGGCCTGGTAGGGCTTGATCAAGGACAATGCACCTGAGAGGAATTACTGAAACCCAAATGAAGGCTGAGCACGATAGTGGGACAAGAGGAAAGTCAAAGGAAATAGAGGAAAGAACTAGGAGGCAAAAGCCATTTACAGAGGTCTAAATACAGGCATGTACATATGTAAATATATTTATATATGATGGGTAAATAGATCTATGTACATATATTTATAGGTTTATATATATTTTTTCATGTATTATGATTTTATTTGCATTTTAAACTGGGCGCAATATAAATTAAAAATAACAGTAGAAAATAAAATGAATGGCCACCCCACTAAATGTATATTGGATGTTGTTGCATCTGTGTTTGTGGGCTATGGCTATAAAGCAGCCCAGTTCAGAAGGAATGCCATTTGTGTGTCCCTCATGAAATAGAAGCCACTTGGCATGTATGGACATTGAATGTTTTAAAATATGGCTATTAAAACTGAGCTACTGAATATTAAATTTCTTCAGTTTTATTGAATTTGAATAGCCACAAATAGCTATTAACTACCCTATCAGACAGGGCAACTGTAAAGGAAGGAAGTTGAATGCTGATCTTGACATGTGGCATTCATTGTACCCTCAGTCCCTAAGCTTAACCCTAACTTTCATTCATTTTGACTTGTATTAATTACATTCTTTCTCTATTCAGTGTATAATAAGGTTTCTCCTGAATCCCAGGTTGTCTATCTCTGCTCAATACACTATATTGTATTGCTCTCTCCTGAGTCTTTGTCTATGATGACACTAGACCGATGTATTCAGTGGATACCTCTCTAGATGTACATATATTTATAGGTTAGCAGATGGACATTGGGCCTCCACGCAAGTACTCCCTCAATGCAAGAACACTTTGT
>NW_022111317.1:6313210-6327268 GCF_000313985.2 Echinops telfairi
TTTTTTTACATTAGAAAACAAAGAACAGCTCTAATGACATCCTTTTCTTCGAAGGAAATCTTACTTTAATAACTTAGATAGCCAATTAATATAAATCAAGAAGAAATTTAATTTTGCACTTGCATGTCATATGCTTTATGATTAACTTAATGAGATCAAATCAGATGTGTACGTTTAGATCGCGTACGAGTCTATACCTCCTAGTCAAAAACAAAGGAAGAAAGAAAGGCGACATGTCTCTCTGTAAGGGATGATCAAAAACATGTAACGAAGTAAAAAGCACATAAAGTAGGCATAGACAAAATACACGTGAAAACCATAGAGAAGAACAGTGAGCAATGAGGCCAGGAGGGCTGAGCTGGCCTTGCCCCGCTGTCTTTCACTGGCTCCGTAAATCTGGACCCAGCACCCCTGGAGGTGGACGCATGCCGGGAAGAACAAGGTCCGAGAGAGGTCCATCCAAGAGCGCAGCGTTCCTTTGGGAAAGGCCTCGGCAGATGGCGAGCCGGCTTCCTGAAACGCATCGGCCCGGGCGGAGGAGCTGAGGACAGAAACCACAGCTGTGCATGGTGCTGTTTTTGTCCCGTAAAGGTTTCTGGGCCTGTGTGGCTCACCCTTGTGAGTGCTGTGTTTAAATAGGACGGTCCCGGTAAGACAGATAAAACGAGATACAGTCATGTTCAACACATCCTCCGGAAGGACTGAGAAGGAGACGCGCAGCGCAGGCCATGTTCCCGGGCGGATGGATCGATTGACGTTTCCTCCTGGTCTCTCCTCTCCCCACTGATCAAGAAGCCCCTAATCTGGAGCGGTGCGTCCGGCCCGACTGATGCGTGTGGGGTCATGTGAGAAAGCCTTGTCGCACACCCAGCGTGGGAAGAGAGGTGACAAACTGAAGCCACAAGAAGGCTTCACGTTCGTGGGGAGCTGGGAGGAGGTAGGCTGACCCCGAAGCCCCACAGATTTGGGGGAAGCCCACCCGCACCCCACACAGCCACCGCTGAGCGAGAACATGGGGGGATGGCGACTTCAAGGCAGCCTCCCTCTGTGCTCCTCCCTCCCTCCGGGGCACCGTCCTCTCAGTCTCCAGAGATGGAAAGCTCTGGCGTGCTCATCAGTCACTTTACAAGTCAAGGACAGTCTTGGTTCAGGAATGCCTATGCCCAAGACCCCCAGGACCCCGTCCTCACCCAGCCCTCCAGTTCATTTGAAGCTGGAAGCTGGCGGCGGCTGGTGTGTCAGAGAGACAGAGAGACTCGAGGGAAAGAAGGTCTCCCCCCTCCCCCCCTTTCTTCCTGATGCTGCTTTCTGTCCTGAGGTAAAATGCTCATAACAAAATGATTTCTTAGATTGAATCTGCATTCCTACCTACATAGAAGGGTGCGAGGTGTTCAAGCGGCTATTCCGGTTGGAGCATTTAGCTCCCTTGCCGTGTTGCATAACCACCGCCTACATTGACCGAGTCCCAAACATTGTGATCCTCCCGAGAAGACACCCTGCACCCATTAAGAAGCATCACCCCATGCCCGCTCACCGCCTGCCCCTGGCAACCATTGCTCTGCTTTCTGTCTCTGTGCCTGCCCTTCTGTGCCTGGCTTCTTTCAGCAATAGCGTGTGCTTGCAGTCCCGGTCCACTGTGTAGCCTCTGCCTGCACGGTGTCCCTTTCAGTGGCTAAGATAGGTGGGGGGGAGGGCGGGTCTGCTCCCATTGCCCCGTCCCCACCTGCAAACAACAACAGGAAGCAAAACAATTCAAACCTGGCTGCTGGCCCCAACGGAACTGGTTTTCGCCAGCTGAGGAGTGTAGGGACAAGCTGTGGGGTCTTCCGTCAGCGGGCCAGGTTTCCGATCCAAACTGGATCTTATTCCAACATCCCCATGTCTCTGAGCCTCGACATACCTTCGTCCACGCTCTGCCACCGCCATCTGGACATAGCTACTTCAGTGAACGCGGGCTACGGCACAGCGGGGTAAGCACCGAGCTGCTGGTTGCAAGGGCGGCGGTTCAAATCCACCAGCTGGTCCTCAGGGGAGCGATGAGGCCGTTGGCTCCTGTGAAAAAAGGCACAGGCTCAGAAACTTTCGCCGCTCGCTGCCATCGAGGCGGTTCTGGTTCATGGTGACCCTGTAGGGCGGGGTGAGCCGCCCCTGTGGGTTTCTGAGACGGTCACTCTTGGTGGGCGTAGAACGCTTCGTCGCTTTCCCTCGGAGCGGCTGGCGGTTTCAAACTGCCGACCTTGAGATTAGCCGCCCAACGCGTACCCACATCCACCCCGGGGCTCCTGCTCAGATGCTTGAGGGAGAAGGGATGGTCTGTCGTGTAGGGTCACCTGAGGCGGAATCAACTCAGTGGCCGTGGGCGTCACTGATCGGAGGAACCCTGGTGATGGGCTGGTCTCTAACTGAAAGGCTGTCTGTCTGGACCCATCAGCGTCCTGTGGAGAAAAGGCCTGGTCATCTGCTCTCGGAAAGAGAACAGCCCAGGGAAGCCCTACGGGCCGCTTCCCTCTTTCCTGGGGGTCGTTATGCACGGGGATTGGCATAACCCAACATCCCTTATCTAAGCTTCCAATAACCTCCCTCACATGGCACAGAACCATCTCCAAGACCCTTTCAAGAGGCTCGGAGACTCGGCTGAGCCCTGGTGGCACCGTGCTTAAAGGTCAGGGGCTTGAACCTATTGGCCGTTCACGAGGAGGGAGAAGTAGCCATCTGCTTCCATAAAGATTTCAGACTTGGCAACCTAGTGGGAGTCGTGCCGCCTTGACCTGTAAGGTCGCTGTGAGTGGGAAGTGCCTTGGCGGGAATGAGTGTGCTTCTCAAGGTGGCAACCTGGGCCTGAGGGAACGGAAAAGACTGGCATTGGTCCTCTGGAATCAGACCATCATATGGCCTGCCGTGCCGGGAGTGACTAATTGAAGGGGAACAATCTCGCATGCGTTATCAAAAAGAACATCTCGAGATCTATCCCGAAGTACAACGCCGCCAGTAATAGGAAAACATCCATGTATTTACAAGGAGGGCAGTAAATAGGACTATTACTCAAATTCATGTACCAACCTCTATTGCCAAAGACGAAGAGATTGAAGGCTTTTACCAACTTCTGCAGCCTGAAGTTGATCAAACATGCGGTCAAGATACACCGATAAGGACTGGTCATTGGGATGTGAGCCTTGGAAACAAAGAACAATCAGTAGTTGGTGATTAAAAAGAAAGCTGGAGGTCACAGAATGGAATTTTATTCATTGCAGCTTGTGTGAGTCTGAGTACTTTAGAGAGACACATCTCCAGAAACTCTTATGTATAAGAGAGAGTTTTATATAAAGGGTAAGTGCACATCAAGAAAACATCCCAACCCAGTGCTGCCCAAGCCCACAAGTACAACATTAACCCATTAACCTGTATGTCCGACACCAATCCACAAAGTCCTCCTCCATCTCACAAAACACACGCAATGACGCCGACTGCAGGAGGAAAGCCGAATCAGTGAATGTGTAAGCATCTCAGCGCTGGCAGGGGTCTCCACACAGCTGCTCCAGCACCCAGGGCTGCATCGGGGTAGGTCCATGTGGCTTCTCCTCGGGGATGTCTTGCCGGAAGTGAGCCTTGCCAGCTGAAGCAGGGAACTGGCTAAAGCAGCTGCACCCTGGTCCGACCATCAGAGAGCAAGAGACCCGAGAACTCGAAAGGCGAGGCTCCCTGAGCCATTTATCCCTCTGCCCTTCAATTAACCCCACGTGTTTATCAGCCAGGTTGGCACAATAAACTAACTCACAGCTTATTCACTGCGAATGCCTTTTTTTGTCCAGCAATATAAGCAGTGAGTAGACATTGAATCTTACTGGATGGGGAACACGGGCCTCAAACTGGCCATGTCTGTGGAGCGTGTGATGGAGCTGCTCCACATGGGCAGTCGGAAGAAGGCCAGGGGCACTGTGAAACAGACCACCCGCGGCTTCTATGCGAGTCAACCCGAAAGGAAAAACAAAAACAACCCCAGGAGAGCCCAGACGCAGGCTTGGGTGTGAAGCCCACCTCAAGAACAGGCGTGACACGCTGCACACGGCCGGCCAGACCAGGGGGCTTGTGGGATGGCGTCAAAGCCACCATAGATGGTCATTTAAATGACCACGCACATGGTCGTTTAAAAAGAAAGCACAGGAGAAAAGGGGGGAGGGGAGGTAGGGGGACTCCACCACAAGGTTGGCTCTATAGCCCCTCCCAGGGGGACAAATACCAGAAATGTGGGCGAAGGGAGATAACAGAAGGTGTGAGATACGAAATAACGATAACAATATATCATTGATCAAGGTTCACCAGGGAGGGAGGGGAAAAAAGGGAGCTGATTCCAAGAGCTCAAGTAGAAAGAAAATATTTTGGAAATGTTGATGGCAACATTATGTTCAAGTGTGCTTAATACAATTGAATGAATGATTGTTTTAAGATGTGTAAGAACCCCCCAATAAAATCATCAATTATGTGTGTGTGTGTTTAAGGTAGGAAAAAAATGAAGGACCAAATTGGGTGTCAGCAGAGACTCTGACAGGTGCTCTGGGGTGTCGCGTAGCTTGAGCGAGGGGAAGACATGTGAGCAAAAATCCAACAGAAGTTCAAAGGGCAGCCCGGTCAAGGTATTGTCAGGACGCGTGCAAAGGCACGGAGTTAGAAAACCCAAGGAGAAGCGCACACCGGCATTTCTCGCGCTGCAAGCACTAAGGAACGGGCCGTGGCTTGCACGACAGTGCTGACGGATTTTATGGGAAACTCTCGAGGGGCGCAGGAAGCCATCAAAAGAAGATGGTAGGCATACCCAGTCCTTTTACCAAAACAAACCCAAACACAAGACTGGATGATTTCCAACCTTTTCAGAAGCTAGGAGATGACCGAGAGCTGGTGATATTCCAGGAAGAAGTCCAAGCGACACGTAAGGTATTGCCAAGCAAAACAAGGCTCTAGGGACTGAAAAGATGCTGGGGACACAAGGAGAGCGTGCTGGCGTGCTCACGCACCTATGCCAAGAGATCTGTAGGACAGCTAGCTGGCCAACTGATCGGAGATCCGTGTGTGTGCCCCCTCCAAAGAGAAGGGATCTGACGCGACGCAGGCATTAGAGAACAATATCATTCATGTTCCGTGCTGGTAACGTTTCCCTGGAGGTAATTTTAAAAAGTGGTTCTGGCAGTCCAATGACCAGGAACTGCCAACAATGTAAGCCAGATTCCTAAGGGATCGTGGGAAGAGGGGTGTCCTATGGCTGATGTCAGGTGGATCTTCACTAGAAGCAAAGGATAGCTAAAAGATGCTTACCTGTGTCCCACCGGCTGTACAAAACCAGTGAGCGTGATCACAGGTGAAGCAGGGCACTCCCAGAACCCCTCGCCGTGCTCAACAGGAACCACTCCGGAGACGGAGAGTCCTGGCTGGGACAGAGCACAGAAGCGCTGTGCGGTTTAACAGCAGCAGAGGTGTGTTTCGGGGTTGTATCATTTCACCACGCGTATTTGACAGGTGTGCTGAGCAAGTCCTCTGAGAAGCTGAAGGATGTGAAGAAGCATGCAGCCACCGGATTGGAAGGAGGCTCCCGAAGGCCCTGCCGCAAGTCAAAGAGGCCGCCTTGCTCACTGACAACAGAGGATCTAAAGTGCTTGCGGGGAAATCTAAGACGGCAGCGTTCGGTGTGGGTGACAGCATGCATCTAAAGAAAACAGAAGTGCTCACTACTGGACCGATAAACAACATTGTGATAAGCGAGCGAAAGAGAGAAGTCGTCGAGGATCCGCCCTCTGTGCCTATGGCCAAGAAATCACACAAGGTGTCGAGTTAAATTGGGCAAAGCGGCTGCAAAAGAGCTCTCTAAGGTGTTATACAGCAAAGACGTCACCTGGAGGGCTACATTACACCTGAGCGTGGTGTTTCCAGTGGCCTCGTATAGGTGCAAACATCGGACAATTCATATCAAGAATTGGTGTCTTTAGATGGCGGTGTTGGTGAAGACAGGGAACATACATACCACGGGTTGCCTACCAAGCCAGATTGGTAGGCATCTTTGGATGGCGGTGTTGGTGAAGACAGGGAACATACATACCACGGGTCGCCTACCAATCTGGCTCGGAAGAGAAGTCTAGCCCGAATGCAAGGATGGTGCGATGTGTCTGACGCACTTTAGCGATGTCATCGGTCGGCCGCTGGAGGACGTGGGTGAAGTAGTGGGTCCGTGAAAAAGAGGAAGCTCCTTGGTGAGACGGACTGACATCATGGCTGCCACAGTGGTCTCACATGTGGCCACATGTGTGAGGATGCCACGGAAGCAGGAAGTGTTCCCTTCTGTGGTGCCAAGAGTCGCACGACGTGGAACCGACCCGGCAGCACCTGTCAACCCTATGTCCTGAGATAGCATGTCTATGTTGATAAAGTCTTCCTTGTCTAGCTTCCTTATTCGGCTTCCCTTGATCCAGAACCTTAGCACTCCCCTCCAAGGGATAGTCTCCCAGCCATTATTGGCCCAGTCCTGCGGCTCCTCGGCTTCGTGAGCAGGCCAAGAGAGCTCTTCCCTAGGGAAGTCATGCTGAGATTTCTTCCTGGTGTGGCATCTGGCAGCCAGGAGGAGACATGGAGGAGCTCAACTGGCTCACTCAGCACCTTTCCTTATCTGAGGCTGCTGCCTTATTTCAAGACAAAGAGCGGGAGCACCCTTCCAGCAGAGAGCAGTGGGTCACTTCTGCACATCAGAAGGTAGGCATTAAGGGTCTCAAGGCATTAAATAGCTCTAATGCAGGCCTCAAGGGGTCCACACTGGGAAGGGGAGACTTCCTTGGGCTGTAAACTTGGCCTTCTCTGGGGTTTTGCCAGTATTTGCTGGTACCGGCAGGTCCTGGGCTTGCCTTCAACAGCCCGCCTCTGGCCATAGATGCTCAGCTTCTCCTTCGCTGCCCAGAAAGCCTCTGGTGCACTCTGCTTTCTATTGGCCATCCATTGCCCTGCACCGGCCCTTTCTCACAACAACCTCCCACCCCACTGCCTCTGCGACTGGGATTCTTCCCAACAGCTGTCAGATACCAGAGCTCTTCCCCAGCCAGCCAGCCTGGCCTTTGTCCCTTGTCCCACATAGGAGATACTGCACACACGTCAGGGGCCATCAGGGATGGCAGCCTTGGAACCAGTTGGCCAACCAGCCAATTCTGAGGGTAGGGCCCTGTCTGGGGCTTTTGTCTAGAAGCAGAGCCTGAAGGAAGGGCATGTGGCGTGCTGGGGTTACTATCAGGGGGCCCTTCAGGACACACCTCTGAGGGAGGCGAAGGAAGAAGAGAAAGGGCTGGTTGGATCCAGCCTCGCTCGCTGGTCCGCAGGATGTTCAGGAATTGTGCCCCAGTGGATCCCTGGATCCCCATCTTAGAATGGGCGAGCGACCTTTTGTACCTTGTATCAGTGCGTTACCGAGCCCTGGTGGTCTAGTGGTGACACGCCGGGCTGCCCACGCCGAGGTCAGCTGTTTGAAACCACCACCCACTCCACGGGAGCAAGATGAGGCTTTCTACTCCTGTAAAAGAGTTACCGCCTCGGAAACCCACAGGGCGGGGGTGGGGAGGGGGAGGGGGCGTTCTACCTGCCCTCTCGGGTCGTCCCGAGTCAGCATGGGCTGGACGGCAGGGAGCTTGGTGTCCTAGGATCAGTTCGTTACTGGCGATGGGCTGTTTCCAGAACCTTCCAGAGAGCAGCATGCAGGGGCACCAGCCCCAGGGAAGGGATCTGGTCAGGGGACAGCAGGAATGAGCCAACACCAGAGGAGGCGGGATCCTCAGTCCCACCCAGCGCTCTCTGCTGCCTCGGGCAGATGCACCAGCCAATCACCAGCCCACTTTCTCTTGTGCCAGCTGGAGGCTGGGCCAGGAGCCATGTCCCCTGGAGACACGAGCCCCGCTCTGAGACGCTCTGGGGACGCCCTTTCATCCACGGTGAGACGAGGGAGAGGTGGGGCTCTCACCGAGCCCCGTCCACTCTCGCTAAAGAGAATTCTCCAAACCCCAGTGCCACCCGTGGCTTGCAGCGGGAAGGGATGCTCTCCTGGTGGCCGGCTCTGCCAACCTCTTTGGGATGTTGAACTGGCCCAGGTTGGAGATGGCCACCCTCTTTCCCCAGGGTGGGAGCGAGCGGGCTGCGTCTGTTTCCTGCTCTCCGTTGTCCAGCCTCTCATCCTCTGCGCCAGGACTTGCTGACCCCACCCCATCTCCCCAGATCCACAGCCACAGAGCCACCGAAGCCCGAGAACGGAGTGGAGACTCTCGCCATCTAGTGGACGCCAGGGGAGCTGCCTCAGGTTCATTCCGTTTCGTGGCACCCTACGGCTGCAGACTGGTGTGGCCCAGGGGAGGGATGGGACAGGGTGCTGGGCAGCAAAGGACAAAACGGAAGTGGGCTCGGGGAACCGAAGAGCTCCCTCCAGACGACATGAGCCCCGCCCCCAGCCTGCCTTTGCCCACCTGCCCCGTCTCTGCCCACCCCCTTGGCCCTTGTGGGGCATGTCCTGGACCTTCCAGGTACCCTCTAAAATTCACCGGGGTTTGGTGTTTATCTGATTCTGGGGAAAGATGAAGGCGGAGTCCAAAAAGGCAAGACGGTGTCCCCTCTCCGGAGTGGCCCGGGGGACGGCAGCCCACTCCTCAACACGTTCCCCCAGGCAGCGAGGAGGGGAGGGGAGCCAGCTGTCTGGCAGAAGCCGAGCTAGACAGCCGGGTACCCCAACTCTCCTCCCCAAGCACGCTGGCGAGGCGATCAGGAGGCAGGTGACACGCATGTCTATGTATGCAGAGCGGCGTTCTGATCGGAACATGGAAAGGTCCAGGGAAGCCCCTGACCAGTTACTCACAAAGGCTCCCCTGGGGGCGGGGGGGTCGAGGTGGCTAAAGAGGAGCTTTCACTTCTTAATTTATCCACTTCCCCAAAAATGTGGCGAGATCATGGGTGAGCTTGGCTTTCGATTCTGACCTATTTTTTGCATTGCTCAAGCTGAAAAGCCCTTGGGGGGCAACCAGGCCGTAAGTGCCTCTTGGTGGGAGACTGTAGCCCCACCGATGCAGGAGACAGGCTTGCCGGAGAGAGATCCGACCCGCATGGGATCCAGCTCTGGTTCCGCTGGGGCCTGCAGGCCAGAGTGCAGAATCAAGGTGGGTGGGAACCCACCTCCCTGGGTCTGGTCTTGGTGACAGAGTGGAGGAGTTGCGACAGAGACCCTGTGGTCTGTCTGCCGACCCATTTCCTCTCTGACTCTTGACAGAAGAAGTCTGTCGAATGCCCGCTCTGAAACCAACCTCTGGGTGACAGGGGACGCAGCAGCAGTAGTGCAAACAGGGGGGCAGCTCCGGGCTGCAGGCTGCAGGCATGGGCACCGGGACCTTCAACACAGACATGCCTGTTGCTATCAGGTGCCAGCGAGTCAGCGATGACCCAGAGCGACCCCGTGCTCAACAGAACCCAACACTGCCCGGTCCTGCGCCACCCTCACGCCGGTCCCTGTGCCCGGCCCCTCGCTGCAGCCACTGTGTCCATCCACCTTGTCAAGGCCCTTCCCCTGTACCAAACCCGACGTCCTTCTCCAGGGACTGGTCTCTGCTGACAACGTGTCCCCACGTCCGTCCGTACGGTGGAGTGTTGCCACCCTTCCTCTCAGAAGCATCTGGTAGTGCCTCTTCTGAGACAGACCGGGCTGCCCTTTTAGCGGTCCCTGGCGCTTTCGATCTCCGGCTCCAGCATCCCAGTGCGGTGTGTCCAACCTTCTCTGTCTTCCTTGATGACTGTCTGTCCGGTGTGCATGAGGTGACTGACAATCACCTGGCTGGGGTCAGCCGCACCTCGGCCCTCCAAGTGACAACACTGCTTTTCAAAGAGGTCTTGTGCCGCAGGTTGGCCTGATGCAACACATCTGTGGATCTCTTGGCCGCTGATTGTGGAGGCAAGCAAGACGAAATCCGAGAGGAGGGAGGCAGGGAAAGGCCCACGTGTGGAGAAGAATGCCAAGCCATTGGCAGCGTGGTCACTGGCAGCAAAGAAGGAGAGGTTGGGACCACAGAGTCCGGGACCTGCAAAGGGGAGGGGGGACAAGGCCCTTCACCCTGCAGGCTCCCAGGAAGGCTCAAGAGCCGAGGTGCCCGGGGCACGGAAGGCAGGGCTGAGAGCCAGGCGGAAAACAAGGAACTCCGGTGAAACCTGAGACCCTCCACCCCCACCACACCCACACTGCTTCGTGAGTTCCCACCCAGAAAGACAGCCAAGGTGACACCCTGAGGGAGAACTCCTGGGTACATGGGAGCCAGCACCCAGCTCAGACAATACTGGAGGGGTGTGGCAGTTACGTAATCTCCCGTCCACTTGCAAAGGGGTGGAGCCTAGCCTGTCAATCAGGCCACAGCTTGATGACCTCATTTGAAGGTAAGGAGACAGATAGCTCCTGGAGGCCAGGTACACTCCCTGCAAGCCACTCCTGCTGACAAGCCCCATGGAGCTGTGGTGATGGCAGCCAGGGCCTTGGAGCTGGAGGAGCCACGTGGAGACCCACGCCAGCTTCCACCTGGATCCACAAGACTTTCCACCCACCGGCCTGTGATCTTGCAGCATTCAGCGTCGTGGCATGCATTGCGTGAGTCTGTAGAAGAATTTACAGACTGGTATCAGACATAGGGGATAATATCAGACTTATGGACTTGATCTGGGCTGGGATACTTTCTTAAAATGCAATTACTCTTTGATATAAAGTACTTTCTTATACACCTATGACTGTCTATGAATTTGTTTCTCTAGTCCACCCAGACTAACTCAGGGGGTGGTGGGGGGACTCAGAACTGAAAACTGACAAAGGCGATGTGGAAAAAACTGAGAAAATTAGCAAAAGGAAATGTTTTCAGAAATCGAGTTAATATCCCTAAGAGAAACCGACGTTGCATCAATAAAACAGAAATATGATGCTGAAAGAAAGGGAATCTTCTGGAGAGAAGACAGTACGCGCCACTAAAGATGTAACGGTAGAACTGCAACAGGAGCCTAACCCAAACCCACTGCCGTCGAGCCCAGCCTAGCTCATAGCACCCTGCACAGGGTCTCCGGGGCTGGGGATCTTCGCATCTTGCTCCTGCAGAGAAGCTCGTGGGCTGGAACCACCAACCTTGCAGTGAACTATGCAATGCTCACCTGATCGTGCCGCCGAGCTCCTTCGTAGAAGACTGAGGAGGAGGAAACCGCCCAGAAAGTAGAATCGAAAGGCCGAGGCATAGAAAACGGGCAGGAAAGGTGCCATCAAATGAGGGGATTGGGCCAGAAGGAACAACAGCCAAACAACGGGCGTGCAGCAGGGGAGGCTGGGAAAGCAAGCTCTTCGCCTTCCCGGTGTCCGTAGCAGAGGGCAGGAGCGCAGTGAGGGCGCCGTGGTAGGAACTCCCCTGGAGGTGGCCCGGGTTGGCGTCCAGCCAGGGCACCGCCCACCTGTCAGTGGAGGCTGGCAGGCTGCCACGTCGCTGCCCCAGTCTGCACACGGACTTCCTAGAGGGACTCCGAAGAAAGGCCTGGCTCTGTGCTTCCAAATTCAGCCGAGGAAAAACCTTACAAAGCACAGACTTTCTGAAGCTCCTGAGGCTGAAGGAGCCCCGCAAAGGACTGCTTGGGGGTCATCGTCATACCTAAAACCAGAAGCAAGCCTGGACGCGTCTCGGGACCACACAAGGATGTTGGCTACTTGGGAAGAAAATGCGCCTCCTGCCATCAGCAGCAAGCACTGTGGTTGTCCCAGCTGGCCCGTCTGGTCACCGCCTGTGCTTTGTCCACCCTGAGCAGGGCGTTGTGATGGAGAACTGCCTGGGGTGGCGCGGGACCGGGTGGTGTTTCCTGCTGTCTGCATAAGGGCTGCTCTGAGTTGGAACCCACCTGAAGGCACCTAGCACCTGGGGTGAAAAAGCAACAGGCACTGCAGAGGTCGGACAGGACGCTGGGCTTCTGCTTCCGGGCAGAGTGAAATCAGAAGAGCAAGCAGGTGAGGAACGCCGCTCAGCTTGAAGAAAGGCACTGTGGTTGTTAGATAATTGTCCATTTGAGAGGATGAGGAGTAAAGGGGTGGAGTCTCGTCTGTCAATCGGATCATAGCCAATGAGGCTTCTGTGTGGGCAAGCCTTCCCCTGAGAATTCTGGGATTTTCCTCCTTGGAGGTGGGAGACCCTCTGCTCACACCGTGGGACACAGATCAGCTGAGAAGACACATGGGCCCACCCTGATGCAGAGACCCCTGCCATCCCTGAGATGTTTCCAATGACACTGGATCCAAGGACTTTCTACCCACTGGCCTGTGATCCTCTGCACTCGGTGTCATTGCATGTGTTTCGTGAGTCTGAAGAGGACTTTATAGATTGGTATCGGCCATATGGGCTAATATCGGACTTATGGACTTGATCTGGACTGGGCTGGGATGTTTTCTCAATGTATAATTGCTCTTGCATATAATTCTCTTTCTTATACACATGCGTGTCCATGGATTTGTTTCTCTAGTCTACCCAGACTAACACAGTCACCAAGGGCCACCGGGTGCCGTTGAAGTGGAGTTGTGCTTTTCTGCGTCTTTTTGCAACAAGAACCAGTGCAGTAAATACTGGCGGCTCCCCAGAAAGTTAGCTACAGACTTCCCCAGTGAGGTGTGTCTAGGGTTTATTTTGTCATTGTGGCGGGGCCTTTGTGTTGTGACATGTGTCCCTGTGTGTGAAATTCAGGAGGGGTCAATCTACAGCGACACTTAACTGGGTTCATCGCGTCCTGGGGTTTCGGGGAAACGCAGAATTATCAACAAGTACAAGAAGAAGAAAACGTTTTAAAGTTGATGGTGGTGGGGACTGCAGGACTCCTTTAGATATGTCTGACCTATTGTATGGCATGCGAATGATACACAGAAATGTCAATGAAATGGTTTTAAAATGGTTAATCGAATTTTAAAATTAATAACTCTGCCCCCCGCCAAAAAAACCCAACAACTTATAGATCACATAGGCTGATCCACCATCAATCATGGGGATGCTACCGGACAGGGTCCCACTTGGTCCCACTGTGCACGGGCCACCATGAGTGGGGGCGATGAACAGACACAGAACAGAGTTCAGAGAGAACCCCCTCCACCACCACCACCCCCAACACAGGAAGGGGATTCAGTGCTGACTGGACGGAAAATCATTACAAGGGTGCTCTGCAGCCCCTAAAACATCAGTAGGCTTTTGCATTTATTGATAAAAAGGCAAAGGCTATACGGTGACCATTGACAAAATCCGCCTCCGAGGCTGGCCAGGTGGGTTGCCGGCAGCCCTGGTCCCCTGCCCGTTGCAGGTCTGCGAGAGCCCGGTCCCTCGGCTGTGTCAGCGGCTTGTAAATAAAGAAAAGCCACAACCCACGTAGGACAGGGGGCTCCTCAGCTCGCTGCATGCAGCTCAGGAGCGAGCTCAGAGACTTGAATGAGAGCCCAGGCCCCCTCGGCTCAGACAGGTTGCACCTCTGCTGAGAATGTGCCTCCTCACCCCAAAGAGCTGGACGAGGCACCGACATTTTAACAAGCTCCCAGGTGGTTTCTGTAGGGCTGACAGCGGCAGCGGCAGAGATTCGCATTCGGTGTGTGTGTGTTGGGGGGGAAGAGCAAGGCAAACTCTAAGCAGGGAGGGGGTGGAACCAGAATGAACCGATTCAAAGCCCTGATAAGAACCAACCGAGCCAAAACCACTGCCAGGAAGCCTATCCTGTGGGTCCGAGACTGTAACTCTTTACAGGATAGAAAGCCTCATCTTTCTCCCTGGGAAGGACTGGTCATTTTGGACCGCTGACCTTCCGGTTTGCAGCCCAACTCCTAATGACTGCGCCACCAGGTCTCCTCTGAGAGCCACACGATGCAACGGGACACAGAGGGAAGATCTTCAAGAACTCAGATGACACACACGTGTATATACATGCACACAGATGCATACACTTGCATACACATGCATACACATGCATACACCCACACACGCACAACCACACACACACACACACACGATATACTGTGTTTGTCTG
>NW_022111317.1:6328765-6330514 GCF_000313985.2 Echinops telfairi
CCCCCCCACCCACCCACCTCGGAGTCACCAGGATCTTGGAGTCCATCCTGCGGCAGTCCACCCCACTGAAGGTCTCCGGACCCCTGCTGATGCTCCACGTCCCCCACGATGTCTTCCTCTGGCAGCTGATCCCCACCCACACCCACCCCTGCTCGGCACGATGCCGTCAAGCCAATTCCTGGTGTCACAGGTGAGGCTGCCAACCCAAAGTCCAGCAGTTCAAATCCACCAACCACTCCGTATTTGAAAAAGGAGGCTGTGTACTCCTGTACAGAACCTCTCGGCAGCGGGTCTGCTGTGACCTCCAGGGTGGCTGTGGGTCAGCACCTCCTCAGTGGCAGCCAGAGCCAGCGGGTCAGAGGATGCTCTGCTCTGGCCGTGAGCTTTTCATTGGCTAGGTTCCCGGGGTCCTAGACCATCAGGCCTAGCCGCCTTCATCCGGGCACTCCACGAAGACCCAGTCCCCACAGGGGAGCCTTCTGGTGTTTGGGTCACTGGGGGGCATAGCCTCCAGCATCACTGCTAGGGGACAGTCACCACAGCTCGGCCGGTTGACCGAGGGGGGAAGATGGGCATCGTGGCCTAACAAGCTGCAAAGCAAGTCAGAACAAAAGTGCTCAGAGAGAGCGGCAGAGCGGGAGAAACCATGTTGAGGTGTAGTTTAATAGCTGACCGTGTGCCTGAGCTTTCTAGCACAGCTCTAAGGAGGGATTCTAGGACCCCAGGACGTGTCAGTCAGAGGAAGCGGGACAACAGCCGGAGGCTGGGAAGCAGGCGCTGAGCTGGGGAGGCAGCAGGCAAGTCAGGGAGAGGAGAGACGTGGGTCCCGAGTTCTCCCTTGGGGGTAATGAGGGCAGAATGGGTAAGGGCCGGTACATTTTCCCCCAACAGTTGTATTGGCGTCCAATTCACCTATCATAACAAGTCAAGAGTTGAATCACATCAAGAAGAATCATCACCACAATTCGTTTAAGAACATTTCCTTCATTCTTGTCCTCATCATTACTAGCTTCCAAACTCCCCTGCTGTCCTCCCACCCCCCCAAGGAACCACGAATCTAGTAATGGGCTCTGTAGATTTACCTACCCTGGATTTCATCTACAGAGAAGCATTAAACAAATAGCAATAACAAAGTAAAACAGAAGAAACTTCAAGAGAAAAGAGCAGAGAATATTAAGAACCAGAACGCGTCTCAATGCATCGTAAGGGAGAGCCAATAATCGGCTGCTAAATTGTAGCCTAACTGCATCGGCAGCCATCCAGGTAGGGTGGGTTTCCATCATTCACTTGGATACGGTGCTCAAGAATAGGAAGCTGTCGTTGTTGTTCCGACTGATGGAGACCCTGTGCACACAGAAGGACACCCTGCATGGTCCCTGCACAGGTGTCCCTGCGTCTGAGTCCAGTGCTGTGGTCACGGTGTCAAAGCATCTCATGCAGGGTCTTGCTCTTTTTCATCGATCGTCCACTTAACCCAGCATGATGTCCCTCTCCACGGACTGGTCTCTCCGAAGGATGTGAGATAGAGTCTTGCCATCCTGGCCGCGAGGGAGCATTCTGGCCCTACTTCTTGCCAGACCGGTCGGTTTGTCCTTCTAGCGGGCCCTGGGACTTCCAGCAGTCTTCTCCGCACCGTGATGCAAACGCGTCTGTTCTTCTTGGGTCCTCTTGGTTCAGTGTCCCGCTCTCACGTGCATGTGAGGCAGCCGAAAAGACCGTGCTTTGGGGGAGTGCTCCCAGGAACAGCCT
>NW_022111317.1:6330913-6335156 GCF_000313985.2 Echinops telfairi
GGTGCCAGCGTGGCACGTTCTAGGGCAGCAGAGTGCACCCCCCACACCCCCAAGGCAAGGGGGCGAGGCTCCGGGCCTGCATCTGGGGCAGTGAAGAGGTAGGGATCGGGAACTCTCCGCCCAGCCCTCTGCTGGCCTCCTCACCCCTGTGGCCTCGCCGCTAAGTAGCTCACTCTGGGACATCACCTGCCTGTCCCGCCAGCACTGGAGTTTGAGAAACCTTCTCAGCAGGGTCCCCGACCCCTACTGGCCCTGCACCCAGTGGGCATCTGGTTTGGGTTTGTTTGGTTGGTTTTAACATGTTCAGTGTTGGGGCGCTCGCAGGGTGGCCCGGTCTAGAAGACAGAGAGCCAAGGCCACGGCCAAAGGGGACGATTCGGAGGACACGGAGAACCCCCCAGTGGGCAGCGGGAGAAAGGAGGTCGCGTCCCAAGGCTCCCAGCAGGAGGGTTGACAGCAGACCCTGTAGCAGGGACAAAGGACAGAGAGCCAGAGGACACATGTGACCTTTGAGGAAACTGCTTCTGCAGCACAGAAGGGGAGAAGCCGCTGGCAGAGAGCAGAAACACCTCATGGAGCTGCAGGAGGGAGCCTGGACATGCCTGGTCCCCGCTGCCAGCCTTGCACACCCCATATGGAACCTAGAACGTGGTCTGACCCTCCTTTAGATATGCCCCTGAAAGCAAGCTGTCACCTCCATTTCCCAGGGCTCCACACTTCGGTACAAGAGAGACTATGGCACTTGAATTGGCGTCGGGGAGAAGAGTTCCCAGAGCAGAGCTGCCGGTATTTGGTTTTCAGAGCTACAGAGTCTGAGCTCCCTGGACGCCTGGGTCCACCTCATCCCAGGACAACTGCCAAGGTGCCACCTCTGCCTAGAGCCAACCCTTTGGGTAGCGAGACACACACAGAGCCAAAGACAAGCGCTGACGCCCACCATCCCACCCGGTCTCTGAGGACGTACAGGCATGCGATTGGCGGCATAGACTGCAGCTTTCTATGTCTGTAAGGGGGCAACATGCTGCCCCAAAGGGCACCGGGTCTGAGTCCGTGGGTGTGGGCACTGTGCCAGTCCATCCCATGAAGGGGACCCCCACCCATCTGTCAGTCGGTTGTAATGTGATGGCTGGGGAGTCGCTGGGAGGCTGGGAGCTAGGTCACCAGTGTGGGATACAGGTTATTCCTCCGGTTGTCCCCCCTGTTATATGCCAAACCTAAGACGCTGCGTTCTGACACATGGTCGATGTCTATACATTTGGAGGTCAGCTGCTTAAAGGTTATCTCCCTGAGGGTTATCTAGAGCAACCAGACCCTACTGTCTGTCCCACCCTAGGCGGTGTCCACTCACTGCTGATTAGGATAGTGGATTGTTCCCCTGAAGGAGAGCCCAAAGACAAGGTCAAGCCCACTCAAGGAGGGTCAAGGTTAGGCTGCCATCTTGACTTTAGAGTCCGCCAATCTTTTTTTTTCCGAGTTCTCGGGTCTCTTGCTTTGTGATGGTAGGACCAGGGTGCAGCTGCCTTAGCCAGTTCCCTGCTTCAGCTGGCAAGGCTCCCTTCCTGCAAGACATCCCTGAGAAGAAGCCACATGTACCTACCCCGATGGAGCCCTGGGTGCTGGAGCACCCGTGTGGAGACCCCTGCCAGTGCTGAGATGTTTACACATTCACTGATGCGGCTTTCCTCCTGCAGTCGGCATCGTTGTGTCTGTCTTGTGAGATGGAGGAGGACTTTATGGATTGGTGTCGGACATATGGGTTAATGGATTGATGTTGGAGTTGTGGGCTTGGGCAGCACTGGGTTGGGATGTTTTCTTGGCACACACTTAACCTTTATATAAAATCTCTCTTATACATGAGTTGCTGTGAATTTGTTTCTCTAAAGTACCCAGACTAATACAGTCTCTTTAATTTTATCCCTCAATTACACAACGGCCCCTTGGAACCATTCAATTGTGGGGGCTGGTACCCCACAACTGGTCTTTCACACGCCAGCAGGGCCCCCAGAGTGGACAGGTTTCAGCAGCGCATGCTATCTAAGAGGGACTCGGAAGAAACACCTGGCTAGCTCTTCCCCAAGCCAGCCAATGATAACCTTTCACGTGGGCCCAAAGGCAGGCGTGCAAACTGAACAAGGGAACACCACGTGGTCTAACATCAGCCACTCCTCCCCGCCACGGGCGTCTATGAAGAAGCACGTGGCTTCAGGGCTGGAGGACAACCTTCCAATACGGAGATGCGACCAAACCTGCTGGATGCAAGTGGGGAGGCCCGGAAGCGCTTGCTGAGGAAGACCAAGGACCGCAGCCGGTGCGTAGTTTACAACTTCACGTAAACCCAAAGTAAACCACCTCAGGGCCATGGGGTCCGTTCCGGCGCAGGGTGATGCTACGGGACAGGGGGCACCGTCCCTGTGGTGTGCTTCCAAGACCGTCCCTCTGTGTGGGCATCCAGAGCTGTGTCTTTCTTCCAAGGAGCGGCTGGGGGTTTTCAAACTGCGGACCTTGACGTTGAATAAAGAAAACCAAAGAGGAATCGGTGCATTGGAATGGCAGTGCTGGCAAACACCGTTGGAACCGCCGAGGGCGGCCAGGAGAACCAACACGTGTCTCGGAAGAGGGCAGCCATGCTCCTTAGAAGCCAGGAGGGCAAGACTTCATCTCAGGCACCTGGGGCCGTGGTTCTCTGCCTTCCTCGTGCCGCAAACGTTTCATGCGGCGCCTCGTGTGGTGGGGAGCTCCAACCAAAACAGCATTTTCGTTGCTACTTCATCACTGTCATGTTGCTACTGTTATGAATCGTCATGTAGATAGCTGATCGGCAGGATGTAGTTTCATGGTGACAAATGGAACATCATTAAAGCATCGTGATTCATCACAAAAACAATATGGCATTCTCTATGGTGAACTACTTATTTCTAATGACAAATCAATGAACTTTTGTCTCGAAGCATGGTGCAGCATGGGTAACAGTCTTCGTGCCGGGTACTCATATGTGGGCGTATCTGCGTGTGGGCAGACCCGCCTAGAGACGATAGAGGAGCGGAGCTGCAGTTCCTAAGACCATCAGAAATATGCATTTTCCGATGCTCTTAGGCGACCCCTGTGAAAGGACCAGGGGTGCTTCCTTCTGCTGGACACAGGTGGCCATGGGTCGGAACCGACTCAGGGGTACCCAACCACCACCACCCGAGCACAGTGGTGGAGTGAGTTACTTGTTGGGCTGCTCATCCCAGTGCCCGCTCAGCTCCAAGGGAAAAAGATGGGGGTCTCTGTTCCCAGAGAGACTAACCCAGGGAGGCGGGTCCACCCTGTCCGATGGGGTCGCTATGAAGCAGAACCGGCTGGGTGGCAGTGAGTCTGGGGTAGCTGACAGCAATCTTGGCATCCCCGGGCTTATCATGTGCCAACCTCCATTGTCACAAGGGCCCTATCTCCGTCCCCCACCCACTCCCACCCCCACCCCCATTTAGATCTGCTTCTCTTCTGCTCCTTTTAGAAGCCAGCTC
This sequence comes from Echinops telfairi, assembly GCF_000313985.2. Taxonomy (NCBI): domain Eukaryota; kingdom Metazoa; phylum Chordata; class Mammalia; order Afrosoricida; family Tenrecidae; genus Echinops; species Echinops telfairi. The sequence continues at coordinate 6,334,420 of NW_022111317.1, forward strand.
TCAGACAGAAGTGACCGGGTTTGCAAACCACCCTTTCCAGCAGGACCTCCTTGGCATAACCAAAGACCGCGCCCTTTTCTACACAAGATCAGTCACCGAGACAGGGCGGGAGACCCAGCCGATTCCATCCCAAGGGCCCATGGTATCCAGAGCTGGCAGGGAGAAAGGGCCTTAGGGAGAGCCGGGGACAGCGGAGGCCATCCTCACAGCGTGCGGCATCAGCAGCCACTGCCAGGGGCCGTCACAGCCCCGGGGGCTCCTGAGGCAAAGCGCTGGGACCCTTTCCCCCTCCGCCCCCCCAGTCTACTCACGCTCTGGGTCTGAGCCCCACGGTGGAGCCAGCGGAGGGGTCTCTCTGGCCGCCCCGGCCCTGGCTTTCACAGGCACCTTGCCGGGGGCCTCCTGTCCCTCCACGCTCCAGCCGGGACTGGGGGAGACAGCGGCAGCACCTTACCCTCGCCCGCACCCCAAGTGGAAGATTCTGGAAGCTGCCTGACCAAGGAGTCTTGTCCTCAGAGGCCTCCCTGCACCGCCCGCTCAGTGGCTGAGACCCACTTGCGAGGCTCCAGGCGACACTTCCCACGTCTTCCGTGTCCCAAGCCTGTTTCTTGCCACTGCCAGCAGAGCTAATTGCTGAGTTAATTGGCAACGTGTTGTTAGGTGAAAAAGAGCAAGTTCTGAAAACCGTATTTATAGGGCACGGCTTTCTTGAGGGGGAGAGAGAGAGAGAGAGAGAG
>NW_022111317.1:6337225-6338788 GCF_000313985.2 Echinops telfairi
GGGACCCTTGGCGTTGTCTGGGGACATTTTCGGGTGTCACAGCTGTGGGAGGGTGCTAGCTGGCATGGCTGGGTGGAGGCCAGGATGCTGTGAAACGTTGCCACGACACACGCGGCAGACCTCCGCCTGGAGGTTAGCAGCCCATCGGAACCACAGCCAAACATCACCGAGGAAACGTCTTCGTGGATTGCTGGTAGCAAGGCGTCTCGACCAGTGGAAGTGAAGATAATAATAATAATAATCTGCCCAAACTGGAGCCTGTGTAAAATGGAAACCTGGCAGAAGAGGAATACGCAAGTATTTTCCACTAATAAAGCGCGATGGAAAAATCCGATGGCTGCCCCTGGTTACAGGTGAGCAACTCGCAAGACCGGGAAAAACAGGGCGGTCCCTTCACATTCCAGCTTTCCCAGGTTCCATGGGGTACACTAGCGAGTGCGACAATGTTACAAAGTAAATCCTGCCCCGCCCCGGGCTCCACATCCGGGGCTCTACTCTAGAGACCAATCAGGACCAAAGCAAACCCAATTAGACCAATCAGGACCGAAGCAAACCCAGCCAATCAGCATGCAGAAACGCCCCAACCCGCGCAGCCCCAAGCACCTTGTTAGCTGTTTCCCCGCACAGATAACCCGCTGACCTTGATACACACGTGTGGTCAACCGACAAAGACAGAGAACTAATACAGGAGTTACCCTCTGGTCCTTTCTGACTCAGAACAGCCCCAAGTAAATGATAAATAGCACGGTTCTTCCCACCACCAGGATGTCCCCCCTCTAGAAGGGGACCTGGAGGGTCAGAAAGGCTCCAGTTCTGCAGAGACAGCAGGGGACAGTTTGGACGTGGAGTAGGTGACTCCAGGGTGCTGAGCCTCCATCCTAACGCCCGAGACTGGAGCACGCTGGGAGCTCCCAGCTCTGATTTCTTGTGAGATTTCGATGATGGAGGCCGGTGTCTGGTACACAGGAAATGCTCCTTAAATCGTGGCCCTTGGCAGGTCTTGTACTGTGGCCTAGTGCACTCTGGAGTCCCCAACCATTGGACACACAGTCATGGCTTGCTTTCCGTCTGAAGGACTGGGGACTCAGGCCCCGCCATCTCTCCATCGTGAGATCAGGCAGGGGCCTTCAGCTGGAATTCACACAGCTGCCAGCCCACGCTGGGCCTCTGAGCTCTGAGGGGCGGTGCCAGGCCCCACACTGATGGGTTCAAGGAGGTGGCAGTGTAACTGAGGGGTAAGTTAAAAAGATATCAGACAAGACAAAGAATGCAAGGGCCCACCTCTGCCGCCATGACTTCAGCAGCCAGGTCCGAACACTATTATGGGAGGACATAGTGGGGAACAATCTTAATTATGAGAATGTGATGGGGACTCGCCTCCAACTCACGAGTGAAGGCCTCCCTCCGCCCCCAGAAACCCCGCCTGCCAGGCTTTTTGAGATATTCATCGGCATACACTCTCTTCCCGTTCTGCTTCCCACATGAGGGGGTCTACATGACTTTACCTGAAGAAAGCAATCCCTTTTCAATAGGTTTAAGCTATTGCACGATAGGTGAATGATA
>NW_022111317.1:6338899-6341797 GCF_000313985.2 Echinops telfairi
TTAAAAAAAAATTGATCCTGGTCCTGAGTTCCTGAGAGCCTAGCTCTCAAAAAAAAACAAAACAAACAAAAAGAAATTTGAGATGTCTGTCTTCGAGAAAGACCCCAGACCACACCTAACCAACTGGCTCTGCCAAGGACAGAATGAGACGACTGGTGGGGGGGCTGGGGGGGGGGAACTGGTTAGTCCTGGTAGGTTCATGAGCAGCGCACACAGCCTGACCTCACAGAAGAGGGACTGGCGTGTGAATCACAGAAGGGCACTGCCAGCACAAGTTCTAGACACGAAGGTTCCCTGGCTTCCTGGCTAGACAAGGACATTGATTCCCATGAGAGGTTGTTGCTCACTGTCTCTATAGGCCGCCCCCTGCGTACAGAGAGCAAAAGCCTCTGCTGGAGCCCACGGTGTCCATCCATCTCGTCTAGTTTTGACTCATGGAAGAGTCATGCTGTAAACACTGCCAAGCTTCGGCCTGGGCATCTCTTGATTTGTATCTTTTTGGCTATAATGAAGCTGTAATCACAGGTACCTGGGTACCGTAGTTGTTCCAGAGAATTCCCAAACCAGGGGGGGAGCCCTGGTGGCATAGGGAGTACACATCCAGCTGGGATTCGCGAGGTCACCGGTTGGAAACCCCCCTATCCCCCAGTGGGAGAAAGATGAAGCTTTCGACTCTTATCAAGAGTGACCGTCTCAGAAACCCACAGAGGCCCCTCGACCCTGTCCTGCAGGGTCGCTATCAGCCAGCAGCACCTTGATGGCTGTGAGCTGTTTTTTGGTTTGCTTTTTTTTTGGGGGGGGGCATCAGGTCAGAAGAGAGGGGGACTGGGAAGCACTGAGCTTACAGCTGCCCCCGCCCCCACCGTGGTGGGAGAGGAAGCCCTTGCATTTGCAGCCAGCAAGTCAGCAGGGAGGTGTCATCAGGGACTTCCACGCTTGTGGCTGCTGGTAGGTCTCGGTTAGGCACGGCGCCCAGCCGACTGCACCTCCTACCGGTGGGTCCGGCCTAGCTGGAGGTGGTTAGAGGAAGAGGAGGGAGGGCTGCTCACACAGCCGGTGGCAGAACAGAAGTGAAAACGTGGGTGTTTTTGTGGATGTTTATTTTTAGCCTCGGCCTGGCATCAGAACACAGGGATTTGATTGAGCGCAGAGCGTCCTTGTTCCGGGGAGCCGGAAGGAAGAGGACGCGTCCCGTGTCAGCCTCACCCCAGAATGAGGGGGGTGCTCCTCGGGGCCGGACAGGGCTGGGCTCACCGAGTCTGTCTTGGAGAGGACACCCTGACTCCATGAAGTGCCAGAGAGGGGTGGGGTGTCTACAGAGGAAGCTGGCCCCGCAGGTCCCCCCACAAGGCCCATCGTCTCCGCTCTGACTTGGAAGGTGACAGCGCCTGGCTTTTGCAACCGACACAGAAAATGAACTTCAGAGGGCTCCCTGATTACCTGGTGGTTTCCTTGGAAACCAAGTCCCCTGATCACCTCTTCCCTGCTTTCTCCTCTGTCTCCATCGCTCTCCGGCCTTGATTTAGGTCTCCCCAAATCAGAGACCGGTCAGGCCATTGCTTTAAGAGCGAAGCCATCAATTGGAAAGGAGAGGACCCACAATCTCCCTGCCTGATCTCTAGGGAGCTTCTTTCAGGGGACCCCAGTATCCCTGGCGGCTGAGGGAAAGAATGGCTACAAATCCCCCCTAGCCATGTAGAGACACCATCAATTCTTTCAGATCTCTGTTTTGTAACTTCTTATAAGACCACTAATTAGAAATAGGGTCCCCCGTGATGGAAGCCATCAGAGGACAAGTGGGGGGGTCGCCCCGTTCCATAACCCTGTGATCCCCCCCACGTGGAGGTGAACAACCACTGTGTGATGTGGCCCTCACGTCCATGGGTAGCTGAGCACGCATGATCGGACTGGGCTGGCCTTCGCTGTCTGAGCTCGCTGGACAGAATTCATGTCGGTCGACGGTGGCTGGGGCGGTGGTGCCGTGTGAAGGCCCAAGCGGGCACGTGTCTGCAATGGCGTCTTCAGTCACATCACCAACGCCCCGTCAAGAATCCGGGCACAGTGGCGGCCAGCTGAGAATTTCTGCCCTTCGTGTAACCAGTGTCCTCCCAGCACAGTCGTCTCAGGCGAGGGAGACATTACATGGGGCCCACTTCCCCTAGAGCAGTGGTTCTCGGCCTTCCTCGTGCCGCGGCCCTTTCATACAGTTCCACATGTGGTGGTGACCCCCAACCAACAGAAATATGTCTTCCGATGGTCCTAGGCGACCCCTGTGAAAGGGTCATTCGACCTCCAAAAGGGGTCACGACCCACAGGTTGAGAACCACTCCCTAGAGCGAATGGCCAGAGAGGCTAAGGGGGACGCTACCAGCCCTCTTACAACCCAGCCTCAGCCATCACAGTGCCGCTGCCAGTGCGTGTCGTGGCTGAAGGAGAGCCGCAGGAGGAGCGCAGGTGCAGGAGAAAGGTAAGCTCCGGATGCGGGAACCGTGGTGCCTTGGGGCCCATCTTTAGAGACCAGGCTCCAGAAGGGAAAATGCACTGTGAAGGGGGCAGACTGCCACCAGCCCGTCTTCAGCATCACTGAAAGAGGCGAAGCCGATGGTGGGTGCCTCCCGACAGGAGGCGACAGGAAGCACCTCCACCACCATGGGATGCCCTTCTTCTCCTTTTCATCATTTTATCGGGGGGCTCTTACGACTCTTATCACAAACCATCCATCCATGGTGTCAAGCACATTCGTACATTCGTTACCCTCATCATTCTCAAAACATCTGCTCTCCAGGTAAGCCCCCGGCATCAGCTCCTCATTTTTGCCCTTCCCTCCCCGCTCCCCACTCCCTCATGAATCCTTGATAATTTATAAATTATTATTTTGTCATGTCTTACACTGTCCGA
>NW_022111317.1:6343136-6353409 GCF_000313985.2 Echinops telfairi
GGCCTGGCTCCTGAAGTCATGGCGGTCCCGGAGGTGAGCACTTCCCTGCCTTATCTTGCCTGATGTCTCTTTAATTTGGCCCCACCATGATACAACCGCCCCTGGTCCCACTCGATTGTGGGGGCTGGCACCCCGCTGTGGATGGCATTGAAAAGGAAGGGGAAAGATTGGAAAGGCCGTAGGACACCTGAGGACGACCCGCCAGCCTTTCTGGAGCCTGGCCCTTTCTGAACTCCTGATTCCAACCAACCAAGGTCATGTCAGAAAACAGGGACATTTGCTGATGGATGTTAAATGATGGCGGATTCGGTGGTTTCCCAAGCACTGTGATGTATTGTGGTCGGGGTGATCCTGGCTTCGTGGTCATGTCAGAAAACGGCGTGGTTTCTTTTTCAGAGAAAAATGCAGAGGGGACGTGAGATGGCTGAGATGGTGGGGAGGGGGAGGAGGGGAGAAAAAGCACTTTCGAGACCCGGTGCTAATGATCAAGCCGTCTGATCTCTGCTTGTTTGAAATTGTTCATCATCAAAAGAAAAATGTTAGGGGTGAAGCCGCTGGGGAGGAACCTCTTCTCCCTCGCTGCCGCCGACAGCGCGGTGGCCTCGCCGGAGCCATTTGTCACAGTGAAGCTCAGCCGCCCGGGCCTCATCAAGAACCAATGTCGCCTTTCAAAGTCACCGCGCGCAGAGCCAGGGCCGCGTGTCTGTGCGGCACCTTCTGGCCCTCCTGTTGTCAGCGGGGGCTCTGCTCTGTGAGATGGCACAGCTCAGCTCCTGAAGCCAGCACCCCCAGGACGGCCCGGTCAGTCCGCAGGGCTCTGTCCCCTTCATGGTGGGACATCGGCCTCAAGGGGAGTCCGCGGGACCACGGAGTCATTGGGGAAGGCTTGAAGCAGGCAAAGGGTGGAACACGCAGCACGTACACGCATGCAAGAGGGAGGACTCTGTTATACAAAAGCAAAGAGCATTGAGCGGCGAGTCGGTCGGGCCAGTGGCCTTTCATGCCAGATGTTAGCTTCCACCCGGCGGGGGGGAAAAGGCGGGCTACATCAGCAGTCCTCACAAAATTCCCTGGATCATTTGGGATCCTCGGGGCCTGAGTATAGGGCATCGGTGGTCCCCATGACCCTCAGCTGGGCTGACCCAGAGCCTCCTGGGATGTCCTGGAGGGGAGCCTGACTCAGGACCCAGTCCTGCCCTGAGGTCGCACAAACTGTGACGTTAACATTTCTACAAAACCCGTATTTATCAAAACAGGCTGTGTGTTAGGTCGTCATGTTGGCCCGCAGTCACAGCAGCTTTTAAACCCAGGAGCCAAGAGAGGTAGACTTCCATCACAGGAGCATCAACGACCGGAGTGAAATTTACATGTTCAACAGCCAAGAGCCCCAGTAAAAAGCCGGACTTGTTGCCAGGCTGCGTGTGTGTTTGTTTGCTGTCCCGCAGTGCCATTTCAATATCAAGTGACCTGTGCCCCGGGGGGAGGGGAGGACACAGATGAACGGAGAAGCACAAAGCCACGCCATGGAATACTATTCAGCCGCGAAAAGGGGTGGCCGTGCGTGGCACAACATCAATGCGCAGCATGAAAGAAGCCAGACAGAAAGGTGCGTGCTTCTGTTTATGGGAAATCGCTCAAAGACAAACATGCTGACTCACAGCAACCCTACAGGACCGTGCCTCTGAGTTTCTGAGATGGTCACTCTTTGTGGGAGTGGAACACCTGCCTTTCTCCTTCGGAGCAGCTGGTGTTTTCGAACTGCAGACCTTGCAGGGAGCAGACCCAACGGGTAACGGCTGTGACGCCAGCGCTCTGAGAAATAGAACAGACAAACCCGTAGGCAGAAAGCAGGCAACCGGTTGCTGGGCACGAAGGGGAAGGGAGTGGGGAGTCCTTGCTGAATGAGGATGAGATTTCCATTGGTCTTTTGACAAGTCCTGGACCGGTGAGGTCAGGGTCAGGGCCGTACGGCACAAGTACTTCATGCCACAGAATATACCCTCAAAAATGGCTCAAGGGGTGAGATCTCCGGGGTGTGTCTTTCACCATCGTTGAAAATGGAAACCCCGTGGAGTAAGGTCAAGCTGGAGCGCTGAGTCACCTGGCCAAGGCTGCACCTTGGAGCAGCTGGCTCGGCCTGTGGACATGCAGCCAGCCACCGCCGCTGGAAACACATTTGGGTCGTCAGGAGCGGGTCTGACATTCACCTCTGTGCCCGTTCCCAGGAGAAGCCCAGCCCGGCCGGTGTCCACCCTAGGAGATGTGATGTGAGTCTGGGGCCTCCCCTGAGCACCTGGATGAAGGGCCTTGGCAAAAGGAAGCACGAGGATTCCGGGGTGACAAGCACTCAGGGTGCTGGCTGTGTGTTTGTTCCCTCAGAGGGGGCTACACACCCAGCCTGTGGCACCCGGGAAAACTCTTTGGAAGCAAGGCATCATCAAAGAATGCAACCCCAGAGAATCTAGCAAAATGAACCCAAGTTGTAAACAAGCAGCCATCGAGCTCAGAAGCAACAAAGCCCACAAGGAAGAAGCACACCAACGTGTGAGGACCCACGGTGTTGAAGGGATGAGGTATCAGGCATCAAAGAACAAAACATGATGTCATTGTGCATGAGTGGAGAGTGTGGAGTGGGGACCCAAAGCCCATCTGTAGGCAAGGCAACTGGACACCCCCTTACAGAAGAGTCACGGAAAGGAGATGAGCCACTCAGGGTGCAGGGTAGCAACAATGAAACATGCAACTTTCCTCTAGATCCTAAATGCTTCCTCTGCCCCCCCACCCCACCCAACTACCATGATCCCAATTCTACCTTACAAATCCAGCTAGACCAGAGGATGTACACTGGTACAGATAGGAACCGGAAACACAGGGAATTCAGGACAGATGACCCCTTCAGGACCAGTGGTGAGAATGGTGATGCCTGGAGGGTGGAGGGAATGTGGGGTGGAAAGGGGGAACCGATTACAAGGATCTACCTATAACCTCCTCCCTGGGGGATGGACAACAGAAAAGTGGGTGAAGGGAGACGTCGGACAGTGTAAGACATGACAAAATAATAATAATTTATAAATTATCAAGGGTTCATAAGGGGAGGAGGGAGCGGGGAGGGAGGGGAACCAATGAGGCGCTGATGCCAAGGGCTCAAGTAGAAAGCCAATGTTTTGAGGAGGAGGATGGCAACGCGTGTACAAATGTGCTTGACACAATGGACGGATGGATGGATTGTGATAAGCGTTGTATAAACCCCCAATAAAATGATTTTTAAAAAAGATTTGCAGTCTCTGGGAACCAAAGGATCAGCCGCACTCCGCGCTATGGAGTCACCATGAATTGGAAGGGGCTCCATGGCGGGGGGCTTGTGTGCACACGGGCATGCGCGTGCACACACCTACGGTAAAGGAGCTATAGAAAAGCAAAGGAAAGGCTCATAACTACAGCCCTCATTTACGCCAGCGGTCAGTTACCGCTGCTATATGGAATGACCTCCCTTCATCGCCGATTCCATATTCCTTTTGCCCCAGCAAGCACCTCGGGGGTCATTGTTCTTGCCATGGGGGTGAGGGAAACGTCCGTCCCTGATGGATTTGGGCCGGTAGCAGTCCTGTCTAAATTGGGTCGCGATCCTTTTCCAAGAGCTAATCCTTTGAACAGAACAGGGAGCTGCGACATACTTCGAGATCGGGAGTGGTGTGGGGAGTGTAAGCGTACTCTCTCGGTTCAGTCTGTACGCTGAGCACGCGGTCCAAGAAACCGGACGGTCTGAGAAGGCAGCAGCCTCGGGGTTGGGAGAAGACCCCTTAGCAACCCTTGACCTGCAGATACACCCCCTTCCTGGCTGCAAGGCAAGAAGACTTGAAACCCTGACTGATGAAGATTTTTTTTTTAATTGCAGTCTTCCGTAAACAGGACCCCTCCACATAAAGAGAACAAAACTTTTCGGGATAAGCAATGTCATGGTCCATGGAGAAAGGGTTAAAGTCATCCAGAAGCTTCTCTGACTTGGCTTCACCATCAATGGCGTGGAAGCAGCAGATGAAACAATCGAACAACGTGTCGCACGGGGAAAACCTGTCGCGGAACTAAGGTGGGTGTGGCCACGTGACATTACTAGGCGTGACTCTTCGATCCGTGGCCTGTAACTCCCACCAGAGGACGGGGTGGGGACATGCAAATGCGCTGCAGAGGACTAGCACGAGGGTCCTGGTGAGTCTCCTGAACTCAGTTCAGAGCCAGTGTCCAGTCCACGGCCATTGAGTGGATTCCAACTCACGGCAACCCTGGGGGAGTGGACAGGGGCCGTTCTAAACGTGCCCTTGCAACCCCGGTCTGAGCGGTTACAGCCAACAGGGCCGTGACGTCTGATGATGTCCTTTCTCCCCCATAATAGTCACGCTTGTCAAAGGCTGTGGGCTGAGAGACAGATTAACCATAGAAATGTTGGTCAGTGTAGCGCGGGGTCCTTCCTCTAGGGGACCCAGCCTGCCCTTCATTCAAGGAGTTCGGGGCCGCCAAACTGGCTGGAGTCTGGGAAATGAGGGAGGGGGCGTGACTCTACTTGGGTGATTCAAACTTAGACTGTCATTCACTTGACCTAGAATTCTTCCTCTTGTACAGATCAAGTAACTATTTAGCAGGAATCCCACCGATTTCACTCCCAGGGACACTGTAACCAAGCAGCCAAGGTTGCGTGCCCCCGTGAGTCAGACGATGCTGACTACGCTGCTCACTCTGGGGGTCTGCCATTCATTCATGATGGTCACCGGGCCCCTCTTAGCTTTCTTGATTCAGTGCCGCCACTTGGCCTCTAGCCCCACGGGGTCCAATTAGCCCCACTGCAGTTAAAGTGTCTTCATTCGATCAGGAAAGTTCCACTCTCTCGTCTGACTCACATAAACTAACATTCCCACAAGGGGCTCAGGAAGAAAGATCATGTTTAGCAATTGTTGTACGTGTCCACTGGGTATAATGGACGTATGACTTGTTATAATATATGTCAGAGCCCCCAAGACAATGATTTATTCAATGACACTCAAAAAATTCATAACATCCCAGCCGTCTTCCAGGAACTTCCTTCACAAGCACATTCCTCGCTGTTGTAGTAAAAGGGGTGTCCTCTCCATGGGGTCTGGGGGAGGGGGGGCAACCTGAGAAGTCCACTCTAACAGGCCCATTTCCCTAAGTCTCCGGACACTTCCTTCTACAGTATACCAGGGCAGGTCTGACACGGCAGCTTGATGTAGTGTCGGCCACCGTGTAAATCCAGGCTCCAGTGAACCGAGAAGAGAAGGAGACCCCCTTGTAACCTCTGAAGCAGAAATACTGCATGAGGCATTTGTGCCTGGTGGGCCCTGTCATTAAACTCAGACGCATCCAACTTGATCTTCCTGGTACCGTGTGTCACGCCTTCATAGCCGCCCTCACACGTATTCCCCAGGTGTCTGTTTGTCTCTTCTTTGGGAGTGTAACAAACCTCCTCCTAGCGCACACTTTGGGGTTCCCTGGGACATAGACTACTTAGGGGTCTAGAAGCAGAAACAGGTGGTGGGGACGGTCCTGGGAGCAGTCCTCCATGTCCTGTAAGGCAGTGGTTCTCTACCTTCCTCATGCCCCAACCCTCATGCCCCGACAGTTCATGTTGGGGTGACCCCCCCAACCCCAACCATAAAATTATTTCCATTGCTATGTCATCACTGTCATTTTGCTACTGTTCTGAATCGGGCGACCCCTGTGAAAGGATCAATCGACCCTGAGATAGTTAAAAGTTTATTGTGCCAACCTGGCCAATAAACACATGTGGGGTTAATTGAAAGGCGGAGAGACAAATGGCTCAGTGAGCCTCACCTTGCTAGTTCTCAGGTCTCTTCCTGTCTGATGGTCGGACCAGGGTGCAACTGCATTAGCCAGTTCCCTGCTTCAGCTTGCAAGGCTCACTTCCCGTAGGACATCCCCGAGGAGAAGCCACATGGTCCTGCCCCGATGCAGCCCTGGGTACTGGAGCAGCCATGTGGAGACCCCTGCCAGCGCTGAGATGCTTACACGTTCCCTGACTTGGCTTTCCTCCTGCAGTCGGCGTCATAGTGTGTGTTTTGTGTGATGGTGGAGGTCTTTGGGGATTGGTGTTGGACTGTCGGACATATGGGTTAATGTTGGACTGGTGGTCTTGGGCAGCACTGGGTTGGGATGTTTTCTTGATGCGCACTCAACCTTTACATAAAACTCTCTCTTCTACATGAGTTTCTGTGGAGTTACTTCTCTAAAGTACCCAGACTAGCACAGATGCCTAGAGAGGTCGAGACCCACAGGTTGAGAACCGCTGGCCTACAGCATTTGCCTCAGGGGCCAGCGCAGGAGATCCCCGACACTCTCTGGCACAACGGGGTGAATCTCATCGACTCATCGACCGGGGACCCTTGCTGCTGTCAGGTGCCCTCAAGCCTGTTCCGACTCAGCGACGCTGCCCGGCCTGCGCCCTCACGGTGGGTCTTCTGCCCGCGCCCATGGTCGCAGCCACGATGTCCATCCTGTCCATCCATCTCCTTGAGGGCCTTCCTCTTTGTCGCTGCCCCTCTGCTTTACCAAGCGGGGTGTCCTTCTCCAGGGGCTGGTCTCTGCTGAAAATGATGCGTCCAAAGTCCGTGAGATGCAGTCTCCCCATCCTTGCCTCTAAGGAGCTTTCTGGCTGCACGTCCCCTGAAACCCATCTGTTTGTTCTCATGGCCATCCGGGGCTTCGCCACGACCACCATTCAAATGCACCGATTCTCTCCCACGGGGGTAAATGAGACCATGATTTGACCAGGGAGGGCGGCATAGCAGACAAAGATGGAGTGAGCGGGCTGGTTCTGTTAGCAGAAGTGATTCCATGGTATTTAGGGGCTCGGTATCCGCACCTTCCTGGTTGTTTGCCCATCTGTCCTCATTCCACGTCTCTGGATCCCATCTCTTCCCAGTCGACACCCTCTCTTTAACTTCGGACACCAGACAGGCTTGGAGACACAGCTGACTTTGCAACTCAGGCTCTCTTACAGTAAGACTCTAGGTGTGCTTGACAGCAATATCAGCTCTGTTCCTACAGGAAATAAGGCCTTCTCAGGCGTCAGGTACCAAATGATCCAAAGCAAACACCTCTATCATTGAGAACAAAGGAGGCTGGAGTGGAGATGCAAAGCCCCTCTGTCAACAGTGGGATATCCCCCCACAGAAGGGTTATAAGGAAGGGATGATTCAACCAAGGGGCAGTATAGCACCGAAGAATCACACATCATTCCTCTAGTTCCTGAATGCTTCCTCCCCACCCCACTATCATGATCCCAATTCTACCTTGCAAATCCAGCTGGACCAGAGGAAGTACACTGGTACAGCTAAGAGCTGGAAATACAGGGAATCCAGGACAGATAAACCCTTCCAGACCAATAATGAGAGTAGTGATACCAGGAGGGGAAGGGGAAGGTGGGGGAGAAAGAACCGATCACAAGGATCTACCTATAACCCCCTCCTGGCCCCATGCTCCACAGCTCCCAGGTGTCATTTGATCCCAATCCTCCCCGTGAGCCACTGATAAGGTGCCGTGAGGATCCCCATTCTAGTGAGTGTCTTGTCCAAGTCACATGATTATTAAGAGAGAATTTCAAGAAGACAGAAGCCACCCGCAGTGAAATACGGTAAACGGCGCTTGAGGAAAAATTTTGTATATATACAAAATTTATATACAAAATGTATATATATATATACAAATTAGATAACTTAGATCAGTGGTTCTCAACCTTCCTAATGCCATGACTCTTTAATACAGTTCCTCATTTTTAATACAGTGACCCATCCCACCAACCATAACATTATTTTCCTTGCTACTTCATCACTGTCATTTTGCTACTGTTATGAATCAGGCGACCCCTGTGAAAGGGTCATTCAATCCCCAAAGGGGTCGTGACCCACAGGTTGAGAACTGCCGACTTAGATGAAGTGGGCAACTTTCTAGAAAGACACCAGCTATGAAAATGGACGCGAGATGAAATAGAAAATCTGAGCACCCCTATGGCAGGTACAGAGACTGAAGGGTTCGTTGAAAGCCTGCCTGCACCTCAGCCTGACAGCCCACAGAATGGTTCCCCCGAGTGCTGCACATCCTCCTTGAAGAATGAAGGGACACCCCAGCTTGTCACGGCAAGGCCAGCTTCCCACAGCGCCTGCTGGTCACTGCTCTTCAAAGCAGCAGCCCGCCCACCAGCCCTTCCCACAGCCTCCGTGGTTTCCCTTCAGGTCCTACGTGACTGATGACAACTGCCCATCTCAAATTAAGAAAATTATCCACAAAGACAACTCAAGGCCCAAGGGACTCCAATGGGAGATTCTACCCAACTGTTCGAGAATAATCGGTACCCCTTCTCCCCCGACCCTTTCAAAAGCTGGAGCAGGAGGGAATGCCTGGAAAGTCATGAGATTATAACTCTCTTGGCACAAAAATATCACAAGGAAACAAAACCAGAGACCAACATCTTGCATGAGGGAATCCACACGTAGACACAAAAACGTTCACCAAACCCCGAGCCAACTAAACCTAGCAACAGCGACAGAGGAGTCTCTGCCAGGACCAAGTGGAATGCAGTATCCGTGGAATGCAAGATTGGTTTAAGCTCTGAAAATCAACTAAGGCGGCATACTATATAAAGTGAGAGGGGGCAGAAGGACACAGCAAGCCATTGACACAATTCACCACCTCTTCGTGATTAAAGGGGAAAACAACCTCAACAAGGTAGGACAGAAGGGGCTTCCCCAGCCTAACAGAGAGCACCTGTGAAAAACCGGCACCCACTCCCACCCCTTCTATTCAGCATTGTAATGGAGCCTCTGCCCAAAGCCATTAGGCAAGAGAATGAAAGGCATCTATCTTAGGAAAAACAAGAGAACTGAAACTATCGGTATTTACAGGTGGCAAGACGTTCTATCCGAAAATTCACTCAAGAGCCTTTAGCTCAAAGAAGACCAGCCATGTTGCAGGACACAAAATCAAAATACAAAAATCTATTGTATTTCTAGACACTTGTAACAATCTGGAAGATGATTTAAAATTTTTTTTTCATTTCCAATAACATCAAAAAGAGTAAAATAATTAAGAATGGATTTACTAATAGAAATGTGAAACTCGAATAATTATAATTTATAAATTACCAAGAATTTGTGAGGGGAGGGGAGGGAAGGGAAACAATGAGGAGCTGATCCCAAGGGCTCAAGTAGAAAGAAAATGTTTTGAGAATGATGAGGGCAACCAGTGTACACATGTGCTTGACACAATGGATGGATGGATTGCGATAAGAGTTGTACGAGCCCCCAATAAAGTAATTTAAAAAAAAGAAATGTAAAACTCATACACTGAAAAACTATAGAACATGGTTGAAAGACATTGAAGAAGGCCCACATAAAATGGAAAGGCATCCCATGGTCACGGGTCAGAGGCCTAATAAGACCGGGGCCTCCAGGAAGTTCACAGAAAAGCCCATTCTCTTCCCATGGTTTTTCCATGAGCTTTTTGAAGCATCTGCCTACTGAGCTGGCAATACTCCTCCGATGGATTTGCAGATGGAACGCTACTCTGCCAAAAGGTCAGCTCTCTTCTTTGCAGCAGTTGACAAACTAGGGTAGAACTCACCCTTGCTGATTTCAAAACTTGCTACAAAGCTGAAGTGACCAAGAGTGTGCGCCCCTGGCCTTGGAAGGATCCGTGGAGGAGGGCTGACAGCTCAGGAGTAAACCTTGTATTTGTGGTAACTGGTTTTCAACCAGGGGACCAAGACAACTCAGCTTGTAGGTGGGGGGTCCTCTTTTCAACAAATGCTTCAAGGGCAATTGAATATTCGCATCCAAAAGAATAAAAGGGGACCCCCCACGTCACACCCTATAGCAAAACTTACTCCAAACGGACCAAAGATAGAAATGTGAGTACCAAACAATTCATCACTTCCAAGGAAACACACGTGTAAGTCACGTGCCTTCAGATTAGGCGTGCACCTGGAGATGTCTCTCAGATGCATGTGCACATTTGTGTCAGATACAGGAACATGGGAAGCATGGACTCTCAGGGGTGCCTCGGTGATGATGTTTTTGGAAATCTCAATTCTTCCTCAATTTTTGGAATGTTGCTCTAAGTGTAAAAACTATACAGAAATCTTTGTTTTGGTCTCCACTCAAGTACTCCCTCAATGCAAGAATACTTCCTTCTATTAAACTGGCATTCTATGATGCTCACCTTCCCGACACAACTGCTGAAGACAAAG
>NW_022111317.1:6356242-6357806 GCF_000313985.2 Echinops telfairi
CCCACTTCTGTCTTTCCAGACCAAGGTCTGTCTGTGTCATAACCTGAGATTCTAACACGCGGGCCTCAGCCCAGCCTCAGAGGGACTGAAAAGGTGGGGTTAGAAGCCCATCTTTAGCCCTCGGATAAACCCCTGGTCTCAGGAAACGCTATGTCCACAAAGCCTGTGTAGGCTGAGCAGCGAGCCAAACGGATACCCGTTGCTCCCTGAGAAAGGGAAGCGCTCTTGCCCCCGTCTCCGGAAGGAAGCTCAGAACGCCGGACCACACTCCAGGTTCCAACACTTCTGGGAAAACCGGAGGTTGGATGTGGCAGAACGGACCCTGTTTTGCGTCTCAAACTTGCCATCAACATCCCTGCCCCCAAATGTGATGGTTTCCTATTACCTATTATTTTCTGTGACCTCAGCCTCAGACCGGCCTTAAGAACCCCGGTAGGAGAGTGCAAGCCATCAGAGTACGTGGGGGAGTGCATGGCAGATGAGGAGTAAAGCACACTCCAACATCCTGAGTAGCAATGGGTTTGCATATTTGAGGTAAGGGAAGATGAGGACACTCCGGAGCCAATGACCGAAGCAATTCTGATGCCCGCTAGGACATCAACTGTCAGTCAAAGCCTGGTGGTTGTTGAAGAGGCCACGTGGGGGGACTTAACGGGAAAGGGCCTTGAATACTAGAGAAAAGAGATCCTTACTGTGTAGTGTCCAAAGTCTAGTAGCCTCGTCACTTGTAGTCACGTGCAAAGTAAAACATGTACTTCGTAAGCTAAGTGATCCAGCTGAGGGGATTTCCAGGTGCAGTACTAAAGGTGCCACCTTACTTCTTGTCTGTTTAGTAAAATTGCACAGGAGAGAAATAAGCTCAAGTCAGAAGTGTTTCGACCTTAAGGAGCCCTGGCTTTCTGGATTTGAACGGTCCCAGCTTTTCCAGATGGCAAATGATGTTCACATTCAGAAATCATTTCTGGAGAAAAATAATAAGTAATAAAATCTAGGGCATCATCAGGAAAACACGGCCTATGGATAAAGCTAAGCCTATGACTGTCAAATGGTAGTATGTCCTCAGAAAAGTTAAGCAGTTGAATCGGAAAATCATTCCATTATAAAAAACACAGCTTCCAAGAAGCAAAAAGAGACCAGCCCTCCAGTCTCAGCAGGACCCCAAGGCACAGAAAGGCTTCTTTCAAAAATGCTTGTCGGGTTCACAGGAGAGCCACAATCTTTCCATGAGAAGTGTATTGGCAGAAACACGTCCCCCGTGGCCTGAAAAGGGTCCGCGACTTCTATGGGCAGGAAGAAGGCTTAGAGAAACACTGAGCTGGTGACGCGAACTACCTTTCATAGAAAAGGTACAGAGAAAAGTCGAGCGTTCGTAGGACAGGCCAAGAACCACGGCGAAGCGTATCCAGGGACACGCAGCAAACGCCTTGCATGTTGCACGATTGCTGTTGGCAAGTTCGCTGCCTGTACAGTGAACGTGTAGTATATGTTCTATGACAGGCCCTGGGCCAAGAGAGCAGAAAACTGTTTCTTTCCCTCCCAGATCCCCAGAGAAAGGGAACTACTC
>NW_022111317.1:6358487-6359550 GCF_000313985.2 Echinops telfairi
CAATCACTTACTACACCAGAATAGATGACTACTAGGGCCAGCATCCGTCCTTGGCTAGCATCCTTCCGCGGTCAGAGCAGCCACTGGCCCACGGCTTCAGCAGTCAGTGAGGGAGCGGAGACTGTGTCCCTGAGGGAATGGGATGCCCCTTCACCACGGAGGACAGGCGCAGTCGTGTGAACGAAGAGGTGTTCCGCCACGGTGTGGTTCTGTCTTTACTCCTTTCCCTTCACTCTTCAAAACCAGCCCTCTCCCGGCTGCCCCTTCACCCTGGGCCTTCAAAGGAAGAGAACCGGCACAGAGCTACCACCATTCTGGGCCACAGGGCACATCCGTGAGAACATGCCTATCGGCAAGAACACGCCTCTGTGGCCACGACTCGGCTATCCAGCAGAACCGGCAGCAGCTGATTGCTAGGTCGCTGTCGGCCCGCCTCGAGGGCTGCTGTCTTCTGCACCTTGTCAATCCTCTTTCATCTCCGGCAACATCCCTAGTGGGATGCCGGGCCCGTGAACTACATCAGGTGGTCCTGTTGGAGTGGTGGCACCAGAATGACTAGCTAGAAACTTTTGTGCAGTGTTTCTGCAGAAATTGATGGTTTGTTATTATTATTATTATTATTAAAATATTCCTGCAGCGAGCTAGCACAATAAATGCACTTTTATAAGTCCAGCTAACATGTATCATCACACGAGGGTGCTTCAAGTGTTAAGCCCCCTCCTGCCCCCAAAGAAGAAAGACAGGCTTCCCCCCCCCTGTAACCGTGGATAGGCTTGGAAATCCACCAGCGCCCTTCTGCCTGGTCTTTGGGGACCGCTATATCGAGTTTCCTACCGACAGACGCTAAGAAAAATAATCGCTGAGACTCACTGCCATCAGTGGATTCCAACTCATTAACGACCCTAGAGGCCAGGGTAGACCAGCCCCCTGTGGGTTTCGGGGACTGTCACTCCTGACGGGAGAAGGAGCCTCGTCTTCTTCCTGCAGAGCAGCCGGTGGTCTCAAACCGCCAGCCTTGTGACTCGCAGCCCCACGAGTGCCAGCAGGACTCCTGCTGCAGCGC
>NW_022111317.1:6360630-6362714 GCF_000313985.2 Echinops telfairi
CTATGGAGCCACATTCTCAGCTTGGGAAGCTGACCCTGAGGACAGCCTTCTGACCTCCTCGGAGCCTCGTTGGACAGCCTGCCCGCCGCCGTCGGGCGAGCTGGCTGAAGTGGGTGCCAAGCCCACACCGCAGACTGCCAGGGTGCAAACCAGGAGCGAGAAAGAGCAACGAGGCAGCTCCGAGGAAGAGGCCACGGGCGACCGGCTGCCCAACAGCACCACAACCACCCGGCAAGATCGAAATGGGTGTGCCCACTTTACAGAAGGGGAAACTGAGGCTCTGGGAAGGGCATCATTTGCACCAGCTTGTCCCTAAGGGCTCCAGCAGGCAAGCCGTAGCTCCTGCTCCTGCGCTTTCGTTCCCGGGCTCGTGGTGAATCAAGCCGACAGAGACTGGTCAGACATGAGGGGCGGAAGGAGATTTTCAGTGGCGTGAGGACCCCAGTGGAGAGGGGATGAGGGAATAGCGGCATCTCACCAGACAGACTCAGCGGGGCAGGGGTCCCCTGAGAGCCCAGGAAAGCCAGCCCCATCTCAGGGTGTGCTCTCCCATATGCGTCTCCTCCAGACTCCCAAGCCTGGGAACCTGTGTGTACAGATGTGACGTCTGAACAAGTGGAGACACACACACACACACACACACACACACGGACGGACAGCTGCTGGGACAGACAGCCAGTGCTGGATTTCCTGCTGGAAAAGCCAGACTGGAGAACACGCATTCCCCAGATTGAGCTGGTCCGTGAGATGCAGGCTGAGCAATGAGCCCCTACAAGCCCCTCAATAAGAGGCCCCCTTGGGGGCCGGGGCTGCGCTGGGCAGCAGAGGAGAGCAGGTGCCTCTGGATGACGAGAGGGGCTAGAAGAGGCAGAGATGAGAGGCAGCAGATGCCCCCCTTCTCCAGCTTCGACCACCAATCGTCCAAGTCCCATCTGCTCCGGAGGAGCCCCCACCATTCTTGTGGATCCAAGTCCCTCCTGAGAGGTGAGGCTTGGGGGCCACCCCAATGCCCCCAACACTGTCATGGGCACAGAACCAGCCGTGAGAGGAGGGAGGCCGGGGCCACCCAGCACACTGCCCAGAGACCCTGACGAAGACCAACGCCGCCGGGGGATTTTGGAAGTGTTGACAAACCCTCGTCCCCTGGGATGATTTAAAAATAATTTTATTATACTGTTCTTCAAATGTGTTCTGAATACACCCTGTCTTAAACACCAGCGCGATCCTTGTTTGAAGGGAGCTTCGAAGAATCCACAGGAAGCGTTCCATTCCATTTTTCCACGAACTCTTTGAAGCCCCCTGCGCTGTCCTACAGAACCGGAAACCGACCCAATACACAAATGGGAGACGAGTGCGCCGAGGTGAACAAACTATTGAATTGTGTGATGTGTGAGGTAGATGCCAATAAAACTGTTGTGGGGCTGGAGGGAGAAATGCACTGCCCCTCCAAAAAAAAAACCACGAAAAACCAGGGATCCAATCAAATTCTCACAGGACTAAGTTGGACAGGAGCTGAAACCCAGTGGCCAGTTGGTCAGCGGTGGGCCAGCAGGTCCCATCGCTGCCACCACCCTCCTCCTCCTCCTCCTGAAGCTCGGCCGTGGCCCTGCTCGCATCTCTGCCTCTGTTCTGTTCCCCTTCACCTGCGACGCTCAGGGCCCAATGTGACCCCAGGCACATCTGCTAACACACAACCATGGGGCCATCCACGGCATGGCCCAGCGGGTTGGTGAAGTCATTAAAACCAAGCCCGTCGCCATCGTGGTCATTCGATCCATGGCAGCCCCCTATGTGGCAAGGTCGCACGGGTCCAGAAGGTTCCGTGGCGCTCTGCGTTTGACAGAGGACCGCCAGGCCTTTCTTCCAAGACACCCTGGGCGCATTCCAGTGCCAGCCTGTCCATCCGTAGCTGGGCGTTTTACCCTTCACACCACCCGGGAAGTTCACGGAGCTACGCTGTTCCTGACACGGAACCCCAGATTGTAGGACTCCTCACCCATAGATTAATAATGACGTATTTTAAGATTTGTCTCTCTTTTTTTGGTAATCATTTTATTGGGGGCCCGTACAACTCTTATTACAAT
>NW_022111317.1:6362915-6363977 GCF_000313985.2 Echinops telfairi
TGTCAAGCACATTTGTACATATGTTGCCATCATCATTCTCAAAACATTCGCTTTCTACTTGAGCCCTTGGGATCAGCTCGTTTTTCCCCTCCCTCATTAACTCGATGGTTTATAAATTATTATTTTGCCATAGCTTACACTGTCCTTACACTGTAAGATTTCTTATAATTCCCTCAAAACTCACAGCCATCAAGTGGATTCTGGCTCGTGGTGACCCTGTAGAACTGCCCCTGGTGGGTTTCTGAGACTAACTCTTTATGGGAGTAGAAAGCCTCATCCCTCTTCCGAGTAGTGGCTGATGATTTCGAACTGCTGGTCTTGCCGCTAGGGGCCGAGCGTGTACCCACTACAATTTCTTATACATATGAAGAGAAAGAATTTAAAAAAAATAACCCTCGCAGATCCTGAAAACGTATCTGAGGACTCAAATTGGAAACTGAGTTTCAGCAGCTGTAGTACAAACACTTTCCTGCCAGACTATTAGCCGCAAGGTTGGTGGTTCGGCCCCACCCACAGGCACTAGAAGGAGGTCCTGACGACCGGCTCCAGGAAGCTCCTGGCTGGAAAACACGGGCCATCGTGAGTGGCAGCAACCGAGGGCTGCAGCGGCACAGAGACCTGCTGGCATGGGTAGGCTCACAGGGTCACTTCTGAGACGTTTACAAAGGACAACGAGTCCCTTTCCAGCGAGGGACAGCTGAGTCTCCCCAGGCTCCCATCTTCAGGAGACAATTCCTGGCCTAACCTCTAGGGGGCCCTCCTGGCCCAGGTACTCACCATCGCCCCTCCATTGTGCAGGTCACCCTCTCTTCACTAGTCTCCCCGGGGAAGGCCTGGTGGCGTAGTTGGGCTACTAGCTACCAGGCTAGCAGTTCGAAACCACCAGCCACTCCTTGGGAGAAAGACAAGGCTGTCTACTCCTTATGGGTCAGCATTGTAGCACTGACAACCCCTTGGGGCTGTTAGTTCCCCTCTGCTGAGTACCCAACAAGAGGCCACAACACGCCGTGAGGACTCGCCGTGACTGGACGTCAACCGACCACCCCAGTGACCCTCTCCTCC
>NW_022111317.1:6365212-6379059 GCF_000313985.2 Echinops telfairi
CCCTCGAGGTGGCCAGGGACGACCTTCCCCTGCTCTTTCCTCTTCCTGCATGTCTGTCCCCGGACCCCTGTGTCCTCGCACCTAGGTCGGTGGTCCGCACAGGGAACACTCACAGGGCTTGTTGAACGGATGCAGGAATTCTCCCTTGGCTAAGCCCGTATGCCGTAAAGTAGGTGGAAGCCAGAAGCTGTGCCAAGTGGAAACCTGTCCACGAAGGAATGCTAAATACTTCCCCCTAAAGCAGTGGTTCTCGACCTTCCGCGTGCTGCGACCCTTTCAGATAGTTCCTCATGCTGTGGTGACCCCAACCATCACATTATGTTCGTGGCTGCTCCATCACTGTCATTTTGCTACTGTTATGCATCATCATGTAAATACCTCATAGGCAGGATGCATGTTCATTGGTACAAATGGAACCTCATTAAACGTAATTAAAGCATAGTGATGAATCACAAAACAATACGTAATTGTATATTGTGAAACATTTATGTGTTCTCCGATGGTCTTAGGCGACCCCTGTGAAAGGCTCATTCAACCCCCAAAGGGGTTGCGACCCACAGGTTGAGAACCGCTGCCCTAAAATGAGGAATGGGAGGGTACCTGTCAGAGGCAGAAAACATCCAAGACCCCGGGGGCGAGGGGAAGCAGTTCCACTGAGCTAGCTCTGATGCCCACGGGGTTCATCGTATCTGTACTTGCTTTACCAGAGGGGCTGGAGGTGGACGGGTGGAGGGGTGTCTGCTGGTAAGCAGTTGCTCATGGGAATGAAGCCATCAAGACACACAGACAACTCGGGAGACAGTGGACAGAGGAGAGGTTACAAAAAGTACCGGACTAGACTGGAGTGTAACCAAATGAGGTGCCGCTTAAAAAGAAATAACTCATAGGGGCGGAAGTGGTGGTGTCCTGGCCGGAAGTGAGGTTCCAAGTGCCGGTCCTACTGCCTGTGCACCAGTGTGGTGCCTGAGAAGCACCCGCAGCCCGCACAGTGTGTTGTTGGCGTGCCCAGCGGTGCCTTCTCCCCGAGACTCCTGGCACCTCTTCAGCTCAAAGCAAGGGCCAATGTGACTTAAGCTCTCCCAAGGAGACCAAGCAGTCAGATGACCACCTGGAGAAAATGGAGAACCAAGAAGAGCCCACCCTAGCCAAGCTTCCCAAAGACCTCTCAGCCCTGCAAGGTTTCAGGAAGGCCCGGTCCTGGTCATGCAGCTGCAAGAGCAGGCCAGCAGAGAAACCAGCTGCAAGAAATAGCCCCAGCGAGACTGAAAATAAATTTGAAAAGAATGGAAGTTTCCCACAATCTTTTGAAACCCCCTTGTCTATCTATCACACAACGTTTGCCTGTTCAGCTAGTCACAGATGTAAGCCTTGTCGACAGCAATGACAAGAATCTGTTTGCAAGCTCACATTCCAGCATCCATGTAGTTTTCCATCACCCCTACCCTCCACCTCCACTTCTCTATACTGACCCTAGTAGCCACTAATAAACGTTGATCTCTATAATACATAAATAACTCGTAACACATTTATGCTAGCTTTTCGGTAGACGTGGTGTGATAGCTAGGGGGGTTGGGCCAACATGGCTCCTGTAAGAAGATATGGGTTTAGCCTGTCAATCAGGTCATGGCTTGATGCCCTCTTTAGAGGTGACCAAGATAAATGGCTCTCTGGAGGCCAGATCTCTCTCTCTCTCTCTCTCTCTCTCTCTCTCTCCCCACGTTCATGAAGGCGGGCTACTCTGGGACCTGGGAGAGCCCTGCGATGCTTCTAACCACCACTGAGTCTACACTCTGTGCCCACCGGCCTGTGATCTTCCTGCATCACTGCAGGACGTGTGCATCTGAAGAGGAACTCAGGGACTAGTATTGGGCTTAAGGACTTGATGTGGACCGGGCTGGGATGTTTTTGGGACGTATATTTACTTCCTGATAGAAAGCTCTTTCTTACACATGCAGGAGTGTCGCTGGATTTGTCTCTCTAGCCAACCCAGCCGAACACACTTGGCCAGGCCCGGAATCCCCGTGGTTTGGCAGTCAGCCCTCTTCCGTAAGACGCAGGTCGCCGTCTGATGACACCTCCTTGGGGTGTGGACTATTCGCGCTCCACCAAAGAAGCACTGTGAGGAATCGGCCTTCTCTCTCTCTCTCTCCTTCCTCCTGCCCTTGATCCTGTGTCTGATCGCTTGGGATGTGTGCAAGAGCCCACCGCGTTACCTGCCGATCATGGGATCTGTCCGTGGCCTGCCTAACGTCTGATCTGCCGGTCCACCTCGGCCTCCGCCAGCACTGACCTTCTGTCTTTCGGCTCCCCCGGCCCCGGCAGCCCCACACGTCAGGAAAAGCCTCCAGCGTCCTATGTGCCGGCTAAGCTGGACTTACCTGCTTCTACCACGGTGTGAGCCAGTTTCTTTGGTACACACTTGGATCTATAGGTGTCCCAGGTGTTGTGCCCCTAGAGAACCCAGCCTAACCCAACATTCGTGCCTTGGAGACAGCAGAGAATAACAAATAACTTGAACAGGAAAGACAAGGCGGCTCGATCAGTGAGCAAAATAAAGGGTCAGTAAGACATCCTGAGGGGGTGGGGGGTGTTGACAGAATGATCAAATAAGGAATTCAGTAAGACACCTATCTAGCATCTCCAGATAAAACCCTAGAAGAAGACAAGGAAACCATAGAAGGACAAGGCGGCAAAATAAACCATCTGAATCCACACGGCAACGACCAGGAGAAGTCCAGGAGACCAGCAACAGAGGATCAGAAGTCGATCACCCAATGAAAGGTGCGGGGTGGAGTCGAAGCGCAGCTAAACGAATCAGCCAAAGAGAGGACAAATCCCTCGGCCCGCGTCTCTCGGAGGAACATAAACGAACGCCGACCAGTGACGAGGGACTCTCTCAAGAGGGAGGTTGACACCTAATGGGAACGACAGAGAGGGGGACAGAGACGCAGAGGGAACCGTGGAAGATGTATGGAGCGAAAACCACTCCCCGGCCAAAAAGCTCCCACCCAAGAAGCTCAACGACACACAGGACAGACCTCGACAGAAAGCCACCGAGACAACTTCCCAAACCAGAGACGAAGAAAGCTCTCGGAGAGCAGGTCCTGAAACGTAAAGCACCACCTACCACGACCAGGAAGAGGGAGCACTTCTTTCTTGGTAGCTCCCATGCAGGAAGGGCCGACAGGCCTGCGGCGCGGAGGGAAAAACGAAGAAGAAATACCGACCAAGAACCACATACGCAGCAAAATTATCTGTCAACTATCATGGCAAAGCTTCCCAGATAGATAGAAGTTAAGGAAACGTTTAAAAACCAGAGCAGCCTCACAATAAATACGAAAGAGGGTCGTTTGCACAGAGAACAGGCAAAAGCCCGAGAGAAAGACACACAACAGTAGCTATCACCTGTAAACCGACCCAAAGCGAACGGGGCTTTCTAACGTAAAATAAAGCTCGGAAACAAAAAACAGAGGACCAGAGACGTCAACCTATGAATGACAATGGCTCTCAACCAGAACTTGACTCCCTGCCCCTATAGAGTCTGACTCGTAGTGGCCTGTGGAACTGAGCGGAACGGCCCCTGTGGGTTTCTGGGGCTTTACATCTGTATGGGAGTAGGCAGCCTCATCTTTCTCCCATGGAGCAGCTGGTGGGTTTGAACTGCTGACTTGGTGGTTAGAAGCTCAATGCTCAGCCCACGATGCCACCAGGGTTCCTCCTGAAAACAAAAGGTGGAAATAAGTTGAGTAGCTATCGATTTCCGTATGGAAATATTAAGATATAACAGACTATCTTAAACTTAGGAAGCGAAAGGTCAATCGAAGAGTAACCGCAAAGAAAAGTAGTAAATCTACTCAGAAGGAAAATGACGGAAATAAAAAAGGTCCAACAAATATAAAACGAATGACAATGAACGAAAAGAAATGGAAACAAAAGGCACTCGGCACAGAACAAAGAAACCCCCACCATGAAAGGCGTAGCGGAAATAAAACAAAATGAAACAGACACTTTCCTCTGGTTCCTAAATGCTTCCTCCCCGCCCCACTATCATGATCCCAACTCTACCTTGCAAGTCTGGCTAGACCAGAGGATGTGCACTGGTACAGATAGGAACTGGAAACACTGGGAATCCAGGGCGGATGATCCCTTCAGGACCAGTGGTGTGAGTGGTGATACTGGGAGGGTGGAGGGAGGGTGGGTTGGAAAGAGGGAACTGATTACAAGGATCTACATGTGACCTCCTCCCTGGGGGACGGACAACAGAAAAGTGGGTGAAGGGAGATGTCAAGACAGTGTAAGACATGACAAAATAATAATAATTTATAAATTATCAAGGGATCATGACGGAGGGGTAGTGGGGAGGGAGAGGGGAAAATGAGGAGCTGATACCAAGGGCTTAAGTGGAGAGCAAATATTTTGAAAATGATGAGGGCAATGAATGTACAAATGACACAATTGATGTATGTATAGATTGTGATAAGAGTGGTATGAGCCCCCAATAAAATGATTTCTTTTAATGAAATAAAAGGCATAACAAAATGGTGACAGTAAATTTACACTGATGAATAACTACACTGAATATAAATAGTTTAAATGTGCCAGTCAAGGAAGAGCAAGTGACGGAATGAATTTTTTAAACGCCCTGTCAGTAACACGACATGCTAATTGCAACACAGTTCACAATAGCAAGGAGTTGGAAACAGCCCTGGAGCCCATCGGTAGAAGGATGGACACAGAGTTTGATACATCCACGCAATGGAACCACAAAGCACCACAGGACGTGGGCGGATCTGGAGGACACTGTGCTGAGCAAAGTTAGTTGCTGTTCGGTGCCATCTAGTCGGTGCCAACCCATAGCGACCTTGGGCACAACAGGACACCGGCGCACTGCACGGTAGGTCCTGCGCCATCCTCACAATTGCTCCTCTGCCTGAGCCCATGGTGGCAGCCACGGCATCAATTCTCGAGGGCTTTCCTCTCCTTTGGTGTGAATCCGGGTAGACTAGAGAAACAAATCCGGAGACTCATCTGTGTATAAGAAAGAGCTTTCTAGCAAAGAGCAGGTGTCTATTGAGAAAACATCCCAGCCCAGTCCAGATTAAGTCTGATATTAGCCCATCTGTCAGATACCAGGCTATAAATTTCTCTTCAGACTCATGCAGCCATGCAATAATGCCAAATGCAGGAAGATCGCAGGCCAGCGGGTGGAAAGTCTTGTAGATCCAGTGGCAGTGGAAGCATCTCAGGGATCGCATGGGTCTTCATGTGACTCCTGCAGCTCAGAGGCTCTGGCTCCGTCAGCAGTAGCTCCATGTGACTAGTCCACAGGAATGTCTCAAAGGGAGAGAGTGTGTCTGGCCTCCAGTGAGCTATTTATCTCTGTCGCACCTCCAAATGAGGTCATTACGCTGCGACCTGATTGACAGGCTACACTCCATCCCTTCCTCAAATTGACAGTAGATTATGTAACTGCCACGCCTTTTCTGTCCCTCCACTTCACCCAGCATGGTGTCCTTCTCCAGAGACTGATCTCTCCTGACAACATGTCCAAAGTACGGAGGACGAAGTCTTGCCATCCTTGCCTCTAAGGAGCCCTATGGCCTTACTTCTTCCAAGACAGATGGGTTTGTCCTTCTAGCAGTGCCTGGTCCTTTCGATATTCTTCTCCAGCACCACCATGCAAATACATCGATTCTTCTGCTGTCTTCTTTATTCAGTGTCCAACTTTCATGTGCATGTGAGGCGACTGAAAATACCATGGCTTGGGTCAGCCTCACCATACCTTAGTCCTCAAAGTAACATTCCCGCTTTCCAACACTTGAGTCTCATGCAGCAGATTTACCTAATGCAGCTCATCGTTTAATCTTTTGACTGCTGCTTCCATGAGCATTAGTTGTGGATCCAAGCGAGTCAAAAATCCTTGACCACTTCAGCCTTTTCTCCATTCAGTTCATCCTGATGTTACCTGTTGGTCCAGTTGTGAGGATTTGGGTCTTGTTGACATGGAGCTGTAATTCGTGCTGAAGGCTGCAATCTTGGATCTTCATCAGCAAGTGCTTCGAGCACGCAAGGTTGTGTCACGTGTGTACCATATGCCTTCCTCCGATCCTGGTGCCACATTTGTTAGGTAGCTAGAGGCAGAACTAGGGGTTGTCTCTCTACGTGCCAAAGCCTCCCTCCCCTCTTACAAGTTGGAAGCTGCTTAAGGCTAGAGGGCATGCTCACAATCAGAGCTTTGAGCCCCATCTAGACCGGGTGGGCTTGGTTCAGCCAATGGGGTTGACCAGTACCGTCGACCACGCCTCCCAAGCCCTCCACCCCCCAAAAGCCAGAAGCTTTCTCTCTCCTCCCAGCGGCTCCTACACAGTTCAGCGCAACAGGGCTGCGGTCCGGCAGCTGTGCCGCGGCCTCTCTCTCTCTCTCTCTCTCTCTCTCTCTCGTGTTCAGTTTCCTGTCACACCTGAAACTGCGTCTGTCCTTTATTTAAAAACCCACTTGGATCACAGACCAGGTTTCGGCGTGAATTCTTTCTCTAGCGAAGCCAAGGTATTTCCCATCCAGGAAATCTAACACATTCTTCTTCACGTAAGCAAAGTTGGACACTCACAAGAGGACAACTATTATACGAGACCACTACTATAAGGGTAAGCACCAAGCTTCTGGGGTTGACCACTAATTAGCAACTGAAGACGGTCATATATCAGCTATGTTCATATTCCCCTTACTTTCTGTGACATAGCTTAGTCCCGCAGACATCATTTTGCATTATTGAAATGGTTGCTGGTAAGGAGATATGGTAAGGAAATCAAATGGAGCCCCACTGTCAAGAAAAATGGCATCTGGAACCTTAACAACATGTCTGAAAGCAGACAGACGTCTAAGTGAGGTGTCCATGAAGTCCAAGTGGATGGAGCACGGCAGCCCATGATCCCAAGATTGCAAAGGATACAATCCAAGATCAGAAAAGCAAATTGTTGGGAGATTAAGTTCGGAGCACCCAGGTTACAGGCTATGGATGAAAAAGCCCAAAATCCATTTGCAGCTTGCCCATGTGGATGGAGTCGCCATTGAAGCCCTTGTTACATTGAGCAGGGACGGGAATGGGCTTGTCCTGGGACAGAGTGCACTGGAAAGAAAACTGCTGCAGATGCTTTTAGGTTAAAATTTAACACTGTACTGTTTGTTTTCCTTTTTTGACCCACTTTTAACTTTTTCTCGTGTTTATTAGATTCTGCTTTCTTTTGGGTTGAGGTTTTCTGTGTTCTGTTGTTGGTGGTGGTTTTTGTATGATTTTCTTTGTATGAAATTCAGGATACATAAATTTCTTAGGGTAATAGAAGGGAAGGTTGGGGAAAGTAGTGGCTAACAATAATGGAATCAATAATAAAGAAAATGCTCTAAAACTGACTGTGGTGACGATTGCACGACTCTTTAATATGTGGAAACCATTGAATTGTATGGGGTGTGAATTATATGTCAATAAAACTACTAAAAACTAATTGATTGATTAAATACTTGTCAATATATTGCCTGAAAGAGAAACACATGAGTCACAAAAAGCATAAACTGGTTAAAAATCAAAGGATGGAAAATAAAAATGATGTTTACATTACACCGTAAAAAAAAAGGGATGGAAATAAATGTATCACACAAACAGTAACCAAACAAGAGTGAGGATGGCAATAAAATCTCCAATAAAACAGACATTCAGTCAGAATCCATGATTAGAGACAAGGAAGGCCATTACCTAATGATGAAAGGGTCAATCCACCAGAGGACAGACCACAACAACCAGGGATGCAACACAGCTCTCAAACTCAGAGAAACTCTTAACAGGAATGAAAGGAGAAATCAACACTTTGCAGTGATGGTAGGAGAGGTTAACACGGCAGAGCAACTAGAAAGAAACATGGGCAGTGAATTCCTTCAGGTACCTCCCCAAGGACTGTGTCCTGGTGTTTCTGGGCAAGACAAGGTGGGGGCAGATGTGGAAGGATTATATGGCTCAGTTGTGAGTGATTGTTCATGAGGTTCGTTGCGATTGTAAACGCTCCTCACTGCCACCATGTCAATGCTGCCTCATAGTGATCCCCTGTGGGCTCCCAAAACTATTGATAAGAGTAGAGAGCCCAGACTTTCTCCCTAGGAGCTGCAGGGAAAACTCACAACCTCTACACCACCAGGGATCCTTAGGGAATGCATGGGATTCTTTGAAATGGGCAATGGTGATGTTCTTCCTCCCCCTTGTGTGACCTGAGGAGGTAAAATGTCGCCTGTGTGTTCCTTGTGTGGTTGGCATCAGGAGTGGGCTTCATGGCAATGGCTCCAGACTCATGGACTTTTGTAAGAGGAAGAATGAGGGCATGGCACCGATGGTTGTTCTTGCCTGCGGTGCATGAAAACGGATGTCAAGGATACAATGCTGCAGCCAGAGGCGGGGCAAAGCTGCTTCCGGAGTGGCCTTGGGCCAGGTTGGCTAAGCCAGAAGTATGGTGAAAGCCAACTACATGTGTGATAGAAGTCATATGGTTAGGATTACAGAGAACGCGTACATCTGCCTTCAACATATACTTGATTAGCGATGCTAAAAAAAAAGAGAATGTCTCTTGAGTACAGAATTGGGTCCTTAAGTCGAATATCTGAGTGTCCCCCATGCAGAACCTTCATTCAGCCTGTTTGCATTTGAAAAGACACACAACATTACCCAGAACTGCTAAGAAAACAAAAAATGTATTGTTGATAGAAAGATCTTGAAGTGGGGGGTGGGGAGTGACTGATTGGCACGTTGAATTTTTGACTTCTGTTTGTCCTTGGATGAATTGGAACAGAAGTGAGAAAGGCCCAGTGTGGGGAACAGAAGGATTTCTCTTAAGTTGTCTCCCCCAAATATATGCCAGACTTAGCTGGAGAATGACTGTTCACTAGGCGGTCAGCGAAAGTAGGTCAGAGGTTATTCTCCTTAACATCAGCTATCTAGAGTGGATTGGGAGTCATTCTCACTGAGAGGTATCAGCTGTCTAGACCAAGCAGACACCAGTTTATCCCACCCCAAATAGGGCCCATTCCCTTCTGACATTGTCCCCTTGAAGCAGTGCCCAAAGGCAAGCCCGGGACCACTCTAAGATGACTAGGTCATCCCCCTCCTATTGCTTGTATCGCCTATGTTGCAACCCCTCCCTATGACGCAGGTTGTTGTGAATTGTATTGCCCCTCTCTGTGATGTATGATTCTGTAATCAGATCCCCCTAAAGTGAGATGATGCGTGGTTAGCAATAAATAAGGAGGCTCCCTGGTTCTCGGGAGAGGTGTGGACAAGAGGGTGCTCCCAGAGGGCGGCTGAGGAAGGAGGGCTGCTCCCATGAGGGAGGTGGCCCCTGCTCTGGCAGCTGGGTTCCCCCCACGAGGACCACCAAGCGGGGCGGAGGTGAGCAATGCTACCATGTTGGAGGTGAGCAATGCTACCATGTAATATGTCTGACTGTATTATTGTATTATCTCTCATGCTCTCGATGACTTTAATATAATGCTTATATATCTCAACCGTACAATTGTGCATTACTGAACCCAGAAGTAGTATTATCGAACCCGTGGGTAGTATTAGAAGCAGCGGGTGGGGGCTGGCCCCTCACCCCACTCCATCTCCTAGTCATTTTAATTTAATACTACAGCCCAGCCCGTCAATGAAAACCCACTTCTATGACTGAAAGTAAAGGGAACCAGTGAGTGGGCAGCCTGGTCTGCTTCCTGTAGTGACCACCTGGATCCACTTGCTGAGTGGAAGCAGAGCGAAGCAGCAATGAAGAGATGGGTTCAAATCAATGACAGCGTACCCAGAACTTGAACAGATGGAAGCGGATCAGCAAAAGAAGGTCGCGGTCACTAAAAGGAAATAATAATCAAGATCGGAGCTGAAGTAAATGACACCAAAAACGGTGAAACAAACTAGCAAGACAGGCAGTTGTTTCTTTGAGAGGATCGAGAACATTAACAAGCCGTTGGCCAAATGGACAAAGGAAATGAAGGAGAAGCTGCAAATAACCGTGATAAAAAATCAGATGGGTGGCATGACAATAGAACCAATGAAGATAAAGAGGGTCAACCCGAATGTTGTGAACAATCATGCCCAGCGCAGAGAGGAAATAAACCAGCTTCTTGACTCTGCTGCTTTCCTCAAGCCCCCCCACCGCTCGTCAATTCCAACTCGGAGCAGCCCCGAGAGTCGAAATCCAAATCCATGTGATGGCAGTGAGCTGACCTACACTGACACAGAGAGAGGTCGAGATTTTTACCAGACCTATGCAATCTCCAGCCTCATTTCCCTACCAAACCCATGTTTTCCAACTACTGTTCCTTCCTCTTTGTTTCCAATGTTGCCTTCCAATCATCAACAATTCTCAATGCCTCTTGGTTGCGCGTTGGCTTCACTTCCGACTGAAGACATGGGTAGACTTTGCGAGTGTCTTCATCTCCAGCTTTTGTGCTTGTTGCATCCATTTAAATAATAGCTGTGTTGGTGGGATTTCCTTACAGGCGGGAAGATATCACTCTATCACAGACGGCGTGGCACTTCCAGATTGATTTCGCAATTGACAATGAATGCAATGTCATTCCTCATGATGATATCATTCCCAATATAGTAAATCGTATGATTTTCTGATTCAAAATGGTCAAGACCAGTCTATGTCCGCTCCCCAATGCCTAGAATATTGACCCTTGTGTGTTCCGTTTCATGGCTGATGACTTCCCTTTTCCTAGATGCATGCTTCCCAGATTCCAGGTTCCGATCATCAGCAGATGTTTGCAGCCATTTCTTCTGACCTGGGGTTTTGCTCCATCGGCGAGTGAAGACCCAGAAGGCTCTGCTCCCACAGGCTCACATCGAAGGATCAGTTCTAATCGCATCTCCTCAGTCCCCTTTCAAGTTGCCCTCTGACCTCAGGGACCCATCCTCCAGCACTGTCTCAGACAATGCTCTGCGTCCATCCAATAGGCCCACAGGACCTGACAATGCTGCCAAGAGATGTACCAGGCTTTCAGTGGCTCAAAGAGGCCTGCCATTTACAAGTGGATAACTCGTTGTTTTTTTTTAGAGGAGGCGATGTGGTTGAAGATCAAGCCCACAGTGAGAGACCCGCCACACCAATTTTCAAGGAACCAGTACATCTCGTTTGTCCCCTAATTGAAGAGGACCGATGATTCACACCTGAAACAAGAGCCAACACCACAGCACAGTTGGCTCGGCTTCCACGATTCTGGCTGAAACATTAAAATGGAACCAACATTCTGCTCTCTGGTGTGCCAAGACGCTTGGGCCCAGACCAGCTGAAGATACGAGCAGAGCTTTCTATGGAATTCTTCCTTGGACGAGCCCTGACAATGGCTGTGTGTTAGACAGGGTTCTCTAGAGAGATAAAACCAAATTGCGGGTCATTTAACATATTTATTTATAAAGATAATTAGATATATAACAAGCAATGAACTGTTAAATCATATATAGCTAAATATATAATACGAGAAATAAACAGTTAGATTATAAAGCACTACAAATGGCTCAGTGCAACTCACTCCTGTGAGAGAGAGTTGTGAGAGACTAGCAGTCCTTCAAGTCTAGTCTGCTGCCAGATCTTCCTCTATTTATAGAGAGAGCTAGGCTATGTCAGCACAGCAGCCAATCAGAAGGCAGGTCACCAACTGCCAGCCAGGTCACCAACCGCCAGTCCCCAGCTCCAGAGATGTCTTAAAGGGACCTCAACTTACAGCGACACAGTCCACAGGCTAGGCGTCCCACAGGTAGTGTAGCCTTTAAATTGAGGCACAGGACAAGCAAGGCAGCCGCACACTGGTCCAGTGATCAAAGAGCGAGAGACAAGAAAGACGAGGCTCACCAAGGCATTTATCTCTCTGCCCTTCAGTTAATCCCACTTGTGTTTATCGGCCAGGCTGGCACAATAAACTGTCTCAGGCTGGAACCTGACTTTGCTGGTGAAGCCCAGTCAAAGCATGGCTCCCGAGAAGAGAGGAGGCGGTCCAGACCAGGCCAGAGCACAGGTCAGGCAACCGTGTGGGGGAAGCTCAAGACATTTTGCTTGTTGACTTCCGAGAGGGCAAAAGCACGGTGACATCTGCTTATGACGAGAGCGTTGCTGAGAGCGCTGAGCCAGCGCTGCAGCAGAAAGACACCCAGGAAACCTGCACCGTGTTCTTCTCCCCACCACGGTGCTCCTGTCAGACCGCTCTGAAACGAGGGCCAATGTGCAAGGGTCTCCGTGGGAGTCATTTAGTCATCCACCTCACAGCCTTGGTTTGGTTCCCCTGACTTCTCTTTCTTTCCTAATCTTAGCAAATACTTGAAGGGCATCCATTTTTCCTCAGTTAGCAATGTGGGGAAAAAACAAAAAAAAGGATTGCATTGACTTGGTTAAAGGTCAAGGACTCTCAAATCTTTGGGAATGGCCTATATTTTGAGATCAACTTTTTTTAATAAAAAGTTCCTTGAACCTTTTCATCAAAAGTATCTTGAACCTGGCAGAGCTTTCAATGAGACATCCAGTTTATCATCTTTACATCTATATTCCATTTTCCATGAGTTTTTTGAAGTCCTCTGATACCTGTTTACCTGTGTCACGTGTCATGAATAGGGGACAGGTGTGGTTACTCCCGAGACAGACCAGACACCTGGTCAGCTAGGTTGATTGAGTTGGAAGGCCTGAGACCACAGTCTGAGAAACTCAGTCAACTACCACAGCGTAGCTCATAGACGATGTCCTGCAGCCGCCTTTGTTACGTAGCAGCTGGGGTCTTGAAGGCTCGAGCGGCCGTCTAAGATACAACGATTGATTGCCACTGTCTGTGATAACAGAGATGGAAGGAAGCCAAAGAAGAAATTGGTCCACGGGACTGGGGGCGGGGAAACAAACAGAAAGCCCACGGCATACGTGACCTCATCTCCCGTGAGACCAGAAGGACACGGGGCCTGGCTCCCACAAGGCACCATTCTGAGCAGCGTGGAAAGGGAGAGAAAATGTAGAACAAACCTCACATTCCTGAAAAAGGCCAGACTAACTGAGCCCATAGAGGCGAGAAGAGGCCCCCGAGACCACCGCCCTAAGATACCCTGGAAACTTGGAACCAAAGCCACTCTCATTAACAGACTGGATCATAGAATAAGCCCTGCCACCCGTGATCATGGGGCCTCCTTACGTAATCAGCCAGTGTGACAAGACAATCCGCCAAAACCAAACTCAATGTCCTCGAGCGGATTCCCACTGGTACCGACCCTGTAGGACATAATAGGACTGTCCCCCTGGGTTTCCGAGACGGTCACTTCTTCCTGCGGTAGAAAGCCTCCTCCTTCTCCTGCGGGTCAGCTGGGGACTTCAAACTGCCGACCTTGTGGTTAGCAGCCAACATGTGACCCCACGATGCCACCCAAGCTCCTAAACCACAGTTACCCTACGTCGAAAGATGAGACACCAAGGAGGAGCATGGGAGCTCGGTGAGTAGACAGAGCCAACGACGCTCAGTAGAGAAAGAACAAGACTGTTGGCACATTAGGGATGATGTCCGCCGTGTTGTGGAACGCGTTGTGCAGAGATGGTTAAATGCAATCCTAATTTGCTACGGAAGCGTTCGCCTAAAACATAATACTCAGGTAACTCAGAATTAAAGAACAGTCCATCTCTTCTGTGAGTTTGGGTTACTGAAAGATTTCTCCCAAGTTGTCTCCCCCAAATATATGCCAAACTTAAGATGCTGCTTGTTACATATGCTGAACAACTGTCCACTTGGAGGTCAACCAAAGCAGGTCAGAGGTTACTCTCCCTAAGGGTTATCAGCCATCTAGAGCA
>NW_022111317.1:6379845-6381058 GCF_000313985.2 Echinops telfairi
ACCAGGCATCCTGGGACCAGCAGGAGGGGAGGAGCCTTGAGGAAGCCCTGGGCTGGACCTGAGTCAGGGATGGGGCCAGGGGTAATGGTGAAAAGGATCCTGGAGGACCTTCTTTGATGCAAACCAAGTATCTTAAACCCCTCACTTGCCTCACCCTACCTGTGCCCTGTGGCGAGCACTTCCTCTGGGACAATTTCTGGATGCTATGCTTGTGAGACAAGGCAAGGTGTAGTAGTTACACCATTTCATGTCACCGTGATAAGGGGTGGAACCTAGCCTGTCAATCAGGCTACAGCCTGATGATCCCTCCTTGTGGGCGTGGCCTTCTCATGAGGATTCTGGGAATTCTCTCTCTTGATTCTGCCAGCAGGAGAGGCAGGCCTCTCTCTTCTCACTCACCTTCCTGTTGAAAAGCCACATGGGGCCACGCTGATGGCATCCAGAGCCCTGGAGACACATCCACTGCCACTGGATCCACAGGACTTTCCACCCACTGGCCTGTGATCTTCCTGGACTTGGCATCATTGCACGTGCTGTGTGAGTCTGAAGAGGAATTCATGGGCTAATATCGGACTTAGGGGCTTGATCTAGACTGGGCTGGGGTGTTTTATTGGTGCATAATTACTTCGTGATATAAAGGTCTCTCTTACACATATATGAGTGCCAATGAATTTGTTTCTCTAGTCCACCCAGACCAGCACACAAGGTATCCATCTCTTTTCTCAACAGCAGCATGACTCCTGGCTAAAGATGTCCATGGTGGCAACTGATGAAGGCTCACAGTCAGCTGGTGCCAGGCCCCCACCTATGCCCACCCTGGCAAAGCTGGGCCTGGGTGGAACCCAGAGAGCTAAACATGAGCTCTGTCCATGCGGAGCAGTGCACTGAGGATGCCTGTACAGCAAACCCATGGTCGTAGAGTGGCAGCCTCTGCTCCCATTCCTGTCACTCCCGAGTCCATCGAAGGTGGCTTCACGAGGACACACAAAACGCCGGCAGGGACCGTCCATGGTGAGAGAAGAAATGAAATGGGAACCACATGGCACGAACCAGCATCGACGGAGGAGGTGGCTATACGTAGAAACCAGGGGCGGTCAGCAAGTTGGCTGAGAAGGTCCTTGGGGCTTCCCAGAGGAGCCGGCATGGCACAGTGGTTGAGTGTCCGGCCACTTACCAACATGTTAGCGCTGCGACCCCACCAGCTGCTCCACCG
>NW_022111317.1:6383038-6388783 GCF_000313985.2 Echinops telfairi
TGATCTTATCTCATTATGGAGGGAGTGATTTACAACCGGTTGGCTATTCTTACATGGTGTTGAGCGGGTTATGAGGGATTACCGGGTGTTAACTGCCAAACCGTTGAAAATTCTGGACTAGCCAAGTTGACACAAAACCCTAGCTATCCCACCACGGGAGGCAATATGCGTCTCTTCCAAGAAGGACAAATATCCAAATCTCTGACCTTCCAGAATAGAAGAGGCCCAAAGTAATTGTCTGCCCCCATCTCTGCCCCCGGGGTCACTTTGCACACGGCTGGGGCACCCACAGGGAATGCCTGTTCCCTCACTCCCTCACCTGTCCACTGATTGCTAGCACCTGCCCCTCTGAGAAGTCAATATCAGGTCTATCTCTTTCCCTCCCCAAATTTCTCTGATTCTTTCCAACCTCTGACCATTCAGCTAAACCAGGCATCAGCAAACTTTTTTCCTATTTCCGTCACCATATAAGGTTTATAAATAGTTTGGGCTTTGAGGATCATATCTTTTCAGCCTCAATTACTCAGCGCTTCTGCTGCAGCGTGAAAGCAGAATAGATGATAAGTAAGCAAACGGGTAAATTTTGATATGCAAAAACAGATGGCGGCCGGATTTGGCTGGGGCCACGGTTTACTGACTTCTGAGCTAAGCCAGCATCAACAGCCCTTGAATTACTATAGATCCCAAGTTCTGGTCTTCGGTCTGTCCAAACAAAGGGGAAAGCTGACTGTTTTCCTTGAACTGCTGCCCACTGGAAGGATTTACCTCCGCCAGCATCCCGCAGGATCATCCCTGCATGAGCCTGTATTGCCACAGGCATCCACTTCCAAATAGTGCCAGCAGATTATGCAGGACCATCTGTAAACTAGGTCCAAGATTTTTCTCCCCGGTCAAATATTCAGATCGTTTTCACGGGGCCTTCAGTGTAGAGTCGGTGCTACGGTGCAGTCAATGTCAAAGGAGTCTAAGTCATCGGCTCAGACAACTTACTTGTGCCCAAGCAGATCCCTACTTGATGATAGCTGGATGCTGCAAACTGACCTTCTTGTTGGGCAGGGGAGAGCGCACTCTGATTTCTGATCAGCTGCTGTAGAAGATGCTGAGATGTTCACAGAATGCCCTAGCTTCAGGACCCAGACTCTGCTGGGAATGTTGCCTGACTGTGGTTTGCAGCTGAGGGACTCTCTAGGTCCGGCCCTCGGCACCAGGAAGCTGCCATGCCCAATGATATGATTCCGCCCTGGGGAAGCCAGCATCATTCAGTGGCTGGACAATGAAGGGGTACAATGGCCTGATCCTCTTGCCTTGATATGGGGCATCTCTGAAGGACAACCCAGCTGCCTCTACTGCAACTTTATCTTAACTCAACACGGCCCTCTTCCTGACTCCGTCTACTTCACTTCCTTCAGGAAGTGCACTCCCCCCAATAAATCTCCTGCACACAAATCTGAACCTCAACAACCCTTCATGGGAACGCAGCGTGAGACAGAAGCTCAGACTGCGTGTCGTCACTTGATGTCCAGCATTCAGTCTCCACCAGGGCTCAGCAAGTAGCCAAGGAACTTTCTATCAAGAAGTAATTATGCATCAATAAAACATCCCAGCCCAGTCCAGATCAAGTCCATAATGCCAAGGTTAGCCCACAGGTCCAATACTAGTCCAGAAATTCCCCTTTAGACTCACGCAGCACATGCGATGATGCCCAATGCAGGAAGATCACAGACCCTGGGTGGAAGTCTTGTGGATCCAGTGGCAGTGGAAGCATCTCTAGGACTATGGCTCCATGTGGCTGGTCATCAGGAAGACCTACCAGATAGTGTGTCCTGCCTCCAGGGAGGAAAAGAGGAAATCCCAGAATCCTCATCAGAAAGCCACGCCTACACGCGTCAAGCTGTGACCTGATTGTCAGGCTAGACTCCACCCCTTCATTCTTTTATCAAGTTGACATGAAACTATGTAACTGCCACAGTGGATGTGTTTTACATGCGGGAAGGACATGGATTGAGAAGAACATGGAAGGACGTTACCAGGAAGAAGAGCGTGGATCTTAACATCAACAGGTGGAATGTTATGGATTGATTTGCATCCTCCCGTCCCCAAAAAATGTATTGAAATCCTCACCCATGTACCTATTATTAATATGACCCTGTTTGGAAATAGGGTTTTTAATTATGTGAATGAGGTCATACCAGAGTGGAGTGGGTCCTACGCCTAGTCACTTTTGAGCCATAAAAGAAATACAACAGAAAGAGGGACACCAAAGAGGGGACGAGGAAGACAGACAGTGGGGTCAGATGGCAACGCAATGGGTTTCTCTTACACGTGGCCTTTATGTCCTTGGGCTTGTAGTTTGCCAAAACTGATTGGCTAGGTCATAATCCTACAAAGTCATCGGTCAGTCTACCACACTTATAAACCAAACCATGTTCACTGCCACTGAGCCTGTTTCAACTCACAGCATCCTTACATGGCTTCTGAGACTAACTCTTCAGCCTCATCTCTCCCCCACAGAGTGGCTGCTGGACTTGAACTACGACCTTGTGGTTAACAAGCCAACACATAACTCACTGAGTCCTTCTGGGGTTCGTTACCCAAAACCCGACTGCCATCGCAACCCTATAGGTAGGGTTTCTAAGAGGCTCTAAGTCATCATGAGAGCAGGTAGCCTCATCGTTCTCCTGAGGAGCAGCTAGTGGGTTTGAACTGCCAACCTGGCGATCCTGTAAGACGGGACAGAACTTCCCCTGTGGGTTTCCGAGGCTGGAACTCTGTGCAGGACTAGAAGTCTCATCCTCTCCCGAGGAGCAGCTGGTGGTCTCCCCCGGCTGGCCATGCAGTCAGCAGCCCAGCACGTGATGCCCTGCACCTCCCGGGTGCCTGCAGCTGCTTCTGGTGGGCCTTGACCACTTTCCAAGAGAAGACACCTACAGAGCTGCATGCCAGGTGCCGCGCTGTTCTCTTTGGCTCCAGTAGAGTCACTGCACTAGACTCGCACCTGCCGCGGGGGTCCACCACACCGGATTGATGAAGTTTACAGTCACACACTCCGTCATTCTCCAAGAACCCTCCACCTTCTGCACAAATCAGAC
Organism: Echinops telfairi; assembly: GCF_000313985.2. Taxonomy (NCBI): domain Eukaryota; kingdom Metazoa; phylum Chordata; class Mammalia; order Afrosoricida; family Tenrecidae; genus Echinops; species Echinops telfairi. Next base: position 6,386,128 of record NW_022111317.1, read on the forward strand.
AGACCAACAGGGATGTGACAGGTACGCCTCCCCAGAGCCTAATAGTCTCTGGAGCTAGCGACGCCTCTGGAAATCCACCCAGGGACCCGCATTGCTCTGATTGACAGGGACACAGAGATGGGTTACCCTGGAGACCCCCCACTTAGCCCTCCCTGCCCCCGCGGCTCCTACCTCACTGGTCAGAGAGGCAGGGCAGACTGTGCCCATGGCCAAGAATGTCTATCCCACCGGTACCTGCTGACGCTGGGGACATAACCTCAGGTTGAGTCCGTGGACCTCCTTGGACACACACATTTGAACTTGGGCCAGAATTCCGTTTCCCGCTTGACCACTAGGGGTTGTTACTTGTATGCAATGACCTCAAGTCAGTTCCTCCAGAGAGCAACCCTGTCGCTTGCTGCCATCAAGTTGATCCTGACGCACAGGGACGCTCCAGGACAGAGCAGAAGCACCTCTGTGGGTTTCCAAGACTGCAACTCTTTCTCGAAGTAGAAAGCCTCGCCTTTCTCCCTCAGAGCCAGTGGTGGTCTCAAACTGATGGCCTTGTGGTTAGCAGCCCAACACAGGGCCCACTATGCCACCAAGGCTCCTGAGTGGCCACAGAGGACAGAGCAGATCTGCCCCCATTGAGTATCCTAGGCTGAAACCCTTACAGGAGCGGGTCCCCCAGTCTCTCCACCCCTCTAAGTGAATTGAGCTGTACTTCCGGTTAGCAGCTGCGTGCTTGGCACCGTGCCCCCAGGCCTCCTTAGTGGGGTGAACGGTGTCTCCAAAATATCACACCCACCTCTCAGAGCTCAGGATCACTGCCATCACGGGGAGTCAGGCTCCTAGCGACCCCATCGGACAGAGTAGGACTGCATTGCTGAGACTAACTCTTTATGGGAGTACAAAGCCTCATCTTCCTCCCCAGGAGCAGCTTGGTGGTTTTGAACTGCCAACCTTGTGGTTAACAGCCCAACGCATAAGCCACGACACCACCGGGGCTCCTTCATCTCCCCCTGGAACCCGGAAATGTCACCCTATTGGAAATGAGGGTCTTTGCAAATGTGTTCCAGTGAAGGTGAGGTCGTGCTGGGTTCACGGAGAGCCACCCCCATCTGACTGGTGTCCCCAGAAGGGGGAAGCCTGGACATAAAGACACAGACAGACAGGTGACGATGGGGGCCCAGGCGGGCGGGCGCGGTGTCCCTGCAAGCCAAGGAATGCCCCAGATGTCTGGCAAACACCAGCAGTTGGAAAGAGACGGAGAAGGCTCCTCCCCTCCGGCTTTTGGAGGGAGCGCGGCCCTGCAGGGGCCTAGATGCCGGACTTGCAGCTCCCAGAGCCGTGGGAGGACACATGGTTTCCACTGTGGTCAGCAGCCCTGGTGGGGAGCTGCATCGCATGCTGGCCTGCTAACTAGGTCAAAACCAGCAGCAGCAGCAGCTCTAGAGGAAGACGAGGCTTCCTGGTCCTGTAAGGAGTTAAATATGGCCTCTTTGGACCCATTTTAGAGCTGCTTTCTTTTTTTGTTTTCAAGCGAAGGGGAACTACAGGGATCCAGCCCCTGGTGAGTCCCCTCTGACCATGGACCAGGGTGGTGAGCAGTCTCTGTAATGTGCCAAGTGCACTGGGGAGTGGACGGTGGCAGACGCAGTGAGGTCCCGATCCAGCCCCCTGTCATTTGATCTCCCTTATGATCGGTCTAGATTTGCTCTAGTTTTTAATATTTTCTGCTTTCTTTCCTATGGAGGGTTTTCCATCTGCTTTACTTTGCTGTTAGGTCTTGTTTGGGGGCTTGTTTTTTTGTCAATGTTCATCTGCACATGAAATCCAGGATAGATCAAGCTACAGAGACAGTGACTGGGTTGATGGCTACTTGGGGGTACGGCAGGGGAGCTTGGAGAAAATGAGGAGCTACTGACGAGGGGGGCAAGAGAGAAGAAAACGTTCTAAAACTGATTGTGGTGATGATTGTGCAGTTCTTGATGTGATCAAACACTTGATGTGATCGAACGCTTGAATTGGATGATAGGTGAATTATATGCCAATAGACTTGGGGACATTTTGAAAATAAAGAAACAGAGTAACAATCGTATAGCTATTTAAGGGGGTTACATCTCAGAAGTCCACAGAGGAAGGTCCACCCTATCCTATAGGGTCGCCGTGAGTCACCATCAACTGGATGGTAGTGAGCGAGTTTGGGGTCACTGGCTGGAGCGGCCCCCAGAGATTCACAGGACTCAGGTGAAGCCCAGGTGTGTCGGAGCAGAGGTGCGCCCCACAGGGGTCCAGTGACTGTAACCCCGTCACAGCAGCACACTGACAGGGAGCCGCCGGGTCCGGCTGCTTGCAGAGGAGGACGTGGGACACAGGAGATCATGGCTGATGTCACCTGGACCCTGGCTCAAAGAGAAAATACCACAACGGTGTTGACTTGCGTCTTATTGGCTGTGCTAAGGCACTCGACTGTGTGGACCATAACAAACAGCCTTGAGAAGAATGGGAATTCCAGAACACGACATTGTGCTCACGTGGAGGGGAACTTTCCCGGGAATCTGTGAGCTTTCTGGAGTGGGTCACACCTCCATTCTTGGCTTCCCACGAGACAGAATTCACACCAAAGCCTGGATTGTGATCCAAGTGAGTTTGTTTGTTTGTTTTAATCATTTAA
>NW_022111317.1:6389885-6393025 GCF_000313985.2 Echinops telfairi
TCAGCCTTCATTTGGGTTTCAGTAATTTCTCTCAGTTACATTGCCCTTGATCAAGCCCTACCATGCTTCTTACACCCTGCTTGCCACCGATTTTGGATCACTTATTGTTCCCTTGTCCCTTGCTTTGTTAACACTACTTCCTTTCCCCCACCTTCCCCTCTCCCATGTCCCCTGAGAACCATCAGTCCTGTTGTTTTCTCCTCCAGATTGTTCATCCAGCCTATCTTATCTAGCTAAACCTCCTCTAGTTCTTTAGTGCCTCCTGCCCCCCACCATCATGACCCCAGTTCTATCTTATCAATCCAGCTAGACCAGAGCATGTACATTGCTACAGATAAGAACTCTGGACATACAGAATCCAGGACAGATAAACCCCTCAGGGCCAATAATGAGAGTAGTGATACCATGAGGGTTGGGGGAAGGTGGGGGGAGAAAGGGGGAACTGGTCCCAATGATTGATGTCCAACACCCGCCCCCCTGTCCCCAAGGGGACGAACAACAGAAACGTGGGTGAAGGGAGTCAGCGGATGGTGTAAAATATGAAAGGAAAAATAATTTATAGATTAGCAAGGTTCACGAGGGTGGGAGAGTGGGGGGGGGACAAAAGGAGGAGCTGATACCAAGGGTTCTAGTAGAAAGAAAATGTTTTGGAAATGTCGATGGCAACCTATGCACAAATGTGCTTGATACGATTGATGTATGGATTATGATAAGAGCTATAAGAGCCCCCTAAGAAAATGATTTAGTAAACTTCAAATTTTAAAAAAAAGCTATTTAGCCATGAAACAAAAAGATGCTCTAAAATTGATTGTGGTGATGATTGCACAATTCTTGATATGATTGAGTGATTGCATTGTATGATAGGTGGATTCTGTGCCCATAAAACTGTGGGGGTGGGGGGTAAAAGGCATGTGGCTGTTGCCCCTGGCCCCTGGGAGGATGGGCTTTGAAAGCAACTGCAGCTGTGTTGGGCCTGTTCTCTTCTGTGGGGATTCTCCAACCGGGCCGTGTGAGACCCACGGAACTCAGAAGTGGGATGCTCAGGACTGGGGACTTCCCGAGTGGACAGCAGCCACTGGAGAGCCACGATCCAGAACCCAGAGCTCCTGCACATCTGGGGGTCGAATGAGATGGTGGGGCCCGGGCAATCAAGGCCACTACTAGGAGGTGACCGCTAAGCACTGGTGACCCTCAAAGGAAAGTAAGAGGTGCTGGAAAGGCAGGACCAGCACCCAGGATGGGGACAGGTGCATTGTGGAGGCTGAGCGAGCCGTAGCTGCAGGGTCTCACAGACCCGGGGAATCGCTTGCCTGAAACACCACCCTCCAAGCAGGAGCTGGGGCCCTCAGTGGATGCGCCGAGCAGGTGCCACAATTTGCCTCTTGCCGGGCAAATTCCCCCATGGTCACCTGCTCAACTTAAGCTAAAAGGTCGGCAGTTCGAACCCACCCCGAGGCACCTCCGAAGGCAAACCTCCCGGTATGCTTCGGAAAGGTCACCAGGTCCCAGCTCCCCGGAGCACAGGTTGACTCTACACAGACAGGGTGGCCCTGGGTGGGGAGGACTCGATGGCAGCTGGGTGGGTTTGGTTGGGCTTTAAAATTCATGAGCCACAGACTCTAGGCAACCGGACCAGATTAGCCAATCTCCTGGCGGAGTGAAAAACACCATGTCTCCCACGTCTTCTCCGTCTGTCCTCCCCTCTCCAGCTCCACCAGCTCCTCGGCAGCCTGCGGCTCCTCGTGGCTGCAATGCTGGCAATGACTGTAATGTGGCAAAACCAGCGACACGGAGCTATGTGTGTGCGTCCAGGTGGACCACCCGTATGTGTGTAAGAGAGCTTTCTATCAAAGAGCAATTGTATATGGAGAAAACATGCCCGCCCCGTCCAGATCATGTCCATCAGCCCAATATTAGCCCAATAAAGCCCTCTTCAGACTCACGCAGCACATGCAATGACGCCGCGTGCAGGAAGGTCCCAGGCCGGTGGGTGAAAAGTCTTGTGGATCCAATGCCAACAGAAGCATCATCTCAGCGCTGCGGGCACGGGTCACCACGTGGCTCCTCACCAGGAAGGTGAAGCAGACAGAGAGTGCGGCGTCCCACCTCCAGGGAGAAAGAGAGGAAGATCCCAGAATCCCAGGAGAAGGCCAGGCCCACCAGGAGGTGTCATCAGGCTGTGACCTGATTGACAGGCTAGACTCCTCCCCTTTACCCCCAATACCCTCACGTTGACACGAGACGATGTAACTGCCATAATACGTATAAGAAAGAACATATATGAAGAAACGATTTCATGCAAGCAGGTATCGCAACCCAGCCCGACTCCAGTCCATGGGTCCCACGGAGCTGCAGGCTGCTGATGCCAGAAAGGGAGATCGGGAAGCAGGGAGATTACAGGCCGGTGGGTGGAGATCAAGGATCGCAGCCTTCAGTGTGGGTTAAAAGTCAGTGTAAAGAAAACCAGAGTCCTCACAACGGGACCAGTAGGCAGCATCATGATGAACGGAGAAAAGATTGACGAGGTCGAGGACTTTTAACTTGCTTGAATCCCTAACTGATGCTCGTGGACGCAGCAGGAAGAAACCCAAGGACACATTGCAATCTGCTGCACAAGATCTCCTTCAGGTGTCGAAGAGCAAGGAGGCTACTTGGAGGACTAAGGTGCGCCTGACCCACGCCAGGGTATTTCCCATCCTCTCTTGTGCACGTGAAAGTCGGACGTTCGATAAGGAAGAACCGAGGCATTGGATGAGGATATTGCCAAAAAAGGACAAATCTTTCTCACAGGAAGCACAGCCAGGGTGCCCCTTAGAGGGAAGGATGGTGACCCTGCACCTCACCTACTTCCGAACCTGTTATCAGGTGAGACCGGTCCCAGGCTCAAGGACATCATGCCGGGTAAAGTAGCGGGGCATCCAAAGAGGAAGGTGGTTGTATTAGTCTAGGTACTTTGGAGAAACAAATCCACAGCAACTCATGTATAAGAGAGAATTTTATGCAAAGAAAGTGTGCATCACGAAAACATCCCAACCCAATGCTGCCCAAGCCCACAAGTCCAACATTAACCCATTTACCCAACACCAGTCCACAAAGTCCTCCACCTCACAAAACAGAGGCAATGATGCCGACTGCAGGAG